>NC_141050.1:21067493-21292493 GCF_041138505.1 Cibotium barometz
GGAGCAGAGCATGCGGAATGGTAGCTGTAATGATGATGACGATGGATTAGAGCAGAGGATGAGGGCTCATTATGCCGTGGGTTTTAGAAGCTGGGATGCCCTAGCTTCTGTAAATGGGAGGGACATGTGATTCTTCTACACAATGCTTGTTCTTTGTTGTGTTTGCCTCCTGATGTTGTAGAGGCAACGTTGGGCTCGATCGTACTAGGTTTTTCACTCTTGTTTTGAAACACAGGAGAAAAGCTCCGCTCTCTCATCACTTTTTTTGTAGTATCTTATTTGAAAGCTGCGTACACTTTAATGAAATCTACTCTTTTGTTTTAGTTGTTTTGTAGTATATCAATGCCTTTTTTTTGATGCATTAACAAACATTCTTGTTTGGTTATTAGCATAGCAATGCTTTTGGATAAGATTTATGGGTATGATGCTACACGCCATGCTAATTTTGCTAGCTTCTTCTAGTGGTACTCTATGGTACTTTGCTCTATGTTTCTTTTAGGGTAAAATTCTTTATTTTTTGAACTATTATGAAAGATATAGCATGGAATTTTGAGAATGATGGTTTTTGATTGTATGACTTGAAAGCTTGTCTGCAATCAATGCTGAACTTTGCTACATTGAAGTTAGACCAAGATTGTTTGGCAGGTTTGGTGTGGTGGCATGTGTGCTAGTCAAAGAAGTGTCTTTGACATGGATTGACATAAAATATGAAAGTTGGATGCAATGATGCGTTCCTTTAGTTAGACGAGGAAGGTGCTGTTCAATGAACATCCAATGGCTTCATGCATGCCTGGTTCAAAATCTGCTTGTCTCATGAGGTTCATTGGTTCCTGAAGCTTGCTTGGTGAGCAATGCATTTTGCCACACATTACTGTGAAGAATTGGTACGTTTGGTGAAGCGGCATGTGTGCTAGGCAAAGAAGCTTCTTTGACATATGATGAGGAATGACTACCTTTAGCTAGACTAAGAAGCTGGTGTATGCACGATTTGTCAAACTTCCCTCCTCTCCCCTCCCCTCGCCTCCCCTCCCCCCCCCTCCCCTCTTAGTAGCTGTTGTGGAGAGGAACTACTGGGACTTTGGGGCTTTTTACTCACAAAAGAGGATGGGTGGCTTTAGAGTGTTTGTCCATGCAAAGTTGTTCTTGCTTTGGGAGTGGTATGGCCGTATGAAGCAACTCTCTTGATTTCGACACAACTGTGTTGGATTAGGACGCAATAGTCTGTGGTCTTAAGCCTTCTGTAAACACCCCGATGGTCTTAAGCCTTTTGATCAATTCCAAGCACATGAAGTGATATGTTCAAAAAAGGAAGGTTCTTTGTTGTCTGCTGCATGTAGTTCTTTAGCATGTTTGTGAAGGTGAAGTTCAAAGAACCCTCGATCGCTAGGAAAAAGTTTTTTTTTTTGTTAAAATGTTGTCCAAGATTCTATTTCATGTTATTATAAGTAGGAAAAAAAACAAAATATCTTGTATTGTTGTCTAAGGTTCTAATATTAATGCTATTATAAGTGAAAAAAAGAAAAACACGTAACCAGGAAGCTTCGTCTCGCTATATATATCTCTCTCTCTCATTTCCATCACCAAACCAAGGCTCTCTTTACGGCCAGTTCTGAAGATGATGATGGCCTACTGTGTCCAAAATAAGTGAGCAATAGTGTTCACCAAGCAGCTCTCTCTCTCTCTCTCTCTAATACGGTTCTCCACTTCTTAACATGACAAAAATATTGAACTAAAAACGTTTCTCATTATGAGGATACTAGGGGTTCTTCGTGCATGCTTGCGAATTTGGTCTGTTGCATTTGCTGTACGTTGGGTTTTTATTATGAGCATTGCACAAGGATGCTAACTTGAGCGTGCTACAGATGGGTTTGCTTGCTTGACCGCTTCTTATGTTTTTATAGGGTTGGCCGTTGGATGTTGTAAGATTCCAATATAGCTCCGGTTGTATGCTCCAATCCAAGCCGAGAATTCTGTAAGAATTGGATGCATGTACTTGCTATTATTGACATACCACTCCCCCAGAGAAACAAGCTATGTGGAGAAAGAGTTACTAGAGGATGTTCCATCGACATGATAGTAGATCACCAAATAAATACATCCACATCGACATGATAGTAGATCACCAAATCAATACATCCAAAGTGAAAGTAGCACCGATAGTGATAGTTCTTCATTATGCCTTCGAAAATGGTTAAGCTTTCAGCTTCTGCCAAGATTTCTCCTTCTCCTTCTTCTTTCAGATCTATTGAGTCAAGGTTTTGGCCTCAAATCTGGCTTATCCACTTGTTGCTTTCATGTGGAAGCAACCTGCTCTTCTCCCCATTGTCCGTGGCTTTGACGTGGTGTTCTCCACGTAGCCGAAAAGGAGGCTTGCAACTTCTTAGCTGGTTTCTCTAGATATGATAAAGTACTAGAAGATCAACAAAAATTACATTTACAATGATATGGGTAATATAGTTACATGATTATGCCATTTAGCGTAATTAATGCTCCAACAACCTTTCAACTGTTAATGTGCACAACATTTAAAGACTACTTGCAAAAGTGGTTGAAGATTTTTATCGATGACCTCTTATACTCTTACCAAAAGGAAAGAGCACCAAGCTTGCTTAAGAAAGGTTTTTCTAAGATGTCAATCATATTGGATATCGTTGAGTTCTGTAAATGCCAATTTTGGGTCAAGCAAGGATAATATTGTGTCCAAGAATGGTATTTCCATGGACAATAGTAAGAGTGAGCTTATTTTTTGGGACTACAACCTCCAACTTATCACAACGGGATACAAAGGTTCATGGGTGAAATCGATTTTGAAACTACCACCTCCAACTAATTGCAAAGGCATGCAAAGTTTTATTGGCCATGTTGGATACTATCAAAGGTTCATTGTATTCTGTGTTGAAATTACTAGGCCATTGTATAAACTAAACTACTTGTAGTCTTTGAGTGGGGACTGATGAATGTCAACAAGTATATGATGAGCTTAGAAGGGTGCTTGTTGCTAGTGCATTGATATTACGTCCACCCAATTGAGAATTAATCTTTCATGTATATATACATGCATCCAACTTTGCTACCGCATATGTGTTAGGGATATAAGCTGGACTACTTGTGTGTTTGCTAGTTGACGGTTCAACGATGCTAAGATGATGAACTACACTACATAGTTTATGTGGTAAAGAAAGACTTGCGTTATCTTATGTCCGCAACCACCACGGTTAGCAAAGTCTATCAATAATGTGGATCATGCGGACATAATCTATGTAATGACTATGCACCATGAAAACAAAAGCCAAGAAAGTTAACTTTACGTGTTTTCCTTGGTGCCCCATACCACCAAGGTCATAACAGCCTGCGTAGAACATTTGATATCCCATACCGTCAAATGATTACGAGAGTTATTGTGACATAAAAAGTGAACCTTCTTTCTTTTTTGTTGGATGATTCCACATCCACAAAATCCAAGAGTGATGCAAAATATCACCATTTGTATAAGAAAAATTTTATTCTAACCATGTGTTCACTATTTAGAAGATTAAAAATCTAATCTCAAAATTCTACAATACTCACTCCGGAATATAGTTATAGATTAATCCAATAAATCTTGGACTACATGTGACTCCAACCACTTAGACTACAACATTTTGTGGAGTTATAATACAAAAATGAGAAAACTTACAGTCGGTATTTTCCCAAATGTAATAACATGTCATATCATATACGTATCCCACGTAACATAGAGTGGCTATGTACTCAGATATAAACATGGTGAACAAGAAAACTATAAATGTCCTTGATACTTGGGTTTTACATTCTTAAAGTCTATTAATTCCAAGCTCAGGATTACTACAAAACCCACTGACTATAAGTATTGGATTACTAAAAATCCTATTAAAAGGGTAGCGAAAAAGCTTTCGCCTTTCTCTACAAAGGCATGATGTTATTTGATGCCTTAGTAGTAGTTTGTGTTTCATTGACATCTTTCATAGTTGTAAGTAGCAATTATCGTTTAATGTTTCGGAATGAAACACTAGCGTTGCATATTTCTTTGGTCATAGTAATTAAGGATAATACATTATGTGTGTCGTGTTTTCATTGTCATAGTACTTAAGGAAGTTGCAAGTGTAGATGATTGTAAGGTCTACACACACATACACTTGTTTATAGTTTTTTAAAAATGTTTCTTAAAAAAGAGGGGTAACGTTGACCAATGTGGCAAAGTTTATTCTAAATATAAGATGTGAAAACATTTGAGCTTTCTAGGCTCTTTATCTAAACAGCTCTACAAAAACTATATGGCCTTGGATAGAGATAGGAAGTTTGATAGTTACTTTTGAAGGAAAATCTTCAACAAATTGAAGATTATTCTAAGTATGAGTACAACAAACAATCTAGAGTTTGATGGTCAGATCGAAGTCAACCAAGTTCTAGAGCATACGCTTGTGCATATATGAGTAGAAAGCAATCCAATTGAGATAAGCATTCATCACCTAGATTTACTCCATTCAGGTTCATGGATTTTAGTCTAGATATCCTATGGTCATAGAGCTATATAAGGAGAAGATTCAACACGTTGGTAGCATAGCCTACAAACTTGAGTTGCCAAAGAGCTCTCGACAAGTACATTCAATTTTTCATGTCAATAGCATGTGAAAACAATGTATCACTAGGGCAATGTAGTTTTCCTAGAAGTTCTAGTTGTGTCCTTACAATTACGATCACTTCCATTTGAACTAGAGAGGATTCATGGAACATGAGGCATATTGTGTATTGTAGGCACTTGTTAACTGGAAGGATAGGTCAGAGAAGGCCTAAACATTAGACCAATTAAATACGCTTACCAAAAGCTTTTCCTAGTTTTTTTTCGTAGACGGAAACTATTCTTAAGGGGGGCTAATGTTAGGTAGCCTATAACGATGCATGGGAGCTCGACTAGATGCAGATCCCAAATGCTGGAGTGGGGACGACGAGTGCATCTGGGGGTGACGGCACCCAAGTTGGAGCACTTGCCCGGGAGTGTGGAGTTATCTACACTCCCCTCTATGGCTAGGTGGTGACTAGAGCTCCTTGCCCTCTTGTACTATGGAGGAGGTTATGGGGCGACATAACAGGTTTTCTTGAGGATTGCCATTAAACAAAGATAATCTATGGGGGATGTTGGTTTTCTCAAAATAGATCATGTGCTAGAGTGGAGCAATGAGATTTTCACGATGGTACGTTGCATAGTATGAATTTCTTGAGGATTGCCATTGAAAACAAAGATAAGATGCACCGATTTTAGATTTTCATGCTACCTTGCATATTATGGATGGCCACATACGTGTTATCATTTTTGTATTAATGCCCCAATCGGTTAACTGGGATTTGTATAAATTTAGGAGCATTACTCTCTTCCCTTAATTGTTGTGAGGTCTCAACCTTTAGCACGTCTTGGTTTAATCCGTTGTTCTAAATTTCCTTTAATCCATTCTTTTACATCCCTCCATGGGGTAGGATTGCTGCAAATCAAGGGTTCAATATGCATTTTCACCACAACAATAAAAATTCCATTAAGCTGGCTACATCTCGTGGTCCGTATGCTACCTCATTTTCCCTAACCAGATGTTTAGATCTAGGCGTATACACTTCATCCATTGTTTCAAACATTCTATTCATGAGGTCATCTCCTAATACGTCCATGGATCTAAGTTCTTGTTCCTCACCTTGTTCTTGAATGGGCTCTAAAAAATCCAATTCCCTTTTTTGTTGTAGGATTGGTGGATTATCACTTCCCCACTTGACTTGTATTATGGAAAATCCTTGATTAGATGGTTAACTCCACACTTTGTACATGTAAATGCTATAGTTGCTTTAATGTTTATTGTGGAGCTTGTAACCATTTTGTGTGGGCACTCTCCTATCCGATGAGGTCCTTTTTGGCAATGATAACATTGCAATGGGATATCTGAGGTGTTGCATTCATTTCTCTCCCCTTCCATTGGATGGAGGTTTGAAATACACGCATTGGGGTTGCCCCTAAAAATGTAGAAATTGGGCATTCATGTCTCTCCCCTTCCATTGGATCGAGGCTTGAAACACAAGCACAAGGGTCGCCCCTTGCATAACGTAGAAATTAGGTACCAAATCATGTGGCTCCTCATAATAGTCATCACATGATTAAGTTCAGACTCACGAGGATATTCAAGTCTTTCTTCCAAAGATTATCTAACCAAAAATTGATTAATCATAGTAATCTTTGGTGGAGGTGGCTTTGGGAAGCAGACTGATGTGGCGGTAAGGGCATGTCGAGCACCCTATATATTCCCCATGTGTAACCTTTTCCTGGCATGGGTGTAGATCCAATATTACCATTATGGGGGTTCGGTGGTGCTGGTAAAGCTAGGGTTGGTCTAGCTATCGGCATTCACACCAACAGTTGAGAACCATATCTATGCATGGATGTTTCATGATTCCCCAAAGCATTTGTAATGTGTCCAATAGAGCAATGGTCTGGCTAGTAAATAGGAGAATTCAATGTTTGCCAACAATAAAGCAATGGTCTGGGTCACAGATATGGGCATTCAGTGCTTGTATGGTTATTCTACATACTGAATACTAAACTAGCTCTATTCCTAGGTGTCAGTGTGTATTATTGGGAGGCTCCCTTATTGCCTTTAGCTTGACTTTTCAAGGATTTCCATGTTTTTTACATGCATTTCCTTATTGTCTGAGTCTACTATCTAAGTCACGGCGGACAGTATAGCCAAGGATGGAATCTTGCTTTCCTCAGGCTGGGGTAATTTATCTTCAAACTCAATGGCCAATTTACAGCACATATCTAGTATGGTTGGTTTTGACAAAAGCAGATATTCATGCATTCTAGGGTTTTATACTCCCTTCTCGAAGCACGTTAATAATTCATCGATGAGCCTCTCCCAAATCTTATTCATTCTAGGTTCTTGTACTCCCTTCTCGATGCACATCAATAATTGTTCATCGATGAGTCTCTCCCAAATCTTGCCAAGAGTTTAAATTTTTAAGATAAGAGAAATAATCCCTCATCGACGCATGCTCTTATTGCTTAATGTTGCACAGTTGTGCCAATGGGCTTCACTTGTCACTAGTTCTAGCAAAGCTTAGCACAAAGAAGTTTTTAAGTCGAGTAAAATTGACCTTATCCTCTGGCGTATGCCTATACCATTGATGTACCTTCTCACCTAATGTTAGGGGAAAAGAATAGATCTTTGTGAGTTCATCGATGTGTCCACCATCAATGATCCTGGAGAGTGGACCAAATCCCTCACGAAATAGATAGTGAAACCTCCCGCGGATCTCATAGTATATTGGGCAATGACATATGTAATGCTTCTCCGTCTTAACCTGTGTGTGGTGGCATAATTGGCAGATCCTCTCCTCTCTGGGTCTCCGTGTATGAGCTTCCCGACTGTGAAGTGCGCTCTGCTCTACCTGTCTCCACTCTAAGGCGGTGGGATGAAACCGGCGAATCGCAATCCACATGGCATGGGAGATGTGAACACTCAAGTAGCCCGACTATTGGTCTTAAAATATTTCCACATGTTGGATTGGATCCCCATCCCCATTGAAGCTTGTATTAGTTTTATTATATGATACGACTTCATGGGATTTTGCATTCGCGCTTTGAACTTGAGCAGTCCCTAATTCCCTGGCCATCCCCTACCGCTACTATCCTTAATAAATCAGCTTAGGTAGCTATGGTAAAGACTGGAGCTAGCGCATAGGCTAGTTCTATGAAGTGTATGTGTCCTCTCCCTCTTCCTCTTCACCTTCTTGGATTAGTCCCTCGATGATACTCTTCTTTACTCAAGGTTGTGGGAAAGGATGGGATTTTCACATTGAGTGCTTCTCCCCCTTGGGAAAATCTCTCATGTTCTTGTAAGAGCAATGTTTGCATGTAAACGATGAAATCATGATTTTGTTATCAATTTGTTCATATCCTGCTTATTGTACAATGGGTTGCTTAAGAGAAAACCACGAAAAGAACTAGTCTGTTTTATAACCTAAGAACACTTGAAACATTTATGTTTTTATGATTAAAAAAAAAGCAAAACAACCCAACTAGTTTTTCACGTGAAAAAATAGAATGCTGAAAAACTCAAAAGTCATACAAAATTGGATTGCAATGCTTCCCTCTAGGTTATCCAAGTGTTCACACACCAATCTTCCACCAAAAATAGAAAAAAATCACACTTTCACCTCATTTTTCTCTACTTAAGGGTAACCTTGTCCATTGACGACTTCACTCAAAACTTCCACAAAACTGAAAATAACAATTGTTAAGCATGCAAGGAAGGAGCACAACACTCAAAACTTTCAAAAAACTAAAAATAAAAATTGTTAAGCATGCAAGGAAGGATCACCACACTCAAGACTTCACTCAAAACTTCCATAAAACTGAAAATAACAATTGTTAAGCATGCAAGGAAGGAGCACAACACTCAAAGAAGATAGTTTGGATCCCCAGCACTGGTGCCAGAAACATTATGGACTATTTCTACTCTTTACAGAACTCACCCATTCTTGCAAACAAAAGACTACAACCTTGTGGGACTCTTACCTTGCTTCTGGCTTGGGACTCTCTTTACCTCTAAGACCATGCTAGCTCCAAGATCCCAAATCTCTTCCTTGTTGTCACCACCAAGAAGTTGCTTTACCTCCCTATAAGGACTTCCCTCTCTCACTCTTGCTCACTCTCTCATGATAAACACCCTTCACAATTGTTTGTGTGTGCGTGTGTGTGTGCACACTTGCATACACGTGCATGTGTGTGTGTCTCTAATTATTCAAGTGTTGAAATCCAAAATGAATTTGTTTATTACACACTTTGTTTTTTATTCTTTCCTCTATTGGTAATAAGATGAGCATGCTTGGATGTTTTACTTAGTTACCTTTCGTTTTTGTCTTGTAATTTAAGAATTGCTTGTAAATAAAAAATTTCCATCAATGGAACTATAGTCATATAAAACATTGAAAAGTCAAGTCTTTGCTAACTCTAAATTGAGGATTTAGGTGGTTTTTTTTTAGCATTGGAAAATCTCATTTTACAAGAGTAAATTCTTCAATGTAAGTAAGCTTTCAAATTTTCAAAATATATGAAATGTATTTTGAATATTATTAGATGAGCTTTTTGACGTCTCTCATCGTAAGCTTTTTTTATTATATAAAATGACTTGGAGTGCTGAAGTAAGCTTTCAAATTTTTAAAGTATATGAAATGTATTTTGAATATTATTAGATGAGCTTTTTGACGTCTCTCATCGTAAGCTTTTTTTTTTAATAAAATGACTTGGAGTGCTGAGATCAATCAACTGTGTGAGAGTTTGCAATGATTGAATACTAAGAATGGTTTACTATGTTTTTTTTTCATTAGTGGATACTCTATTTATTGTGGAAGTAATTATAACAAAAAGTGGAGAACTTTTTGATGATATATGATAATAATGATAGTTTAGAAAAGCATTATTTTGTGTGCTATTCAATGTACAGTATTTTTATTTAACAAAAACTACTTTTTATGGTTTGTCATGAATGAAACATTATTGTGAGTTGAATTTGATGAATTTAACGTTTTCAATGAACACCATCACGCACTTGAAATCTATGTAATTTGAAGTGGTAAAATGTGTGTGGATAACATAGGTTTATCTTGAACATGTTCAAATTTTAAAATACTTTTCTTAAAGTGATGGGAGAAATAAAAATATCCTCTAAAAAAAGTGAAGAAATTTGATGGGAAAAAAGTACATTGAAATTTGAAACAATATAATTTATGATTTGATAAGAGTACGAAGAAAATGCTTGCTCAAATTGAGAATCTCTTTTTCAACCCAAGGTGAGAGAGGATGGTTTGATGTAAGGTTCATGAGAAAAGTTTTAACTTTTCTAAGTTTTAAGGCGAGTGCCTTGGTAAGACTTTTCCATTCAAAATCGATTGGGAAAGTTGAGCATGTGCACAGGAGACACAAAACAAAAGCAAGTAATTTTTTGCATCCAAAGTGTGTGCAAGACACTCGAGATCAAGTTGAAATTGGGGGCCCCTACTTTTTTTTGGGAGTAGCCTTCATCACTAAAGCTATGCTTTTTCTGGTAAGAAAACCTAGAACATTTATGTTTTTCTAATTTAAAAAAAATGCAAAACAGCCCAACCATTACTAGTTTTTCACGTGAAAAAATAGAATATTGAAAAACCAAAAAAAGCAAACATAAATGGATTGGAATGCTTCCCTCTAGGTTATCCAAGTACTCACACACCAATGCTTCCCTCTAGGTTATCCAAGTACTCACACACCAATCTTTCCACCAAAATAGCAAAAGATCACACTTTTCTCTACTCTACCATCACCTTATCCATTGACAACTTCACTCAAACTTCCACAAAACTGAAAATAACAATTGTTAAGCATGTAAGGAAGGAGCACAACACTTAAAACTTTCATAAAACTAAAAATAACAATTGTTAAGAATGGAAGGAAGGAGCACAACACTCAAGACTTCACTCAAAAGTGACTTCCATATAGAACTGAAAATAACAATTGTTAAGCACACAAGGAAGGAGCACAACACTCAAAGAAGATGGAAGATTCATTAAGTTTGGATCCTCAACACTGGTGCCAAAAACATTATGGACTATTTCTACTCTTTACAGAACTCACCCATTCTTGCAAACAAAAGACTACAACCTTTTGGGACTCTTACCTTGCTTCCGGCTTGGGATATCTTTGACCTCTAAGACCCACTAGTGGTTGCTAGCTCCAAGATCCTGAATCTCTTCCTTGTTGTCACCACCAAGAAGTTGCTTTACCTCCGTGCAAAAGGACTTACCTCTCTTACTCTCGCCCACTCTCTCACAAAATAAACACCCTTCACAATATGTGTGTTTGTGTGTGCATGCGTGCGTGCATGGGTGTGTGTCTCTAATTATTCAAGTGTTGAAATCCAAAATGAATTTGTTTATTACACATTGTTTGTAAATAAAAAATCTCCATCAATGGAACTATCCCTTATAAATATGTAAGCATAGCACGTGGGTTCAACAGAAGGGATTTTCAAAATCCTTTTTTTACACATTTTTTACATACAGAAGGGTACCATTTAAAGGGGGTATTCACAGGTTGAATAGAAAAAGGGTATGTTTTATTCATGAAAAATTCACGGATAAGGGATTTAAAAAATAGGCCTTGAATGCACGTGATACGAAGGGTTTACTTATAGTGAACCTCTCGAGGGAAAATGCCATTCTACAAGAGTAAATTCTTTGATGTGTGTAAGCTTTCAAATTTTCAAAACATATGAAATATATTTAAAATATTATTAGATGAGCTTTTGATGTCTCTCATTGTAAGCTTTTGATGTCTCTCATTGTAAGCTTTTCTTTAAAATGACTTGGAGTGTTGAGATCAATTAACTAATGTGTGAGAGTTTGTAATAATGATTGAATGCTAAGAATGGTTTAGTGTGTTTTTTTCATTAGTGGAATTTATTATGCAAGTAATAATAACAAGAAATTTTTTATGATATCTGATAATCATGCTAGTTTAAGAAAAGCATTATTTTATGTGCTATTAAATATATAGTATTTTTAGTTAACAAAAACTACTTTTTATGGTTTGTCATGATGAAACATTATTGTAAGTTGAATTTGATGAATTTAATGTTTTCAATGAGCACCATCACGCACTTGAAATCTATGCAATTTTAAGTGGTAAAATGTTTGTGTTTGGATAACATAGGTTTATCTTGAACATGTCTAAATTTTAAAAAACTTTTCTCAAAGTGATGGGAGAAATAAAAATATCCTCTAAAAAACGTGAAGAAATTTGATGGGAAAAAAATACATTGAAATTTGAAGCAATATAATTTATGATTTGATAAGAATATGAAGAAAATGCTTGCTCAAATTGAGAATCTCTTTTTCAACCCAAGGTGAGAGGGTTTGATGCAAGGTTCATGAGAAAAGTTTCAACTTTTCTAAAGTTCTAAGGTGAGTGCCTTGGTGAGACTTTTCCACTCAAAACCTATTGGGAAAGTTGAGCATGTGCCCAAGAGACACAAAACAAAAGCAACTTATTTTTTGCTTCCAAAGTGTGTGTAAGACAGTGGAGATCAAGTTCAAATTGCCTAGCTTTTTTTTTTTTTTGGGAGTAGCCTTCATCACTAGAGCTACGCTTTTTCGTGTAGGGGAGGGTATTTTAATGTACACCAACTTTCACTAATGTGGGACACTAATTCACTTTGATGTAAGAAGGATGAAGGTCCACAAGCCTCGGGAATATTTGACACCCCTTTTTTCAAAGGGGATCATTGTCGCTCAAAAATCGAGGATCGGGTGGGCCGTCGGATTTTTTGTGATCCATGTGTAATACCTGTGAAATCCAAGTGTGAACCCTGTGTGATCGCATCTTGGCATTTGGCTCCCTTTACACAGGGATCACAAGATGGGATCACACAGGGTTCACACTTGGATTTCACAAGGATTACACATGGATCACAAAAATCCGACGGGCCACCCCGATCCTCGATTTTTGAGCGACAATGTCCGCCATTGATCCCCTTTGAAAAAAGGGGCGTCAAATAGTCCCGAGGGGTCCACAAGTCACTTTAGTTTGAGTGGGACACAGCTCTAGGCACGGTCGTTAAAGTTGGTCTCTAAAGAATCTAAACCCTGTTGATGAGGTCTGTAAAGTCGGCGATAAATGATAAATATTAATGCATGGCCATTGAAATTTCCCGAGGGAGCGGCTCAGCGGGGGCGGGCGCGCTGCGGGCCATTGACGTGTACGACGCCGCAGTGCGCACTGCGCACCAAACGCTTCCTCTCGTCTGTATATGGCGGTGACAATGGTGTGTGGCGGACCAGACCAAACTCGTGTAGCAGACAGTAGGACTAGGAATCGCTGCACGCTGCTATAAAAAAGCTTGCAAATGGGTTGCTTAATACTGGCATCGCTAACCCCTCCCTGTACCCGATTGATAGAAATGGTGAGTAGAGTACGTCCTGCCCTCCTGTTGCTTCTTCTTGTCATGGGCGTCTATAACTCCGGCCCTGGCGCTGCCGCCGCTTCCAGCAGTTGCCCCAGCACGAACCAGCTCGCATCTGCCTGCGCGCAGTACGTGGTCGGCCAAAATCCGCCTGTGCCTCCCTCTAGCGGCAGCTGCTGCAAGCTGCTGAAGTCGGCGCCTCCGTCCTGCCTTTGCAGTGCCGTTCCCTCCAACGCCCACATCAGCAAGAACGTCGTCGCCAATATCCGCAGAGGCTGCGGCATCAGCGGGATCAACTGTCCCGGTGCGTGTGATCGCTCCACACTAATTAAGCAATTATTATACGTCAACTCGATTCTTCGTCGTCTGCATTTCCTAGTTTTCTCGCTAAATTTTGTACTCTTTCTTAATGTGTCATCTCCAGGTGTCGGGAAGTAGACTGCAAGATCATATGCACCCCGGCTAAATACTTATACGTAGCTGCGAGCTCTATATTGCCCAGCTTCCCTTGCCGCTTCATCTGTTCTCGCTAATTGTATTGTGTGCCCTCTTCAGGCCTTATTAAACTTAAGAATAAGATCCATCATGTAAGTTCATATGTAACGGTTGGAGTGGTTCTCAACGCAGGTGTGTTTCGTGTACGTTGTGTGTGCATGTGGTCTCTTCGTGCTTTCATGTGGGCTCAGGATATATTTCATAGAAAGCACGACAAAGAATTAATGGTATACTACTGATCCGTGCTCACATAACGGGGTTTGTGGTGTAAATATTCTTACTGAAATTCATAAATCCTGGTTGGAATTAGAGATTACCTGTAATTTTAAGGGATTGATTCAGGTTTTTGTACGATTTCTAGTGATTTTTTAAATCTAAATCTCGGTTTTCCAGTGATTTTTAAATCTAAATCTCGGTTAAGCCTAAGCAATGCTTTAAACTGCTACTGGTTATATATATATATATAATCATGGTTTTTCTGGAAAGTGGAGAGCAAGTGCCCACCTAAAATCACACTCAGATACCCATGGTAACCTATATATATATAAATATATATATATATATATATAGTCATGGTTTTTCGAGAAAAAGCCCGGAAAGTGGACAGCAAGTGCCGTCCAAAAATCACACCCGTGGTAGCCGCGTCTACCTACGTTAATCTTATGATTCATGAAAGCATGGTATACTATTATGTATAGCTACGTACATTAATCTTATGATAATTTAAGGAAAAATAATGGTATACCACTGATTGTTAGCTAGTAGCTACGTATGTAAATCTTATGGGAAAGTAACGTATTCAGTGAGGGTTGGGTTAATTGGGGAAATGGCAAGGTGCGTCACCACGGGCAAGCACTTCGCATGGGGCTTGCAGGTTGAGGGGCGCTGGGAGGGTTTGCCATTTGGTTCACGCATAGCTCTAGGGAGCCACCAGAGGTCTCATGGGATGGGTTGGAGGGGTTCATCTTCAGTCTCATGGGATGGTTTGAAGGGGTTCACTAAACAATACCATGCAAGTGTATGTGTATCAAGTGAGTTCACTAAATGGGTTCTTTACCTCACATTTTTAAAAAGGTATAGAAATATCCTTTTTTTTAAAATGCAAAAGAGGTAATTATATTAGTATGAATGAGAGATACACCACCTAGAGGTTAGACTTTAAGCTTTAACAGCTTCCTCAGGATTGTTTTGGCTGCTTCTCTCCTAATGGATCCTCCATTGTTAATGGCCAGCTTACAAGCTTGGACAATTAACATGCATCCTCGTGCATACTCCCATTCTTCCGCCGTGATATGCAGCCCCTCGTCGCTCTTTGCTCTCTCCATTTCCTCATGCAACCAATCAACATGGATATCATTCGGAAGTATTGCTAGATGCTTAGGGTACGCCTTACGAGAGCCATGTTGCCTCCGAAAGAGAGCTCTTTCTGCTTGCCTTTTTGTCTTTGCATCCTCATATCTTGTAACCCATCTGCTCATCACATCACTATTAAGGATGCAAGTGAAATTGAGATAATCAATCAATGTTTTGTCAATTACTTTACTCTGTCCTTTTCCTTGAGGCAAAATAGAGGTCATCCTCAAGTCCTCTTCATTGTTCCATAGTCGTGGCAAAGAGCTGTCCACCTGACCAAGAAATTTTGAAATATATACAAGAGACTCTTGTATCAACCAACCCTTGGCCATGCTTCCTTCAGGCCTTGCACTTTGCCTCACAAAGTCTTTTAAGGTCTTCATGAAGCGCTCTAGGAAGAACATCCAACGTGCATGCACAGTGCCACATAAAGCAATTTCGTCCACTAAATGCACAATGAGATGTAGTTGACTTGTGAGAATGGTTCGCGGAAAAGTCTCCTCTACCAAACAAACCACCTCCACTGCCATAACACGCGCATCATCCAACGTGGCTGGATCAATTGCTTTGGAACTAACATATCTGAAAAATAAATAAATAGTACATTATACCTCATGCACGTTCATTTTGCAAGGTATAATGAAGGGTGATCTGACATGGGTTTTAAATACCTCACAAGCTCGCCCATCTTATAAATACATTTTTTCAAACTCTTATTTGCACAATGGTCGATGCTAGTAGGTAGTATGAACTGCGCACATAAGAGCACATGTATGTATGGTTTATGGCATTACAAAATTTAATTTCAACGTACAAGACTTGGAAAACACTTACTGGAGCATCTTGTGCCAATCGTGGGACTTCAACCCATATAGTTGCTCAACGCCTCTTTTCTTAGTGGTTGTAAAGGCTCCCTTCAATGATCTCATGCATCCAGTGGGAGTACGCAAAGTGGTGATGGCCCGCTTTACCTGCTTCTCCTCTTTCTTTGATATAATCTGTTCTATACCTTGCTTCACCACCCACAAGTGGGACAATGTCGAGCCTCCTTATGCGTCCCACGAAAGAGAATGCAATCATTGATGCATGCATGTATGCGATCATAATCCAATCCTCCAAGAGATGTCACATAGCGCCTTGCTATGTCTCTTGAGGTGGGTAGTCTATTTCCCTTTGGAAGCATGTTTGATAATAGCCTGCATCTAATATCATCAATTAGTCCTAAACCCTACACCTTAAACCACTAATTCAAATTTGCAAGTTAGAATGCTTACTTCAATAATGCGTCAAGACTTGCATTGCTCCATCCATAAACTGTTTGTATATTGAGTAGTTCAAGTGAAGTACGTAAAATAGAGAATGTGCACCCTTCAAAAACCGGTGTCGATGAAGCCTTGTAAAGATGCTCTTGTTCCATATCATCGTCGTCCATACCTTTGGGATCATCCTTAAAAAGATTTCGCACCATATCATCAAACACTTCCTCTTCCACAACTTCGTGGGGTGCAGGGCTATTGTCATCCCTTTCCCACTCATCTTTGACAATAGATCCCGAAGCTCCAGCATCATCTCGTGGATGCTTTGCGTGCTCTCGCCGCACGTAGGGCACCATGTTAGGTTGTGGTACTGCATCCTGCTTCAACTAGAGTATATATATTACAACTCCATTAATTTAATTTGGATACCATGAGTCATTTGAATACTATCAATTTACATCTACTCACCTCTAAACTTGTTTGATTCCATTCTCCATACATGGAGATGTGATTCAAGGTAATTCGACGTGCTCGTATAATGCATCCTTGACATCGATTACACATACACTTGATCCTTTGTCCCAACCACACATTGCGATTACGATGACGCATTGTCTCATCCTCACTAGAACTGCTTGAGGAGGTTGATGACATCCTATGTACAAACCAAAAAACACAAAATCATAATCAGTTTTTAATGAAAGTATAAAAATCGCATGTATTAACGCGGCTATATCCTAAAAATTGCATGTATTAACGCGGCTACATCCTGAAAATCGCGTGTATGAACGCGGCTACATTCTGGAAATCGCGTGTATCAACGCGGCTACATCCTGAAAATCGCGTGTATGAATGCGGCTAGATCCTAAAAATCACGTGTATAAACGCGACTGATTTATCATAAACGCGAAAATACACGCGTTTCTACACGTGACGACCTGTTTAAACTAAAAATAACCCGCCTTCCCCAAATAAACATTTTCAAAAAATAGATCTGCTCTCCTTCGTTGTCGCCTCTTCCAACAAAGCACTAAACCTAAGTGCAAGGAGCAGACAAGGAGCACACACGGGTGAAGGAAACCGACCAAAAAGAAGACTCACTTTTTCAGAGGTGAGTCAGTTTGTCCTTTGCCCTGTCTCTTTCCTCAGATTTGTTTATGCTATTGTCTCTTTCCTTTATGGGTTTGTCTCCGTCCTTCTCCTTCTCTGGTTGCCATCTGGTGAACGATTCTGACAGGGGCGACAGTGGGCCTTTTATAAGGACGATTTGTCGGAGGTCGGTCGCTTTCAAAAAAAAATTTTCACAGGTCGCATGTAGGAACGCGTGTTTGTCTATTGATTTCTATGCATAGAAAGATGCATAATGGAAATCTTTTTATTATAAAAGTGTTATTTTCATTGAACTGAATTTCTATGCATAGAAAGATGCATAGTGGAAATTTTTTTATTATAAAAAGTGTTATTTTCAATAAATTTAATTTCTATGCATAAAAAGCTGCATAGCGGAAATTTTTTTATTATAAAAGTGTTATTTTCATTGAATTTAATTTCTATGCATAGAAAGGTGCATAATGGAAAAGTGTTATTTTCATTCAATTTAATTTTTATGCATAGAAAGGTGCATAATGGAAATTTTTTTCTTATAAAAGTGTTATTTTCATTGAATTTAGTTTCTATGCATAGAAAGATGCATAGTGAAATTTTTTTATTATAAAAGTGTTATTTTTATTGAATTTAATTTCTATGCATAGAAAGATGCATAATGGAAGTTCTTTTATTATAAAAGTGTTATTTTCATTGGATTTAATTTCTATGGATAGAAAGATGCCTAATGGAAAGTTTTTTATTATAAAAGTGTTATTTTTATTGAATTTAATTTCTATGCATAGAAAGATACATAATGAAATTTTTTTATTATAAAAGTGTTATTTTCATTGAATTTAATTTCTATGCATAGAAAGATGCATAATGGAATTTTTTTTTATTATAAAAGTGTCATTTTCATTGAATTTAATTTCTATGAATAGAAATATGCATAATGGAAAGTTTTTTATTATAAAAGTGTTATTTTCTTTGAATTTAATTTCTATGCATAGAAAGATGCATAATGGAAATTTCGTTTTATTATAAAAGTGTTATTTTCATTGAATTTAATTTCTATGCATAGAAAGACGCATAAAGGAATTTTTTTATTCTAAAAGCGTTATTCCTATAAAATTTGATTTTTATGCATAAATAGATGCATAAAGAAATTCTTTTTATTTTCAAAGTGTTATTCCTATTAAATTTGATTTTATGCATTAATAGATGCATAAAAGGATTTTCTTTTATATAAAAGTGTTATTTCCATTGAAGTTCATTTTTATGCATAAATATATGCATAAAGATTTTTTATATCAAAATTAGAATTCTCTTTAATTCTATGTTTAATTTTTACGAGTATTTAATAATTGAATAAGTAAATACTCTAAGAGAGAAATTTCTATCATTTTAAATACTCTCACGAATTGTTAAAAAAAATTTTAAAAAATCTATTGAGATCGAAATATTCATATAAATGATTAATTTATTTCTCATTGGAATTTGTAACTAATTTAGAAATCAGTTAAGTGAATACTCAAAGAAAGAAATTTAGTAAAATAGTAACTGAAATATCCCCCCCTTCTTGAGAAAGATAGTTCAAGAAAAATCTTATCACACTCGAACCTTGAATCAGACTATGACCAAGACCAAACTCCTTCGTCAGTTTCGAGGAAAGAAGATGTGACCAGTTGAGAAAAATACACTCAAATCTCCCGTGAAACCTAAAACTAAGTTGAGACCCTTTGAATTGATCTGTGGATCAAGGTTACAGAATTCGAGAAATTCTGTTATGAAATTCAGAATTATGATCAAGAAGTTTTGGGGATACTGATTTAAGAAATACTCCTTGTATTCAAAAGAAAATCAAACTGAAAACTTGCATAGAAACCCTGTTTTCTTAAAGGACTGTCTTACGCCAGAATGCTGGAGGGACCATTTTGTATATGGTTTTCTAAGGGAAGTTCGGTTGCAACAGGTAGTGGGGAGTGTTCAAAGGACACCTCACGCGGCAAAGCCTGCCCACGTCTTGACCAGCCTCGGTGTACGGTTAAAATGGTGTGCTTTCGGTGGTACGATGGACGAGGGCTGACGAAGCCGTCCCTGAGTGAAGTGCCAGGATACCTAAGGAGGATCCTGGAGGGTTCTGACTAGGCAATGCACAAGCTCGCGGTGCCTCTAGGATACCCATGCGTATGTCGTGGAAGATTGTATGATGGACAAATTATTATTATAATTTGTTACTGGATCTCGTTGCTGACCAGCTGGTCTCAATGCAGAGTTCAGACTGATACTGTTTTTTTTATAGAAATAAGTGATTGGATGAAAATTTTGAGTTATGACATATGTAACCAATAACTGTTTGTGAATGGATTGTTTTATAAGTTAAAATTTTAAAGAGGAGTGTGTGCGTATCTGTATTCGAAAGCAAAAGTTAAGAAAGGCATTCAATTATGGGTGGGTGAGTAATTGTCTGGTTCTACCAATTCTAGTGGTTGGGTGGTGGCTAGCCCAGGATAGACAGAACCAGTATGCAGATAAAAAGAGGTCAGACAGAAAATTCAGAGAAGCAGATATGGTCTTCATTCGAGTACGCAAGAAGTTCTCTATCTCTTAGGAAGTATAAGAAGTTATCCCCCAGATACTGTGGGCCATATCTGATTACAAAGAAAGTAGGTGACTTACTTAGCCTATGAACTTCTTCTACCTCCTCATCTCAAAGTACATAATGTATTTCATGTCAGCCTACTTAAGAAGTATGTACCGAGCCCGAATCATATGCTTAATGGTGAACTCTTAACTTCTTCAACCCAAGGGCTGATGGAACTCCAACTTGAAGAAATTCTTGATGTTCGAGAGAAGGTTCTCAGGAACAGAATTCTAAGAGAATTATTAGTCAAATGGAAGTTCTATCCTTTTGAAGACGCCACGTGGGAGAAAGAAGCGAAACTCATGTGGGATTACCCCCAGTTTGTGAGATGAGGACATCTCACGTTTTTCAAACGGGAGAGGATGTAAGATACCTCCCCAGCCCCTAAAGATGTCTAGTTTCTTCCCCTGTAATCAATCCCCTTTTCAGAATAATAAAGATCTTGTTTCTATCTGTTTTGGCCTAGAGATCTTTGGATGGAAAAATATCCTTTCTTATTGTTATGATCCATGTTATTTGACGAATGATAGTCATGGTCATTTAATATTTGATTTATATTTTTTTTTATGATGCCTATTTCTCATGAACACGTTAGGATTGATTGATGCGATGTCAATTGATTGTTACTACTGACATGGTTTATATTTATAAGTTTAGGTGATGAGGTGTGCAAGGGTACCGATTTAGGTGTTGCACAGTGCGAGAGTACCGATTTAGGTGTCACACGGATGGTGGATTGAGTCGTGGCGTGTGGACAGATCTCATTATTATATTCACAATATTTTGTGGCTGTATTATGGCATTTGATATTATTTTGACATCAGGGTGATGTGTGTGTGCGCACGCGTCAACTTATTGTACAGTGTGAGTACGAGCACTAGTTGATTTATTTTGTAATGTGCATATGTGCACAAGTTAGACTATTATATTAGAAAAAAATTGTGCAAACCTTAGAAGGTTTGAGGACAAAGGTTAATTGAGGACAAAGGCTAATTAAATGGTAAAGTCCAAATATGGATGTGTACTTTATTTTTGGCTGAAAGCCTACTTTTGGAATATATCATAAATACCCACGCGAGGAGAAGCCACTCACGTTGGGGGGGGAAGATTGCACCCAGCCTTGTGTTGATTGAGTTGATGGTGATGTTTTTCTTTCTCTTGCCCTATGTTTTGTTTATGTTTTTTTATATGCAGTAGTTGTTTTAACATTTGATATAATTTATGAGTTTTTGATTATTCTCTTCAAGAAGATTAAAGGGTCCCGTTTCAGTGGTATGAGAGCTTTGGTGCAATTTAATTTTCTTGAAGGTGGTCAAAAGAGGTGAAAGAGACAAAAACAGAGGTGATTTTGGTAATTTTCTTGAATTTAAATTGAAGAAGAAGATGTTTAGGGATTTTTGTTTATGTATGGATGAAATAAAGCTTGTTTTTAACCATTGGGTAATCAATCTCCATCAATCTATTGCCCAAAGGGTAAAACTAGGTGGAAAACCATTAGTGGGTTTTCCAAAACCATAAAACCACCTTCCTCTTCACTAATCCTCTTCCTAATCTGTATGTATGGATGGGTTTCAAAATTGATAGCCAATCCTGCTTAGCTTTCAAATTGCTAAACCATTGAGGGAGAAAGCAATCTATAATGGATGGTGTATAATTCACCAAGAGCTAATTTATAGAGAAATAGGCTCTCTGAGAGAAAAAAAAATTTTGAAATTGATCTTTTTTCTCTCTCTCTCCCTCCTCCATACCCGGGCGGCAGCGCACTCTGTCTTCATCCGACGGCGAGCGCTGCGAATTCAGAGGCGCTGAATTTTTTTTTCTCTTATCCCTTTTTACTCTTGCGAGCTACGCGCGGCGCTGATTTTTTTAATTATTATTATTTTTTTAAAAATCTTGCACGCTACGTGCTGGCATTGCCCGAATACTAGTGGGAGAGGTTGAAAATGTAAAGCTTATAAAAGCTTTAATAAGCTTAATTAAAAGCTTATTAACCAACATAAAAGCTTTATATATATATAAGCTTTTGACTAAGTTTTAAAAGCTTTCAAATAAGTTTAAATGAGATCAATAAAATGTTTTACAAAAGAAAATATTTTTTTTTGACTATTCCCATCATATTTTATGTAAAAGGATCCCATGTACATATAGTTAGTTTGGATTTCTTCTACAAATTTTTAGAATTTACCTCAAGAGAAATTTTGAGACTTTAGTCAAATTCTTGTGAATAATGTTGTTTTCTAAATCCTCATGAAGTACGAATAATATAAACAGCTTGTTAGTGAAGATATCATTAAAATGTTGCTTTAACCTACAGCTAGTTTTCTAATTTTAACAGTCCATGGATTAGTCAAGAATTTACCTCAAGAGAAATTTTGAGACTTTAGTCAAATTCTTGTGAATAATGTTGTTTTCTAAATCCTCATGAAGTACGAATAATATAAACGGCTTGTTAGTGAAGATATCATTAAAATGTTGCTTTAACCTACGGCTAGTTTTCTAATTTTAACAGTCCATGGATTACTTCTTGAAAAATTATGCATTTGTGTATTAAGCTAACTTGGCAGGACTCACATCTAGCTCGACATTCCATATGAGATAAGAAACCCTATCTTTTCTCTTGTTTTAAATTTTTCCTATTCCTTTTAATTGTCAGGAAATAGGTGAATATCCGCAACACCATCGTACTATTCAGGAACAACTTGATTCTCTCTATATTCTTTTGAATCAAGAACGAGAGCATCGGGACAACTTTCAAAGAAAGATTGAACGACATCTGTCTAGAATAAACAAATATATTAAGAAGAAAGTTAAAACTGTAGAAGCATCTGACATGCATAGCCCTACCAACAATGACATGCATAGCCCTACCAACAATGACATCGTATCCAAGCTGCCTATTGTCAAGTGTTTCAGGTGTAAGATGTTGGGACATTATGCTAAATCTTGCCCAACTAGAAAGAAGAACCAAATTGCACCAAAGGACATGCTTGACACCAAAGCACATGCTTGACACCGAAGAGGTTAACGCACTCGACACATTAACTAAAGGTGAAGGTATGTGTTAAAAAAATTTATTTATTGTATACAATTTCTTGTTTACTTTTGTATCTGTTTTCTGAATATTCTTTCCTTCTAGACCTAGTTAGAAAACTTCAGCTCCTGAAAAGAATTTTAGATACCGTGACCTAACTAGAAAGATCGAGACAAGATTAGTAAAAGTTATCTTCAAGATCTAGTTGCCCAAATTCAAGTAAAAATGATTGCTAGACATTTCATAGAAGATTAAGACCAATTTGAAAATTCAAGATCTAGTTGCCCAAATTCAAGTAAAAATGATTGCTAGACATTTCATAGAAGATTAAGACCAATTTGAAAATTCAAGAACCAAGCAAGTTTCTCCAGTCTTTGATTCAAGTTATCAATTGCTTCACCATCGAATTTAGTGATGATGAGAAAAGTAAAGAAATAGCTCTCAAGTGACTAGAAACCAAGCTTAAGTTGTATACCAATCACAATTACCAATTCAAGTAAAGTTTTGTCTAAATTTTCAAGTGTTCTAGTTTAAGATTTATCCAAGTACAAGATTCTTTCTAGACCAAGAATTGCTCTAAGTCAAAGATATATTCAATCACAAGATTTAAACCCCTTAAGAATAAGATTTATTCAAGAATTGTAATTTGATTAATTAAAGACTATTCTCTCAATTTTCGTCCATTCAAGTATTTTTAATCTAAGCCAAGATTCATTACTAGTATATTAAGTTCTTGCTATCAACTAGGGCGCAAGATGTCTATCATTATTCAAGTTCTGATTTCAAGTTTAAGATTAAGCTTAAGATCAAGATCCCCTTTAGATTTCATTGTTTACAAGTAAGATTCACAAATTCAAGAATTATAAACCTATTCAAAGATTATAATTTTTGAATTTAGTTAGCAATTACAAGATTAAGATCAAGAATAAATCCCCACAAATTCATCAAGTTATTGACGGTAATGTAAGTGATTATTTTTCAATCTTAAGTTGATAAGAATTTCCATTTCGACCTAATTCATTTTTGAAATAAGACTTGTAGTCTAATTTTGAGGGTAGAGAAAAGTTATGTCAGAATGAAAGTTTCAGAGGGAATTAGCTACTCCGTCTCAAACTCCTATTCTTAAGGTAGTGTCGTGTGGAATTAATCTATGGTATGGGACATTAGATTGGTTTTACATGGCTACACCAGATGTATCTATGTCTTCTATCTTTCACCAGCGAGTGTTTGTATGTGGAAGGTACCTCTGTGGTATGGGACACTTAGATCCCTTTTACATGCGTTCACTTGTTTGGTTTTATTTTCAGAAATTGTTTGATGTGATGATCTTCTCCTCCACTTGTGCCATGAAGCCATCCACTCATTGTTTGCGCAACTAAGGACAGTTGATTCCCAATAGGGGGGACTGTTATGATCCATGTTATTTGACGAATGATAGTCATGGTCATTTAATATTTGATTTATATATTTTTTTTATGATGCCTATTTCTCATGAACCCGTTAGGATTGATTGATGCGAAGGCGCCTGCAAAAAATGCGATTTCTCCTGCATCCAACGGTGGTTTGCGCTTCTGACTCGACTAGCTGGAGCACAAGGGTGTTGGCTATCTATGGCTAGAAGGGTTTGGGCTAATTTTGAGTGTGCAAAGAGAGGGAGCTCCTCCACTGGCTAGGGGTGCAGAGACTAGTTGAAAAAAGAGGGAAAATTTATAATTAGCTACTAATCCTAATTAGCAAAATGATTAGCAAGATAATGGGCTCACAAATTGATGGATTCTAACTTGGCTCTGATACCATGTTGAAATTATAGCAATGTGATGAGCTATGGTGGATCAAATGCTAGAATCAACATCATTAACAAAGTGATTAGATGATAAATAAGATGTGATTAGTGAGTAATTAACAAATAGCTTAATGTAGGCATGGATAATCAAAAACCAGCAAATTCTCATTAGGCCAATGCCTCAATTTATAGAGTTTACATCCAAGCATCTAATCCCATTGATTTCTCCTTGATTCACTCCACCTCTTTTGCTTGATTCTCTCCACCTCTTCACTTTTCCCAGAATATCTTCACACTTCCTAAGTCTTCTTATGCTACCCTTTATTCTCTCCCAGTAGATTCTTCTCACCTTTTCACACGTTCTCTCACATTTACACATTCTCTTTTACAGCCTCTAACCAAGGGCTTGTTCCCGCACACACCCTATTCACTTGTATATTTCAACACTGTCCGATCAAGGGCCTTTTCGATAGTTCCTAGCTCATAGTAACCGGCAATATATTCACATATCAAAATGGAATCTCCGTTGAAGATTAGTAAGATCAGCCAACGGGTCCATTAAAAAAAAAGCCATGGACTCATCCGTTGTTGAGGACCAGCAAGGTCAATCAACTAGATCCATGCCCGAATTCAGAAAACAACTCTTAATCCTTGTTCCAATATCTTCCCCGACGTACTTGTGGGTATCTTCGGGGACCCAGAGCACCGTATGGTCAGCACCCTGTAGGATCCTTTGCAGGTCACCTAGCGCTTCACTCATAGGCCACTTCCTTGGTCCCTCATCCACCGTACCGGAAGCTCACCATTCAAATCGAGCGAACCAAGGCTGGGGCCAACCTTGCTACGCAAGACGTCCTCCGATTACTCTCCGTCAGCTGTTGCAACTTTATCAGTTAGGTCTCCACGACCTCATTCACAAGATGGTCAAAATGCTTCCCCAGCATTCTTGACATAAAACAGTCATTTAAAAACATGTCATAAATACAATTTTCTATAACGAAGTCTCGTCTTTCCACATTAATCAACATTACTTAATCCACATTCATTTCATATAAATTCCCATTCTCATCCAATCACATCATTTTTCATCTAATCACTTCTTTCCTCAAGTATCCTCTCATCAGATCTCATCCACTCTCATTTACTCGTATCCACACCTCATCACATCACATTTATTCACATCTCATCCATTCAGACCACATCACATTCACTCACATCACATCTCATTCAGACCACATCACATTTACTCATGTGATCACAATTCACTCACATCACATCTTATTCAGACCACTTCACATTCACTCACATCACATCTTATTCAGACCACTTCACATTCACTCACATAACATTTTCACATTCATTCACATCTATCCCGATTCACATTCCATCAAATCCATTCACTCACATCCCAATTCACATTCCATCACATCCATTCACATCCCATATCATTCACTCACATCCCAATTCACATGACATCACATCCATTCACATCATTCTCATCCGGATTCACATGCCATCACATTCATTCACATCCCTTATCATTCATTCACATCCCTTATCATTCACATCCCAATTCACAGGCTATCACATTCATTCACATCCCTTATCATTCATATCTATCCAATTTACATCACATCTCATCGCCTCTATTCTCGTTCATATTCATCACATTCACATCCACATATATTCTTCCACATACATCCACATCCATACTTACACATACACATCCACATCTATCCTTTCACATACATCCACATCCATACTTATCACATACACATCCACATCTATCCTTTCACATACATCCACATCCATTCTTCACATACATCCACATCCATCCCATATCATTCATTTACATCCTGATTCACATGATATCTCATCACATCTATTCACATCACATCCATCCATCCATTCATTCCATATCATTCATTTACATCCTGATTCACATGACATCTCATCACATCTATGCACATCACATCCATCCATCCTTTTATTCACATTTATCTGATTCACATCACATCTATCCATCCATTCATTCACATTTATCTGATTCACAACACACCAACTCTTTTGAAAATAAATTCCTTTATGCATCTTTCTATGCATAAAATCAAAATTATTGAGAATAACTCTTTTGAAATAAAAATAAATTCCTTTATGCATCTTTCTATGCATAGAATCAAAATTAATGAGAATAACTCTTTTGAAATAAAAATAAATTCCTTTATGCATCTTTCTATGCCTAAAATCAAGATTAATGAGAATAACTCTTTTGAAATAAAAATAAATTCCTTTATGCATCTTTCTATGCATAAAATCAAGATTAATGAGAATAACTCTTTTGAAATAAAAATAAAATCCTTTATGCATCTTTCTATGCATAAAATCAAAATTAAATGAAAATAACACTTTTATAATAAAAAGAGTTTCCAATATGCATCTTTCTATTATGCATAGAAATTAATTCTAATGAAAATCACACTTTTATAATAATAAAAATATCCAATATGCATCTTTCTATGCATAGAAATTGATTCTAATGAAAATAACGCTTTTACAATAAAAATATTTTCAATATGCATCTTTTTATGCATAGAAATTAATTCTAATGAAAATACACTTTTATAATAAAAAAATATCCAATATGCATCTTTCTATGCATAGAAATTAATTCTAATGAAAATAACGCTTTTACAATAAAAATATTTCCAATATGCATCTTTCTATGCATAGAAATTAATTCTAATGAAAATCACACTTTTACAATAAAAAAATATCCAATATGCATCTTTCTATGCAAAGAAATTAAATTTAATGGAAATAACACTTTTATAATAAAAATATTTCTAATATACATTTTTCTATGCATAGAATGAAAATAACACTTTTAGAATACACAAACGGTTGGGATTACTCTTTTTGAATAATAAAAGATAAGACTTATTTTACAAAATTTTAAAAAAAATTACCATAACCTCCGTTGTATGGCTGACCATTTTTCAATTTTTTTCATTCTTGAGTTACTTAGAAATTATCCCAAATGGTTTAAAGCATTCTAAACTAATCAAATTCCACTTTTTAAAGAGAAACAATATGAAAAGTTTAATTCTAACAATTTGATTACATATCTAGGATAAAGAAAGGCTGAATTCAAGAATGAAGAGAGGGAGAAAGCCTTTCCAACAAGGCATAACATCATTTTTCATTTTAAAGAAAATAAAAATTAGAAAACCATTAAATGGAATAGAGAAAAAGTAGGATTTCTAGCTTACATGAACTTTTTTGAGCTTTCCTTTGGCTTGATGGTTTGAGGGATCTACTCTTGTTTGGAACAAGAGTAGAGGAAATGGTCAAAAACTAATGAATTATCAATAAATTCATTGTTTTTGGCTCTGGGGAGGAGTAGAGTAACAGTGTATAAAACACTATTAAGATTTTACAAAGGGGTAGGCTTCTATTTATAGGAAAAAGTGAGCCTCTAACCAAGCAAACTGATTCTAGAATTTTCCAGATCAATTTGGTCACTTTTTGACCATTTTTAATCTAAAATTTTCAGAAAATCTGGACCCTTAGGCTAAGGCCTTTTGAACAGATTATAATTTATTTCTAATGCACCTTCTGAATTTCTTTTTGAACTTCTGTTTCAAGGGATGAACTTCTGTTTCAAGGAAAATTATTTTAATAAGAAGATATATTTTTCCATCCAAAAATATCTAGAAACTGAATTATCTCTCTCTAGAATATTTTCTCTCTCTAAGCCAAAACAGATAGAAATAAGATATGTTATTATTCTGAATAGGGAATTGATTACAGGGGGAGAGATTGGACATCTTGAGGGGCTGGGGAGGAATCTTACATCCTACCCCACTTGAAAAACGCAAGATGTCCTCTTCTCGCAGGTGAAGTATGATCTGTTTCATCTTCTTCTTCTTCTTCAATCACTTCCAGCGTTACTGCCTTAGAAGTGGACGGCCGATTTGGGAACAACTCTCTTTGACTTTCCCTATTCTGAGGTAGAGGTCTTGCATTACTTTGGATTAAAACTGTAGGTTGGTTAGAGGGTCTACCTCTGGAATTTCCCTGATTTTGGCGGATAGAAACCTGATTACTCTGGAAGGAAGGGGCTAGAGTCTGGAATCTTGATCCCTGATTTCCCTGCCCCAAAAACCTTGATCTAAAAGGAGCTGGGCAATCCATACTGCGATGTCCAAATTCTTGACAGTTATAGCATTTTACTCCCTTGTTCAAGGGTGGAACTTCTGAAGTTAAATTCCAGGGGATTGAGTTTCGAGAAAAGGACATTTCTTCCATTCTGGAACTTCCCCTATCCTGGGATTGACCCTGATATCTCTTAGGTGGTGGAAGGTTGGAATCACCTTTTGGAACTAATAATCTTTTGAAAGGTGATGGTGCTGGCTTTGGTGGGACCTTGACATCAAAGGTATTGGAGAAATCCTTTGCCATCCCCGCATTGCTTCAGCCATGGAAACTGGCTTGGCGTTCTTCACCAAAATATTCAAAGGTTCGTTCAATCCCCGAATGAACCTAGCCATCAGTTGTTCTTCATTCAGCGGTGGCGAGTATTTGAGGAGGAGGAGAGCGAACGCTTGGTGATATACTTCAATAGTTCTGCTCCCCTGGGTTAGCTCTAAGAATTCGTTCATCTTTGTTTCCAAAAAGCCAGGAGGGCAGAACCTTGTCCTTAGGTAAATTTTGAGATCATTCCATGTCTGGGTATTCCGATCCAGACGGTTTGTCTCGCAGTGGTTTCTCCATGCCACTCTGGCTGTTTCTACTATCTTCAGCCTTGCAAGAGCCATTTTGCTCTTCTCATTGTACCCGGTGACATCAAAGTATTCTTCCATTGCTTCGATCCACTTCTCTATAGCCTCGCCCAAGTTTTCCCCTTCACCCTTGAAAGGTCCAAGCTGCGAGCTATGAAGAGTTTTACAAACATCCAGGTGGAGCTCTTCCTCATCGAGTTGGGGGTTATCATTTCTACCACGACGACCTCAATCCATGTTCCTATCAATACGAAAATTCTTGTTAAGTTCCCTTTATTTATGATTCAAATTCGATTTTTGATTCATCTGATTCTGGGATTCTTTAGATAGGTCGGCTCCCCACAGAATCGTGGGATAAAGATACTCGCATTATCAAATAACAATTCATTCAGAACATATCCATTCATATCACATCACATCCATCTACATTCATTCAGATCCACATCACATCACATGCATCTACATTCATTCAGATCCATATCACATCACATCCATCTACATTCATTCATATTCATATCACATCATATCCATCTACATTCATTCAGATCCACATCACATCCACATATCATCACATCACATTCACATCTATTTACACCACTTTGCATCCATTCACATCTACCCAAGTCCACATCACATCACATCTCATCTATCCACATCATATCTCATCCATTCATATCTAACCAGATCCATATCACATCACATCCATTCACATCTCATTACATCACATTCACATCTCACCACATCCACTCACATCTCATCACGTCCAGGGTGGTTGCAAGATCAGGGTGCCCAGTTTTGTCCACTCAGGCACCCTGTAAACAGTAAAAAAACAGGCATTTGTTTACCTTTAGTGGCTAATCTCTCCTAGTAAATGAAGGAATTTCGTTTTAAGTTCTTTTGTTGGAACATCATATTCAAAGTTGAAAATATAGTTGCATAATTTGATTAAGCATTAGATAGTCAAAAGTCCTCATTTTCTTAGGTACAAAGTCAATGTATACACCCTATCCCAAATTTGAATTGATTCCATAAAATGCTAATATCTTTTACATATAAACTCATATGAGATTCCCACTTTGTACCTTAGATCTTCACATAATATGGAGCTTAACTTGATTTTTTGAGAAAATTTTAAGATATTTGTCTATTTTCTTTAAATATTTCAAGGTCTTTAAAGTGTTATAATATACTCCACTTTTTGTACCCACAATAGCTACCACTTAAAATCCTCAATCTTGTAGATCAAAGGAGTGGGTAGATACTGAGACATTAGTAGAATGTGGTGGTTAGTAAAAATTGCAAATCCAATGGTTGGATTTTTAATGATCTCTTTTTCAAAATTCTTTCAGACTATCAGAAGGCCTGCAAATATTAATAATCTAATCAGTAAAATTACATTTTTGATGTGAATCATCTAAAATGTATAGGGACTAGTGTACTTGTAACGGTGCATTTATGGAAAAATAAATTGGATCACTCTAAGTATGGAAAGATCATTTGTTTATCATTTCATCATATTTTTGATTAATTTTGATTAATTAGACCAATTTATATTAATTTAAGTTATATTGGGTTAATTTAAGGGCAAGCGTATTTTCTATTATTTGCTTGATGTCATTTTAAGTACCTTGCCCCCCAAAATTTTCTCTCCAAGCATTGTCCCAGTGCAGCATAAACTGGATAAAACTGGACACCCTGATCTTGCAACAACCCTCCATCATACCATTTTCACATCCCACATTCATTCACATCTCGTCACATCCATCCTCATCTTATCACATCTCGTTCACATCCATCCACATCAAATCTCATTCATTCCATCCATATTACATCACATCCACATCTATCCATATCACACCACATCCATTCACAGCTTATCACATTCATCCACATCCATTCATAGCTTATCACACTCATCCACATCCATTCATTCATTCACATTCGCATCTATTCACATCCATTCATTTATTCACATGCATATCTATCACATCACATCTCATTCTCATCCATTTACATCACATCACATACTTTCACATATCATCACATCTCATTCTCATCCATTTATATCACATCACATCCTTTCACATATCATCACATCTCATCACATTCACATCCACATCCACATCCATTTACATCACATCGCATCTCATCCACATCTCATCACATTCACATCCACATCTATTTACATCACATCATATCTCATCACATCCACTCTTAGTATTGTTTTCTACTTTCGATACTGATAGGACTTTGCTAAGTTTCTGTGCCAATTGATTGGCCTAGTTTAAGGGTACTTTTTCTCGATCCCATTGAATCTACGTAGCAGAGTGTTGTTGAAGGTTTAAAAAGGGGAAATAAACCTTATCAGAACTGAATAGTAAAAACTCAAAAAGAGCATTTATATATTGTATTTTCATTCCTTAAGCTTCATTAATGAGAGCTAAATCTAAACTTCCGTTTACTCATTGGATCCTCGATCCTCCCAGGGATTCTAGATTCTCTTTTTTCTGAATAAGAATTATCCAAGTTTTCTCGATGGATATTTTCATATTCTTTCTCAAATTTCTCAAGTAAAATATATTCAATATTCTTCTTTTTGAGTAAAAGATTCATGGGATTTGCAAAAATAATTTCTACCCATATTTCCCAATAAAAATAATAATACTCAAAATTTCACTTTTGATAAATACTCATAATTTGAATTATGCCAAAAATTTCTCTTTTACCATTTAATTACTTGGATCTCAAATATCATGGAAATTCCTCTTTTTGTATAAAAATAAATTTACCAAAACTTACTCTTTTCTCATAATCAACTAATTTTGCAGTCCTCTTTTAGCATTATGCATAAAAATAAGATATGTATTATTTTTTAAAAATTTTCCCATGGCTTCGCTGCTATCTGATAATTCTCAATTTTTCCTAAAAGAGTAAAAGCTTGTAATGAAAATATGATAGTAGTTCCTCTTTTATGCTTAAAATCAAACTATCAATTTAAATCATAATTTTAACCATAAACATAACTATGATTATCCCACTAGATTAAGATAATTCCAACACTCCTCTTTTCCCAATTTGTTAGGATAATCCATTTCTCATTTAGAATGGATTAAAGTAGTTTTTAACTACTCTAAAAGAATTTATCATTATTTCATTTTCTTAATCTCTAGCTCTCATCAAGCCTAGACTTTAGCTTTGAATTAAGAGATTATCATTGAGAAGCATCCTTTTTCAAGGGATTTAGCCATAAAGATGGCTATTCTTTTAGAGAGAGAGATTTACTTAAAGAAAGCATTATAAATAAGCATAAAGATTAACTTTCTCTTAATTAAATATTAAGACTTTTAGGAAAAGCTTGATTTGAATTAAAACAATCATTTAGAAAGCTTCTCAAGCTTGAGAGGGGTTGAGAAGAAGAAAGTAATTAAGAAAATTAGAATAAACCATAAAATTTGATTTTACCCTCAAGTTTGGTTTGATTCTCTAATTGCAGTGAAGCCCCCAACCAATCAATTGGTCCACCAAGAGGAGAAGAGCAACTCCAAGAGTTGTTGTAGAGAGAGAGAGCTCCAAGCTCCCAAGAGAGAAGAAAATTTAAGGGATAATAGAAAATATGATTATTTTAATATAATACTGGCATGGTATAGCTCCCATATCCAATTACAAATGACTGAGGTTCTATTTATAGGTGAGGGAAGCCACTAACCAAGTCCAACTGGGTTCTAGAAATTTTCAGGTCCAGTTTGACTCAATTTGGACAAGATTTGGACCAGTTTGGCTCCCTTTTTTATTTAGTTTGATCCCCAGGAGAGAGGCCAGGCAAAGAAAATGTGGTAGCAGATGCCCTCAGCAGAAAAGCCTCCTTGCTTGCAATCACAGTCGTGTCCAATCCCATTGATTAATGAACCAAGAGAGGAGATAATGCACGATATATTCTTTGGCCCTATTGCAACCCTAGAATGAATAGATGAGATGCCATCTCATGTGAATCAGGATGTAAATGAATGATATAGGATGTGAATGAATGTGTTAGCATGTGAATCGGGATGTGAATGAATGATAAGGGATGTGAATGGATGTGATATCATGTGAATCAAGATGTAAATGAATGATATAGGATGTGAATGGATGTGTTAGCATGTGAAACGGGATGTGAATGAATGATATAGGATGTAAATGAATGTGTTAGCATGTGAACCGGGATGTGAATGAATGATATAGGATGTGAATGAATGTGATAGCATGTGAATCGGGATGTGAATGAATGATAAGGGATGTGAATGGATGTGATGTGATGTGAATCAGGATGTGAATGAACGATAAGGGACGTGAATGAATGTGTTAGCATGTGAGTCGGAATGTGAGTGAATGAGATGTGATGTGAAATGGATAGATGTTAATGTATGTGAAGTGATGAGATGTATGGGTAGATGTAAGTGGATGAGATCTGATGAGGATAAATAAGGAAATAAGTGATGAGATAGAAAAAGATGTGATTAGATGAGAATGGGATTACTTATGAAATGAATGTGGATTGATGTGGGTTGATGTGTGGATAATGTGGATTGATGTGGATGGATGTATGGATGATGTGGATTGATGTGTGGGTAATGTGGATTGACGTGAATGGATGATGTGTGGGTTGATGTGTGGATAATGTGGATTGATGTGAATGGATGTATGGATGATGTGGATTGATGTGTGGATAATGTGGATTGATGTGGATCGATGTATGGATGATGTGGGTTGACATGTGGATTGATGTGGATGGATGTATGGAAGATGTGGATGGATGTGTGGATAATGTGGATTGATGTGGATGGATGTATGGAGATGTGGATTGATGTGGATGATGTGGATGGATGTATGGATGATGTGGATTGATGTGTGGATGATGGGATTGGATGTGATTTGATGTGGGAATGATGTGATGTAATAGGGATCGATGAAGAAAAAAAATTGTGGGAAGATGAGAAAAGATGGGGACTAATGTGAAAGGATGTGGAGTGATGAGAAAAGACGAAAATATTGTTGGAACTGTATTTGTATGTGAAATCTATTTTTAAATGACTGTTTTATGTCAAGAATGCTGGGGAAGCATTTTGACCGTCTTGTGAATGAGGTCCTGGAGACCTATCTGTTAAAGTTGCAACTGCTAAAACGGAGAGTCAACGGAGGACGTCTCGCGTAACAAGGTCGGCCGAGGTCTTGACGACCAGCCTCCTCTCAGTTTGATTTAAATGGTGAGCTTCCGGCGTACAGTGGGGATGAGGGACCAAAGAAGCGGCCTATGAGTGAAGCGCTAGGTGACCTGCGAAGGATCCTAGAGGGTGCTGACCATACGGTGCTCGAGCTCTGGGTCACCAAAGATACCCACACGTACGTCGGGGAAGATATTGGAACAAGGAGTAAGAGTTGTTTTTTGAATTCGAGCATGGATCTGGTTGATTGACCTTGCTGGTCCTCAACGGATGAGTCCATAGCTCTTTTATATGGATCGGTTGGTTGATCTTGCTGATCTTCAACGGAGACTCCATTTTTGTTAAAGTGAATACTTGCCGATTACTATGAGCTGGGAACTATCGAAAAGGCCCCTGAGCGAACAGGGGGTGAGCATTCTGGTTGCCAATGATGCCATAGGTACACCGATGATGGAAATAAGGATTCAAGTGGATAATTAGAGGATTATGATTAGTGACACTATGGTTTCATCATTAAATGATTGTTTTAAAGACTGTTGAATCTGTGAAAAAGGCAATTTCATATTGGGTGTGTAAGTGGTGTGACTAGTTTTAAGTTTGCATGAATATCTGGCTAGGGGGCTTGGGAACTCTTTTCCCTGGTACCCGAGACAACCTAACCAAATTCTTAATTGGATCCCATCTCTACAGTGGTTGGGCGGTTGGCTAACCCATGGGACTAGACTGATGGATCCCTAAATTGAGACTCAATTCTGTTCTGGTTCGATAGATGAAGTAAATCTAGGACAAAAATTGTTCTATGGAGAAGAATCAACGGCTTTGCCTCTCAATGAGGAAAAAAGTGTTGGTCTCTATGATCCAAGTACAATCTTTTCCCTAATCTGACTATGGGACTTATGCGTTCGGTCAGATCAGTTCAGTTAGTTAACGCTTTTGACTACGTTAGAGGAAAGTTATCTAAAGCTTTTGACTACGTTAGAGGAAAGTTATCTTGGAGGAATCGCCCGTGCTTTTCGGGCAAGGGAAGTTTTTCCGGGTTCGGTTTTGGAAGAACCGATGGATTAGTCTCTTGTCCGGATATCCGTGGGCGAGGCCCGGAGTGTGGGACCCTGCCCCGCACAAGAAGTGCTACTTCCGCTGCTAGCACCCTTGAATTCGTTGGGCGGTGGGGATAGGGACCTCACAATTGGCCATGTACTCCAAGATGTAGAGCGCATCCCAAATGGATTCACTCCATCCATAGCAAGACCCAAATGCAAATTACGTGGTTCTCTCTTAAATTCCCGCCATCGATCCTCTATATGATTCCAAGAAGCACGCCCAACCCGATGCTCATCATTAGATGATGAGGATGTGGGCATGATGAATTTGATGAGTGAGTGTGAAAGGGCGAAAGGGACAGAGAGAGAGAGAGAGAGAGAGAGAGAGAGAGAGAGAGATTTGATGTTCAAAGTGTGCATTTTCACTTGAAATGTCATGTCAATATGTACCATGACTTGTACCAAGTTGGTTACATTATGTGAAATTGTCAAGCATTGGTATTAGGGTCGGTATTTACGTCGGTATCTAAGTCAGTATTAGGGTCGGTATTTACGTCGGTATCTGAGTCAGTATTAGGGTCGGTAATACCGACTCCTCTAATACCAATTCCAATACCGACGTTGCTCACAAACATTACCCGAGGCTAATTTCAACTCTAATACCGACCCAAATACCGACTCTGGAAAATTTTAAAAAACCCGCGGGGTGGTATAACTTGTGTGGTATAGTGAGTTTAAGATTTTTTTGTGGTACTAAGACACCCTTCTCCTCCCCCCTCCCCCTCCCCCCCCTCTCTCTCTCTCTCCCCTCCCTGTCTCCCCCTCCCCCCCTCCCTCTCTCTCTCCCCTCCCTTTCTCTTTTTCTTTCCCTCTCCTCTCTCTCTCCAACCTTCTCTACATTTCTCTTTGCAAGTACTGATGTTTTTGGGCATATGTCCTTGTTTTTTTTGTTTTGCAGGTTTGGTGTTTTTTTTTCTGTTTCCAAAGGTAAGACTCTCTATCTCTCTCTCTCTACTCTAATCTCTTTTTGGTTTTGCTAATCTCTTTTTGTGTATGGTTTTGTAGGTTTTTGCTTTCTCCCACTTCCTCTCTTTCCACTCTCTAAAGGTAAGAGTCTCTCCCTCTTTTTCTACTTTCCTTGGCATCTCACTCTTCTCTACCTCTCTCCACTCTAGCTTTTTATGGCTATGGTTTTATAGGTTTTGCTAAGCTTTTATGGATATGGTTTTTTAGGTTTTTGCTTCTTCTCTCTCTCTCTCTCTCCATTATCCAAGGTATGCTCCAAACCCTCTCTCTTGCTCTTATGTTTTTTCAAGTTCCTTATTTTTTGGGCATAGCCATAGCCATAGCCATAGATGCACATGGCCTAAACATAGACTCATGGCTCTATACATGGCTCTATGCATGGAGTCATGACTATGGCCATGGGCATGCATGCATGCCCATGGATCTATGCATGCATAAAGCCTAAGATGCATGCATGTCCATGGCTCTATGCATGCATAAAGCATAAGATGCATGCATGTCCATGGCTCTATGCATGCCCATAAAGCCTAAGAATGGAGGCATGGATGCCCATGGCTCTATGCATGGATAGAGGCATATGCATGCATGCTTTCTCTATGCATGCATAGAGCCTAAGAATGGAGGCATGGATGCCCATGGCTCTATGCATGCATAGAGCCATGGATATCTTCTCGTCCATTCTTAGATGTTATGCCCATAGGCATGCATGCATACATGCATAGAGCCTAATCACGTGTATAAGCCACAAGCATGCCTACTAATCAGGGGTGATTTTTTCTAGATCATATGTTTTTCCCTCTCACTAACAAGGAGTACCGGGCATTTATGGCCCGCATGACTCTGAGCAACAGCATAGAGCAGCTTTTGAGCTTAGAGTCTCTCTTTCCACATCCACTTCACGAGCTTCAGCCTCTAGGTCTTCAACATCTGTCTCTGCCTCACGATGGAGAGATCGAGAGTAGAGGTGACAAGGATGTTGTGGTGCAACCGATGCCATCAACCCCCCCCCCCCCCCCCGCACGGCAATGTTCTCAGTCTCGTGGATCCCATGTCTCCACATCCGTACAAAATACACCCCAGGCTACACCTTCTTGTCACAATTCTGTAGGCCCATATCTATTGAGGTTACACCCACCCACACCCCTTCTCGCACCCCACGTAGAGAGCTCCCGGGCTACTCATATCTTATGGACGAATCCAATTCGGTTCTAGATCTTCCAGAGGAAATTCCAGAGGACGTCGCAAGTGAACCTATGCTTCTTGATGTCAAACTTAGAACCAGTAGGAATATTTCAAAGGCCAGGGTCACTTTGGAGAGGCAAAGAAAAATGTTTGCGGAGATAAGGAAGGCGCAGGTGGCTGTCAATCTCCTCATCCCCAAAGCTCCTTTCTTGAGGATTGTCAGATCTGTTAACGACAGAATAAAGTGGAAAGGTTACTTCCAAAATGAGGACAAGAAGAAGGTTTTGGGCCAGATGCATGATTTGACAGCCTTGGCCTTTCGCCATAGTGTCATGCTCCCCTGGAGGAAGCAAGATAAGGGGAGAAAGGATTACGTGATCTCCATGATTCACCGGGAGTTTCCCGTACCCTCCGTAGATGACCATTTCTCCACATCCTACATGAACAAAAGAATGAGCGATTTCATGAGCCATCGTTGATCCGAGGCTCATGATGCTTATAGGGAGGGAAAAGGGAAGCCGGATTGGCTAGACAAAGAAGAGTGGAAGATTATCAAGAAGGAGTTTAAACACGAGCCCGAAAAATGGAAGCAACAACTTGATGCGGCGAAAGCGCGCTTAGAGGCAAGCTCCTCTTCTCACCTTGGTAGTGGCAGTTGGGCAAGCTTTAACGAGGATTTTGTAAGTATTTTCAACTTTTATGCTAAGTTTTTTTTACATGGCATAATAACATGTATCAATATATTTCTTTGTGTATCTTGTAGTTTGAGTATATTGGGCATGAGGGTATGGTAGGAGGAAAGGCATAAAGTGCCTTGTCACCAAGCTCCTCAATTGTGAGGAGGTACGTAGTCTCTTTCTCTTTCTTTTTCTCTTTACGATGTCGTTCGATGTAGTCTCTTGTTCTTCCTCTCAAGTCTTAGCTTGATTTTGTTTTGTAGGAGGATATTCTTGGGCCCTTGGAAGCCCCGTTGAAATCACTTCTAATGAAGACAACCAGGAAGAAGATGCGGGGGAGCAAGGGCAAGATATGGGAGATCAGCAAGAGGAGAATGCTAGTGACGAGGAAGATTAGTGTCAGCCGGGTCATCTGTTTTATCACTATTTTGTATGCCTAAGGGCTTAAACCCTTTCTTTTTGGAATCCCAAACTCAATGTAAATATTGATGATCAATACAATGCTTTTGTGTTCGTCTTCAATAATTGCATTTTTAATATGTTCCAAATATTTACATGTCCTTAGATGGCCGCAACCATTCTAGGACAGTCTGGGTAGTGAGGGAGTATGGTCCCCTAGGGCCATCCTCCCTCATTGCCCAAAAACGTTCTAGTTAACATAGTTGGTATTTAACTTGGTATCATCGTCCGTGTTAGAGTCAGTAAGTAAACAGACCCAATATAAAAGTCGATATTAGAGTCAGTAAAAAACTCGGTAATATCATCGGTATCAGAGTCGGTGTTAGAGTCAGTACGCAAACTCGGTATAAAAGTCGATATTCAAGTTGGTATTAGAGTTGGTAAAAAAACTCTATTGACTTGAATATCGACGCTATTACCGACTCTATTACCGGCGATAGTACCGACCCTATTACTAACATTGTCCGACTGTACGTCACCAAGGCCAATACCGAGGCTAGTATCGATTCTGCCACTATAAGTCCTAAAAATTGCTAAGTGTGATATCCTTGGTACTACAATTGGTATCTAGCCGATATGTTGTAGTGCATGTCCGATATCCTGCATCCTACTCTTAGCTATATATAGATTTCTCTTGTGCATGTTTAATATTTTGGAAACCTTAAGCATGCTAAGGCCTTCCATTTCTTGCATTGCATTTACCACCATGTTCAAACTATTTTGTTTGACAAAGAGTTCATCATTTGATCTTGGATTCTTGAATATTTAAGGAGTTCATAAGGGCTAAAACTACAAAGGATTATGAATCATGATCCCCCAGTATATGATGCAATATGAGGATTGTTGAAAACATGGGACAATATCCCATTCATACTCTCTCTATCAAAACCTGTTGTCTTTGTCAAGATTGTTTTTACAATACTTCTTGTAGACTTCTTCATCTTTGCATCATCAACATAGATTCCTTTATTCTCTTCCAAATTTCTTTCTTCTTCTTCTCTTCCTTTGTTCTTGCTTTTGTCTTCTCTCATAGTCCCTTATGATCATCATTGACTGAAGAAATGTGGATGCATCTTGGCCAAACTAGAGGTATTAAAGAAGCTATATTGCAGCAACACAAGGGCAACAAGAAAAAGAAGAGGTGGCTTGACTGTAGTATTCGAAGGAAGTCATTGCTTAGGACAACAGCAAGACAACAAACAACAACATATAGCCGCAGAGATAAAGTCGCCTAGTAGAGCAGATGGTGTAGAGAGGGCGAGAGCAATACATAGTCAACACTAAAGAAGGGAAAGGGCGATTGCAGTGTTGAGTAGGCGTCAAATTCATCTTCTCTACCAAGACCACTACAAAGTAGACGGACAGGTGTAGGCGCAGCCTGTGGAGCATGCGGCTTCAGACAGCCAATGAGGCACAACGACTCATAGAGATCTAAAGCAAAGAGAGTCATCAGTCTGCAGGCAAAGAGAAAGAGTAGTAGGCACAATGAGGACGATGGAAATTGAGCAGTGTAAATCAGGACTATGGTGTCGCTTGAAGGGCGCAAGAGGTCGTCAATCATGAAACCTGTAGTACAAGATCTCAAGAAGAGGAAGAGTCCACGTGTGAAGAACATAGGAAACTAACAATTTGATAATCATGTGAATAGGTGTAGGTTATCTTTGGCATGTATTACTGATGCACTATAGATGCCAACAATATGCAAAGTTAAAGGCCTCAACTACTTCTCAAACCCTTATCAATGTTGAGGGTGCATTCACACATCATCAAAAGGACTTGAGGCTTGTTCATATGGTGTTGAATACTAAATGTAATTGTCCTTAAGGAGATGAAAGCCACACATCGAGTGTCCCCTACCTGGTTGCGGCCAAAATGGTTTGTAAATCATCTTCACCCATGGTATGAGGGTAACCGTACCCAAGCTCACCAAGAAGGTCAAAATAGATGTAATTTTGGTGTGCTTTGAGTTGTGCACGCATAGGCGTCGCACTTCATGGGTTGGCTCCCACCAAACATTTTATGTTCAAATTGGACTCAGTGGTTCCGTTTGTGAGCAAATGGACTTCCTGTCTAGGTTGGCTAGGCACATGCACACACACTTGTTGAACACTGCAATTTGCATTGAGTGGGAGTGTTGAGAATGGCAATGCCAAATTGTTAGGGGTGAGAGATGAGTTGGTCAAATTGATTAGAGAGATTGTATTCACACACCTAAGTTTACATTGAGGAGGGGTGTTGAAATGTGCAATATAAAATGAATAGGTTATTTGGTTGAGCATGTGGGAAAGCACCCTAGAGGTGCAAGATATTGTGGTTAGATAAGAATGCCACATATGATATTGTATGGTATGTGAGTGTTGACTAAAAGAGTGGAAAAGGGAGTCCCACATGAATGATGATATGTCAAGTGGGATAAGGCTAGAAGACCTATATCATTGTATGGTTCATTGGTAAATGCAATAGAGATCTTGTGTTGAGTGTGCAATCTCTCTCCCTCTAGTTATGGAGTTTCTTCATTAGGACTTGTTTGGGGTCTTCTTGGGCCCTTTTATTTGGACACTTAGTGAAATGCTTAAAATGCTAATCAAGCTTTGACCAAGCTAGTGGCCTAGGCCTGGAAATGCATTTTTCCTTTTCTACAAAAAAGAAAATAGGCCAAAAGGTGATCTAATCATTAGATCTTCTATCCTTGGGAAGGAATATGGACCTAACTGCCTTTTTGTCTTGTAGTGAAGTACCTTTCACAAAGAATGTTTGAAAATTTTCGTCACTTTGTTCCCTCCCTTTTTAGAGGTGTTGCAGATCCCACTTTCTCTCTACACTCTCTCTCTAAAACGTGTTTAGGGTGTTTTACTTGGGTAAGGGTTTCTTTTTCTCTCTCTAGGAGCCATGGCCTGCAGATCTGGACCTCTCACTCCATCATCCTCTCCACCAGCTCTCATGGAAGAGCTCACCATCCCCTCTTGTGAAGGTACAGATCTACACATCCTTGCAAGCTGAAGCTCTCCATCTCCATCACTAGCAAGCTCTCCATATCTATCTCCTCAAGGCCTCCATTTTCATCTCTGTATCCATCTGCATCTCCTCCACCTCCATCTCCATCACCATCTCCAGCTTCATCTCCTCCATCACCATCCACATTTCCATCCTCCACCTCCATCCTCCATCCTCCATCTCCATCATCTCCATCATCTCCATCACTATCCACATTTCCATCTCTGTATCCATCTACATCTCCTCCATCTCCATTTGCTAGGTACAATGGCTCTACGGGACATCACCAACAAGCAATCAAAGTTTCGCTTGCACGTGGACTTAGACGAGGAGTATGCCACAATGCGAAGTAATCGAACGAAGGGATGTATTCCTGCTGAGATGCTACGACTTCAAGGTGCAAAAGCTATTGATCTTTGGACTGATGGAAGCATTTATCCCCTTGATCCACAGACTGGTGCACCTCCCCCTTTTCGTAATATCACGTAGGTCGTATGCTTCTTGGGTGACGGTTATAATGGTTTCTTAGGGTACTGTCAGAGGCTCTATTCTTTATACTTACAGGAACTCTCAAATCAAAATCACCTCAGGAAGCTTCTAAAATTATGCAAGGCGGAAAAGGAAGAATGTGCGTCAACTTTCATGGCCACAAAGGAACATATGCTGGCTCGAGTCAAGGAAGGAGGATGCAGAGCAGAAGATGAAGCTTGATGAAGGTGTGGAAAGCAGGGATCGAGCTATAGAGAACTATCTCCGTCTTCGAAACTCAACTCGGAACCTTCGCCGACGTGTCGATCATTCACTCACCTCCCCGTGGGATATAATGCAAGGCAGCAAAAGCGCAAGCCTCTGAGTCTTCTTTCCAAAGATGGGGGGGCTCGCAAGCGACGTGTGCGTCAAACAAGGTAATCACAGCTTCAAAACTAGCATTACATTCCTTTTTCATATAGTTATGTCATTGACTCTGAACTATGTGATGTCCAGGGAATGTGCTAAAGCAATATTAGGTTGTTCCAATACTGAGGAGTCTATCCTTGAGCACATTATTCCAGAGCAGAAAGTAATCAATATGATAACCAATCCAGTAAATGGTGCGTTGCGTGACAGGATTCAAAAGTATTTTCTCAAGGAATTCAAGCAGATTGTCAGTCCCGGCGCGACCACCGGCCCCCCCGTCGGCCCCGGCGCACCCCGCACATCTGATCTACCTTTTTGGGGCCATACGCAGGAGAAATCGACCCGTCGAGTCAAGCCAAAGTCGGACGGGTGGTGGCAGACGAGCGTTCACAAAAATTGATTGAAACATCATGACACGACACGACAACAACATATAAACACATCAAGAAGATAAAACTTAAAATCGGCTCGACAAACATCTTGATGTCATTAATTGTTTGATTTTCACAAAAGGCAAATGAGTACATTGGATCTAGCCAACTCGCTTGATGAGCTTGGTGAAAGCCTCGTGGGTGAGAGTCTTTACCGATGGTTTGTCACCAATGCATTCGGCTATCTCTTTGGCATCAGTGATGCCTTGTCCAAGGCTAAGGCCACAAAATCCTAGGAAAGACCCCGCATTTTTATCACCAAAGCTATAGATAGCTGCTTCCCTATTTACAAGAATATATTTATGGGCATTTTGGGCTATAGGGGCTTCAGACAGTATGGTGCTTAGGGCTCTGCACTTCAAAAATTCAGCTTGCGCGTCATTTGAAAAGTCATTGTGAATCACGCGAAGCATCTCGGCATTGAAGCTCGGGATGTAGTGCCATAGCGCAGCATCTTTCCCCTCCACCTCCTTTCGTGCTCCACCCTTTCGGCTTGCGAACCAGTCCATTTCTCTTGCGGTCTACAAAGTAGATAGAAGAATGAGTTGACTTTAAAAATTTACAAATTAAGAGGGAAGAAATTGGGTGTATAACCTCAGTGGCATCATCATGATCCGCAAGGTCTGCATCACTAATATTGATGCTCCCGAGGCTGACGGAATCCGAAATGGCAAGCAGCTTGTGAGGGGCAAAGCTAGTTTCTGGCACACTCTCGTAGAAATCCTTGCACTGGGATATTTGTACAAGAGTCTCTGCCACAAGGGACTCTATTGAGGCATGATTTTCCGGGAGCGCAAGCACCTTTGTGACATCTGCGAAACTGAAGTCAATGCGGATGTCATCATCTTTGGACGGCTGTTGTGTGTCTCGCATGCCCGCGTACATAGCAATGACTGAGAGAGTTTCATCCTGGTGCAGCCCGAGGACATGGGCAATGTCATCCAAAAATAAGAACTCTACACCTTCTACTATGATGGGGTGTAGAGTTCGCACTTCGAGCTCTGGAACTTCATCCATGACATCGTCCCCTTCGATGTCCCGTTTCAGAGCCTCAGCTTGCGGCTCTTCCGCCAGAGTCACAAGTGCAAGAGATGCTTCTTGCACTGGGGTGACAATCTCCTCCTTTGGGTCAGCTTCCTTGATCAAGAGATAAGGTGTGGCTTTCTTTGGAGGAGTGGCCTTCCTCTTTCCCTTGCTTTTCTCTGTTCCCTCCAAGATCAGGAGGGCAAGAGTCATGTCCCACCTCAAAAAACTTGTGCCGATGTTGCCCATTCCAAGATCTACCAGGTTATCTTCTTCCTCCTCCCTTAGATATGTTCTACTAAGGCCTTTGAGGAATCTTGCAAGCCTGAACCTGAAATTTTTGTCTGCTTTGTAGGTATGCTTGATAAGATCCACAGGCACCCAAGTCCCCCCCTCGTCTTCAAAGTTGACACAATATTCAGCCACCATGTATGTGTCCATGTAGCTAGTGAACGCCCCAAACACGTCATTATGGAGTTCGGCGGTGCCTTCCATGTCAATAGATGTCTGAAAGATGGGTGCAAGCTTCTCGATCAAGTGACCAAGGTCAAGCTTGTGCAATTGAGATAAGAGAGCTTGGGCGGGGGTGGCCATGCTTGAGTAGCGAAGAAGGCGAGGGGACCGCAAAGATGCAGAGAGTGAGGAGATGAACTCAAAGTGGCCAAAAGTGACTTATAAAGAGGTCTTTAAAACTTTTTTTATGTTTAAAAATTCACTTAAAACCTTCAAAAAAATAAAAACACGCGACATAACTTAAAAGTGCACAAAATTGAACGCAAATTGCGAGTAGCCAAAATTGTTTTGAATTAATCTCTCAAAATCTGTTACATAGCTTGCTTGATATGGATACATCTAGGGAAGGGAATGCTTTTACAAAAATTCGCCTCCAGTCAGCTTCCAACGTCTGTAAGGAAAGATAATAGAGAGTTGTTGCTTTCCAAGCTGGTACCAAACAACCATCTTCTCCGACACCACCATGCACTTTATCTTGTCACCCTGATGTTGAATAACCTTCAAATCCCACGAAGGTGGCAGAAAGGCACTCATTGATGTGCCTCCCTTTGCAATCCACATTGTAGGAGTCCAGTGAACATCAGCCTCCTTGAACAAAAACACAAACAAATGTAAAGGCATGAAGAACGTGAGAGTCACACAATGTGACCCATAGGTGCTTTTCATTGCATTGCACACATCAATCTCAATCCGACGTCTGGTTAGTGCAACCAAAGTATTGTCGGGCTTTGGCCAATCATGGTCCGTGAGACTTGGTGTAGGGAGCCTCCGTAGAGTCCCAGAACCATCTCTTGACGTGGGTACAATATACTCTGCATGAAAGAAGAAAACTGAGCGCTCTAAAAGCTCTGATGCCAAACAACCAGTATATAGTAGCTTGTCGATTTCAAAGTGGTGCGCCTCAAAGGTTCCAGAAAGGGCCTCTAAAGGCTCCCATTCCACAAATGTCGACGGAAAGATGTCTGCACAGAACATTACAAGAACACACTTGAAAAAATCAAGCTTCCATAACATGAAATGATATTAGCATGTCTCAGTGCAGCCCATAAAACAAGAAGCACAAATAAAACTTACAATTTACAGGAAAGCATTTGTGATTGGCATTTCAACACGGAGTTGCGATGCCTTGTAGACGTGTTGGATCATCACCTGCTTGCTTCCGTCAGCCCCTTGCTTGAGATCCACTATACGACCCTTCCAATGGTGCGACTTTAACCATATGTATCTGCGAGAGACTTTGTGGGCTCCCCTTGTGCTTGGACGCATCGTCACCCACATTCCTTTTGCAAAGGTGCTTGTAACCCACAAGCCAGTGTCGTCTTGTTTGTTGCTGCTGCTAAAGGACTCCACCCTTGAACGAGGTCGGCGACTCATGTGCTTGGCTAACCGATTAAGCTAAATGCTATGAAGTTGTAGGTGTGTAAGAAGATCTCTGCAACCTAATGCTAGCAGAGCATATAAGCTGGCAAGAGGAGTCAAGAATGTGTATAAGCTAGCAAGAGGAGAGTGAAGAATGTGTGCAAGCAAGAGAGGATGGACTTGATGGGGGGAAAAGTGGACTGTTTTCCAAGCTTTCCATAGCCAAGAAGGCACAGAAAGATAGATCTAACTTTAGGAGGGAAGGGGAAGGCTGAATGGGGAGGGAGGAGGCCAAAAAAAGACTCTTTTAGTTAGAGAGAGACTCAAAACCGAATTGCTAGTTTTAGAGAGAGGAAGAGGGAGTGGGGAGAGGGAAAAGTAGCTTTAAATGAGGGATAATGATGGGGGGGCGTTTTTGGCCCTAGCCCACTTTTTGAGGTGGGGTCATTTATACCAGTTTGAGCTGTCTTTATTAAAAAAAGGTGGAAATTTTGATTTTATTGAAAGATTTTGCATTTTTCAGCCCAATTTCTTAAAAGAAAATGGTATGATTCAAGTTTGACCCCTACATATTAGGGGCAGGGAAACCCAACATTTTTCTCCACATGGCCTTCTCCCATTGCACCACTCCTTAATGACTGTCATTAGGCTTGGGAAAAATTAAAGGACCCAAGAAGACCCCAAACAAGTCCTAATGATGTGGTTTAATCCACCTTAATCTTATGCTTAATCTTGTGTCTATCACCATGATTAATCCCATATTATGATTGTTAACAGTCTCTACTGCCTACACTTCTTCTAATGTTCTACCATGAGGCATAAGCACTTGTGCAGGGGGGGAGGTTGGATAGGCATAGTTTGCAGAGCAAGTGCAATAGGAGCTGTATGGACAAGGATATCAACGTGAATACTCCATGTTTGTAATGATGAGAGTATAATAGGTCTCTCTGGAGTTTACCTTAACTCCTTTATCATGGGATCTGTATGTAGTAAGATTTGGTTTAGAGGTAGCAGTTGAGGCCAAACCTCTGAGGTAGCTAGCTATGTGGTCAAAAAGATTGGTGGAGGTAGCTTGACTGGTGAGGCCTGCTTAGGGTTCGCACTTCTTAGGACTAGAGATCCTTCCATTGACTCAAAATTTGATGATGTATCACTGGCCCCTAGTGTAGGTCCTTGTACAATGCTAAACTCAATTCTGACGAAGGTCTTAAGCTTAGTGTAGGCGGGTACGCGTCTAGCTCGATAAATGGGCTATCATCTAAATAGGTCTCTAATACATGCCCAGATTGTAGGTGCATGTGAATATGGGGTGTTGGAAGGTTCTACAAATGCCCTGGACAAGTTTGATCTTTTTTTTTCCCCTGTAAGATTCCTCCCCCAGCCCCTCAAGATGCCCAGTTTCTCCCCCTGTAATCAATCCCCTTTTTAGAATAATAACAGATCTTGTTTCGATCTATTTTGGCCTAGAGAGAGAAAATATTCTAGAGAGAGGTAATTTAATTTCTAGATATCTTTAGATGGAAAAGTATCCCTTCTTATTAAAATGATTTTCCCTGAAACAGAAATTCAAAAAGAACTTTCCAGTGTGCAATTGGAATAAATTGAAAATAGGTAAAAAGGACCTTAGCCTGAGGGTCCAAATTTTTTGAAAATTTTGGATTAAGGTTCCTATGGACCAATAAGATTAATCCAAATGTAGGGAGGAGATAAATTGAAAAATAAAAGAAAAATCCTCCAAAAATGAGTAAATACTCACATAAGATGAAGAGTTGACTAAGGACGGTTTATTAGTTAAAAAAGAAGAGATATTTAGAGGAAATGATGCATTTTTGACACCTCAGTGTGGGGAATTCCCCTCATGAAAACAGCACCTATTTCACATGTATGGATGAGTTTTAAACTCACAAATAATGAGATATTTTCATCTCTCCTCTCTCCTGTTTCAACTAGATCCAAAAAGTGAGCTAAACTGACCCAAAAATGGTCAAAAATTGACAAACTGATTTGGAAAATTCTAAAATCAGTTTGCTTGGTTAGAGCTCATTTTTTCCTATAAATAGAATCCTCCCCCTTTTTAAAAGGTTAATAGTGTTTATGCACCCTTACTCTGCTCCTCCCCAGAGTCAAATACATTGAATTCAATTATTTTTGACTAAATCCTCTACAAAAGAACTGGTGGCCACTCTTGTTGCAAACAAGAGTAGAACCCTCAATCCCTCAAGCCAAAGGAAAGCTTACAAGTTCCATGTAAGCTTAATTCTTACTTATTGTGAATTTTAAATCTATGGTTTTCTTAAATTTTATGCTTTGTAAATGTTTGAATTAAAATCTGATGCTATGCCTTGATGGAAAGGCCACCCCCTTCTCTTCTTTACAATTCAGCCCTTCTTAATCCTAGAAAGTTTAATTAAAAGATTGATTAAATTCTTTTCATTGTTTACTCTCTTGATTTTTAAAAAATGGAGTAGATTAGAGGTATTAGAATTCAAATTGAATTAATTCAAGTCATAAATTGAATGTTAAAATTGAGAAATGGTCAGCCATACAAAGGAGGTTATGGCAAAATTTTCTTAAATTTTGTGGAACTAAAGTTTATCATTAGGTTATTCTAAAAGAGTAATTCCTTCCGTTTGTGCATTCTAAAAGATTTGTTTTTATTTCAAAAGTGTCATTCCCATTAAAATTTGAATTTATGCTTAGAAAGATGCATAAAAGAATTATTTTTATTTCAAAAGTGTTATTTCCATTAAAATTGAATTTATGCATAAAAAGATGCATAAAAGATTTATATTTTTATTTCAAAAGAGTTATTCTCATTAATTTTGATTTTATGCATAGAAAGATACATAAGGGAATTTATTTTTATTTCAAAAGAGTTATTCTCATTAATTTTGATTTTATGCATATAGAAAGATGCATAAGGGAATTATTTTTTTTTCAAAAGAGATATTCTCATTAATTTTGATTTTATGCATAGAAAGATGCATAAGGAAATTTATTTTTATTTCAAAAGAGATATTCTCATTAATTTTGATTTTATGCATAGAAAGATGCATAAGGAAAATTATTTTTATTTCAAAGGAGTTATTCTCATTAATTTTGATTTTATTCATAGAAAGATGCATAAGGGAATTTATTTTTATTTCAAAAGAGTTATTCTCATTAATTTTGATTTTATGCATAGAAAGACGCATAAGGGAATTTATTTTTATTTCAAAAGAGTTATTCTCATTAATTTTGATTTTATGCATAAAAAGACGCATAAGAAAAAAAAAATTTATTTCAAAAGAGTTATTCTCATTAATTTTGATTTTATGCATAGAAAGATGTATAAAGGATTTATTTTTATTACAAAAGTGTTAATTTCATTAAAATTGATTTTATGCATAGAAAGATGCATAAAGGATTTATTTTTATTTTAAAAGTATTATTTTTCTTAAAATTGAATTTATGCATAAATATATACATAAAAGGATTTTGTTAAAAGTGTTATTCCCACTGAAGTTGATTTTATGCATAAATAGATGCGTAAAGAATCTTTATATCAAAAATTAAAAATTTCTATGTTTAAACGAATGTGATGAGGACAGATGTGATGAGAATCAGATAGATGTGAATGAATGGATGGATGGATGTGATATGAATAGAAGTGATCAGAATGTGATGTAGATAGATGTGATGAGATGCGATGTGAATCAAATAAATGTGAATGAATGGATGAGATGTGATGTCATGTGAATCAGAATGTAAATGAATGATATGGGATGTGACTGAATGTATGTGATGATAATGGATGTGAATGTGTATGAGAAGAATGGATGTGAATGAGTATGTGAAAGAATGGATGAATGGATAAGGATGTGTATGAGAAGAATGGATGTGAATGTGTATGTGAAGAATGGATGTGAATGAGTATGTGAAAGAATGGATGTGGATGTATGTGAAAAAATGGATATAGATGTGTATGTGAAAGAATATATGTGGATGTGAATGTGATCGATATGAATTGAATGTGATGTGATGGATGTGAATGGATGGAGGTGATGTGATGTAAAATGGATAGATGTGAATGGATGTGATGTCATGTGAATCGGGATATGAATGGAAGTGATGTCATGTGAATCGAGATGTGAATGAATGATATGGGGGATGTGAATGGAAGTGATGTCATGTGAATCGGGATGTGAATGAATGATATGAGATGTGAATGAATGTGATGTCATGTGAATCGAGATGTGAATGAATGATATGGGATGTGAATGGAAGTGATGTCATGTGAATCGGGATGTGAATGAATGATATGAGATGTGAATGGATGTGATGTCATGTGAATCGAGATGTGAATGAATGATATGGGACGTGAATGGATGAGATGTCATGTGAATCGGGATGTGAATGAATGATATGGGATGAGAATGGATGTGATGTCATGTGAATCGTGATGTGATGAATGTGATGTGATGTGATGCGAATCGGGTAAATATGAATGGATGAGATGTGAATGAATATGATGTGATGAGATGTGGATATGGGTAAATGCGAGTGGATGAGATCTGATGAGGATATTTGAGGAGAGAAGTGATGAGATGGAAAATGATGCGATTGAATGAGAATGGGAATTTATATGAAATGAATGTGGATTAAGTAATGTTAATTATTCTGGAAAGACGAGAGTTCCTTATAGAAACTGTATTTATGGCCTATTTTTTAAATAACTGTTTTATGTCAAGAATGCTGGGGAAGCGTTTTGATCGTCTTGTGATTAAGGTCGTGGAGACCTAGCTAATAAAGTTGCAATAGCTGATGGAGAGTCAACGGAGGACGTCTCGCGTAGCAAGGTCAGCTGAGGTCTTGACTAGCCTCGGTTCGATTAAAATGGTGAGCTTCCGATACGGTGGATGAGGAACCAAGGAATCGGCCTATGAGTGAAGCGCTAGGTCACCTGCGAAGGATCCTAGAGGGTGCTGACCATACGGTACTCGGGCTCTGGGTCGCCGATGATACCCACACGTGCATTGTGGAAGATATTGGAACAAGGAGTAAGAGTTGTTTTCTGAATTCGGGCATGGATCTGGTTGATTGACCTTGCTGGTCCTCAACGGATGAGTTCATGGCCCTTTTATATGGATCCATTGGTTGATCTTGCTGATTCTCAACGGAGTTTCCATTTTGATATGTGAATATATTGCCGGTTACTACTATGAGCTAGGAACTATCGAAAAGGCCCCTGAGTGGTCAGGTGGTGAGCGTTCTGGTTGCCATAGATGCACTGATGAAGGAATGATTGGAAATAAGGATTCAACCGGAGATTTTGAGGATTATAATCAGTGAGACAATGGTTTCATTAAATGATTGTTTTTAAAGATAGATGATGCTGAGAAAAAGGCAATTTTCATATTGGGGGTGTGTAAGTGGTGTGACTAGTTTTAAGTTTGCATGAATATCCGGCTAGGGGGCTTGGGAACTCTTTTCTCTGGTACTCGGGACAAAACCTAATCAAATTCTTAATTGGATCCCATCACTACAATGGTTGGGCAGTTGGCTAACCCATGGGACTAGATGGGGTTAGGCTGGATTGATGGATCCGTAAATTGAGACTCAATTCTGTTATGGTACGATAGATGAAGTAAATCCCGGACAAAAATTTTTCTATGGAAAAGAATCAATGGTGGTTGTGCCTCTCAATGAGGAAAAAAGCGTTGGTCTCTATGATCCAAGTGCAATCTTTTCCCTGATCAGACTATGGGACTTACGGGTTCGGTCAGATCAGTTCTGTTAGATAAGACTTTTGACTACGTTAGAGAAAAGTTATCCTGGAGGAATCGCCTGTGCATTCCGGGCAAGGGAAGTTTTTTCGGGTTCAATTTTGGATGAACCGATGGATTAGTCTCTTGTCTGGATATCCGTGGGCGAGGTTTCGAGTGTGGGACCCTGCCCTGCGCAAGAAGTGCTACTTCCGCTGCAAGCACCCCTGAATTCATTGCGCGGTGGGGACAGGGATCTCACATTTTTTATACACATTTTTGGTATTTCTTAACCCGTCTGGCATTAAAAAAAAAGTGTACTTTTTTGGGTCATTCAAGCGCTACAAGCGCTGTCTCCCATAGTTAAGGAATCTCCTTAACTATGTAAAAATTTAAATTTTTGGTGGGTTACACAAGCTGCATCAACATGATCTCGCAAACAGCCTAAAACATATATTAGGAAAACTTGTGCGTACACTTTATTTTATTTTTTTTGCCCATGGACCTTTTACCTTTTCCCTTGCACCTTTCCCCTTTTCCTTTTTTTCTTTTTTAATTTTTTACTTTTTAATTTTTTAATTTTTACATGTTTGGTTTATGGTTTACAGTTTACAGTTGTGTTTACATTTACCTGCTAGAAAAAAGTATTCTTGGAATCTTTGCCTTGGGCCTACATGCAGCATTGAATGCGTCCAGCCACTCAAAAAGTGGTCTTAGCCACTCCCAAGCACTTTTTGGAGTGCTATCAAGTGCAGCCTGGAATTCTTTCTGGCAGTCTTAGGCACTCCCAAGCACTTTGTGAAGTACTCTTAGGTTTTTTCTAAAGTACTCCCAACTACTCTCAGGTACTCACAAGTACTCTTAGATACTTTCTAAAGAACTTCCAAGTACTCTTAGGTACTTTCTAAACTATATCCATGTACTATCAAGAACTCCCAACAAGCACTTTTTAGAGTACTCTTAGGGACTTTCTAAACTACTTTCAAGTACTATTAGGCTCTTTCTAGAGTACTTACAAATACTCTTAGGTACTTTCTAAAGTACTTCCAAGTACTCTCAAAAACTCCCAAAGCACTTTTTGGAGTACTCTTAGGTACTTTTTGGAGTACTTTCAAAAGGTCTCAGGCACTCCCAAGCACTTTCTGGAGTGCTTTCAAGTGGGCTCAGGCACTCCCAAGCACTTTTTAGAAGAACTCTTAGGTTCTTTCTAAAGCACTTCCAAGTACTCCTAGGTACTCCCACAAGCACACTCTAGGGTACTCTCATGTAATATATGGAGTGGTCTTAGATGTAAGTTGTAATTGCAATTGCAAACAACTCTTGTAGAGTGATCTCTTTGTTTTAACTATAAATTTATATGGTGTCTTAACAACAACAGGTGGAATTCTATAAAAGATTTCAAGACAAACATCCTAACGTGAAGATTTCCCTTAGATGCTTTGAGGGTCTTAAGCCTTATTTTGTGCGCAAATTGAAGGACAAAAATACTTGCTGTTATATCATGTGCAGGTTGTGTATCTTAAAGATGCCTTCAAATCAAATGCGGCAAGGGAGGTTTGGACAGCATGGATTGGCTTGCAAACTGTAATTGTAAAATCTATGTTTCCGAAATAGGTGGTATTACATGTGCAGCATAGCAAAATCCACATTTCATAGCCTGACAACTCTTTGGGAGCCCCTACTGTGTACAAGAATCGAGAATTCGGTGTTCCACTCAAAGAGATGTTTGTTAGGAACGTGTGACGGTCAATGTGGTACAGGAAGGATGGCATTGTGTGCTTGTGAGGAGCATGATGACAAATACTTGGTAACTGTCAAGCTTTTTGCTGATGTGGAGACACAAGAAGTGGATGAAGAGGGCCACACAAAAAAAAAGGATCTTGTAGTTCGGCAAGTAGTGTGCAAAAGTTTCATTTCTTTGTTCAAGGACAAGCTAACCACTTTTATCAAACATAACTATATTTACAGATGGCAGGCTTACCAATTCAAAGATTGTTTACAAAAGTTCTTAGATGATGTGGTGGTCTTTATAGAAAATTACTCTTTCAAATCGTAGAATGAGATCCAATCAGTGCATTGGTATTCAAACTAATGACCATCTTGGTTCACATCTCTTACGTGCGCTCAGCAATGGGCAATACCAATCAGTGCATTGGTATTCAAACCAAGTGACCATCTTGGTTCACATCTCTTACGTGCGCTCAGCAATGGGCAATATCAAAAATTACTCTTTCAAATTGTAGAATGAGATCCAATCAGTGCTTTGGTATTCAAACCAGGTGACCATCTTGGTTCACATCTCTTACACGTGCGCTCAGCAATGGGCAATATCAAAAAGACCACCCATTTCTATATCTTTGATGACAAGGTCCATGACACCTTGTTTGTGTAGCACTGTTTTCTTTTGCATAACAAGTAGTTGAAAGAACAGAGTAGCAATCTAAAGCAGCATTGGTGATGGTGCAGCATCGTAATTTAAAGCAAGGCATCCATTCTACTTTGAACTCGCTAGTCTCGAGATGATGCACAAATATTTTGGATCAGGACATGACAAGGATGAGCATGATGGGGCTAGAGAACTAATCAAGAGAGCGCTATCAAGTGAGCAGTTGAAGCCAGATGGATGGACATTAGACAATGTAGCAAGTGTGGTGGAATTTTTCAATGCAATGAGCAATAGTGGAAACCACGTGTTGTCCACGAAAAGAGTGAACTGGGTATTTTGGGAAATCAAGGTTGGTGATGTACAAAGAGATATACATTGGGATTGCATGCGTGTGAGTGGATCACGCTCTTTGCATTGTGTTAATGGTTACTCAATTATAGAAAGGCATGCATTGAGATGTAGAAACTTGTCTTATTTTTGTGATGCTTGTGTGCATGGTCAATGGAGGAGATGCCAGAACAGAGCATATGTGGAAATGTGGCAGTACTTGAGGGTACAATCCAAAGAGATTTATGAACATGTAGATGATGTTTTAAGTGATGATGGTGGTGTTGATGTGCCTATGTATGCTGGTCACCACAATGATCTAAGTGATGCCCTACGTATATGGAATAACTTTACAGCAGTCAATGTCGAGGAAGAGGGCGAGGACTTCTACATTCTGAAGTGCTCTACACCAAAGCAGTTGACAACTACGACCGAGAAGGATGCATGGCAAAATCGCATCAAAAAGGACACCTTTGTGGTTAAAGGACATTCCTTTGTTAGAGTGGAGGGTCACAGTGATCTATACATCCTACTGACAATAAACCTCCTGCCATCCTCTACTCACACTTGATTAGATGCCTTAAGAAGTTTCCCTTGTATCTTATTATCGAGGGTGAGCCAAATGTATAAAGATTAACTAGTGAGGTATACGAGGACATATACAACAGCATGCCTTTTGAAGACATGCCATAGATGTAATCTACCTTCTAGTTGTGTAAGGGAATAGATAATTAATTGCATATGCCTATTAAGTTTACTCACCACCATCGATGTAGTAGAATCATTTGTATCATGGGTAGTATGTTTACTTGTCATCAACGTAGTAAGTTTACCTGTCATCAGCGTAGAAAGTTTACTACAAAATCAATTGTATCGTAATTCAAAGGGAGCTTAAGAAGCAAACAACAAGATCCACCCACTGAAGAGATCTTAACCATGTCTGGAAGTTAGTAAAGAAAACGAATGCGAGTACTAAGTGAGCATCCATGTACAAAGAATACTATAAAGGAGAACCATTTTTTGCCTTGCACCGAGACTACAAAGGAAAACCAGCAATATGCTGTACAAAAAGTACTACATCCATGTAAACAATTTACATATGTTCAGTGACAAAGTGCTGTAGAGCACTACATCCATGACAACAAAAGTATTCAGTGACTACGTGCTGTAGAGCACTACATCCATGTACAACAAAAGTATAAGCCAATATAGGGGAGCTGACTTTACATGGCACTTGGTCTACCACATTATCACCCTCTAACAACTCCCTTGCACATCCACTCTCTTCATAGGACAATATGTGAGCTCCATAGCATAAGCATTCTTCTATGTACTACGTCGCTCGGACTTGATCAGGCTGTGATCTTGCATTGAAAACATCCTCTTCTACAAGCCCTGCACTCAATTGACTCCACCCACCTGTGCACAAAATCCAAAACATCCCTTCCCAAAAAATTCATCCACTGTGACTCTGTCTACTTCTCAAGAGTAGGCAGGATAATGTGTGTTCCATCCTGGTTTGTATGGCACTTGTAGTGGCTATGATCCAACAGCAGTGTGTTCTTGTTTTTGTACTCTTGTAATAGAGCCCAGAATCTCCTCATAGTCTTGAAAAAAATAGGTTTTCCTCTGTACTCAAAGGAAGCAACCCCACATATTTCTTGGCCCACCCACCCCGCCAACGTGTCCTTTATAGCTGGCAAACCCAAATCAATCCTTCTTTGCAAGTTTTCCAGCTCGCCAGTAACTCCATATGAACACCTTTGCTATTTGGCTTGCAGCACTCAGAATGGGATAGTTAGATATTACACGCATAAATATTTGGTTGTCGACATTCTACATTGACTAGATCATGCTTAAAATGTGAACACAAAGCTATACATAGAATTTTTGGCTTTGTATGAGCAGGACGCAAAGAGAGACATAGTCACATCAACATAGATGGGTCAAAGAAAGCAATCCTGATAACAGAAAATCTCATCAAAGAAGCCCTACACTTACCCAGTGAAACCAAGCCCACATCCTTCTCAAAAAAGTTAGAATTCTCCAAGATCTTCTAAGCCAAAAAATCAACAATAACGATGCTGAATTCTCTGCTCTCTAAGATCCCAAGATGGAGAAAGCATGCAGGGTGGCATATATGAGTATGCAAGTAAAGCCATTTGACAGATATAACAGAGCAAACATGCATAAGGTGCACAAAGGAGAGAAAAATTATTGGGCACCATGCTATATAAAGACTTCACACATTACCTTAACAAGCACGGTAACAAGGTGGTCAATCCATACATCCTCACACAAGTACTTATCCATGACACTGGGATTACTTTGCCAGATAGCCACTTCCAAGAGCTGAAAGAGCTACCCAAGGGCAAAGTGGCCTTGCATAAAGGATAAGAGGAGCGTTTGGTAGTCTTAGAAGAAATAAAGGATTTGAATGGGGCCAATGCTCCCTGCCAATAGAATAGGCAAGGAAGAAAAGAGTTAAGACCACCCCCTAGCGAGACCCATCTGTATTTCTCCAACAACCTTAATACCAACTCATACAAAAGGGAAGGAAAGTACAATAGACTAGGTACTAGATAGCCCACCACCACCTTATCTATCTCTCCATGTAGAGTCCCCAAGAAACCACCACCACTGAAGTGCATGAGCATGATTCCGCTCTCTTGAGCATGCCAATAATGAAACCCAACATGTCGAGCAAGTTTCAGAGCACAATCAAAGCAAGCCCGCTTCTTCCCCACCACTATTTCCCCTGTAGCACCTCCTCATCTTTTACATGACCCTTTCAAACTTGAGGAATTGATTGCCAGAGTCAGAACTCGAGTAAGTAGCAGTCAAACCCTCTACCTTTCGAAAGCACGAACAAGCATAGATCATTAAAGTGATCTCTAGAGACAAGGTGGAGTTAACAGCAAAGCAACAAAGGCGAGAAGAAGAGAAAAAAAAAAAAGAAGACTCATACAAACCACTTCTATCAGTGACATGAAAGACCAAGCACAGAGGCACCACCCACTCTTGATATGGTTGCTATAATTAGCCTAGATTGGGAATGAGAGGCATTAATCCTCTATCAGTCCATGAAGCATGTGCTTGAGGTCAAGAATGAAGAGGAGGACACCACAGACACTACCAAGGATAACGATGATAAATGATGCATTCCAATAGCAAAGACCTCTTTGAAGAAGGCCCCCCACCAGGTGAAGCAAGTGGTCCCAGCGTACTTCCTAGGGTCCTTCCCCATTAGGCAGCCCATCTTCCTCTGCACCTACTTCTAGCCCCTTCGCCAAAGACAAAGAGAGGTGGCAGATTTGGAAGCCAAGGCACACACAGTATCTAGGTAGAAAGCCTAGGTGAAAGATTTGCAAGCTAAGGCACACACAGCCTATGAAGTCCCTGCCCCCTCCGCGGTGCCCAGGCCGACGTCGGCCTCCCGCGTGGGGCGGGGATCCACACTTGAGGCCTCGCTCGCGGATGTCCGGGATGAGAGGCTAGCCCAAGCGGTCCCTCTGAGACCAGGCGTGGAAGATTCAACTCGCCCGAGAGGCACGGGCGATTATGTCATGGGAAAAATCTTCGAACGGGGAAATTACTCTAACGAGTCAAAGTCTTAACTAGTTAACTAGTTAAACTGATCTGACCGAACCTAAAGTCACAGAGTCAAATCAAGAAGAGACTTACACTTGGTCCATGGAATCACCGCTTTTTTCCTCATTTATGAGGCACAGCCACACTGATCCCCTCCCACAGAACAAGGTCTTCTCAGGATTTAAACTAATTAACGTAACTAATCGTATCTAGTTGTTTCTCAGGAATCCTCCGATCTAGCCTAACGCCATCCAGCCCATGGGTTAGCCAACCACCCGACCACTGTATTGGTGGGATTCCTTTATAAACATTTGGTTGTGTTTTTGCCCGGGTACTGAGGAAAAGAGTTCCCAGGCCCCCTAGTCGGCAATTCATGCAAAAATTAACGTAGGCATACCACGTACACACCCAATATAAAATTACCATTTATAACAGATTCGACTGGCTTTAAAACAATCCTTCAATAGAAATCATAATATTTTTTATCATCATTTTTCTAAAATTCCGAGTGTATTACAATAATATCCTCTGGACTCTCCGTTGAAGACCAGCTGGCCAACCAACGAGATCCAGTATCAAAATTTGGTTCCCAAAAATCTTTCCTTTTAGTCCATCCAAAATCTTTCTCGACATACACATGGGTGTCCTAGCAACCACGAGCCCGTGCATCGCGTGGTCAGAACCCTCTAGGATCCTCCTTAGGTGTCCTAGCACTTCACTCAGGGACCGCTTCGTCGGTTCTCACCCATCGTACCAAAAGCGTACCATTTTACCGTACCGAGGCTGGTCAAGACCTCGGCAGGCTTTGCCGCGAGCGACGTCCCTTGATAACTCCCCGCCAGAGCTATTCCAACGAACCTCCTCTTAGAAAAACATAAGCCAAATTCTTCCTCCAACATTCTGGCATAAAGCAGTCCTTTGAATTAAAAAAACAGAGGTTCCAATGCAAGTAAAATTCTAATTTGAGATTGGTTCCAAAAACCCTTTTTCCATAATTCCTAGTTTCATAATGAGGATCCTTGATCTCTCATCAGGGTAATCTACCCATCATTCAGTCTGATTGTCCAACTAGATTCTTGGTGAGTTCGGTTAGGAAAAACTAGTTTAGTTCCGGTAGTCTATTCTTTGTGATTAGAAACTGGAATTGGTTCACGAAGTTTTTACTTGATTCAGATCGAGAGATGGACAAGTAGGTTTACTGTCCGTCCCTCTCATAGTCCACCAAATTCATTCGGTTTAGTTCTACAAGGATTCCCTTCAAATAAACATCTAGTTTTGGGTAAATATCCATTTAGAGATTTTACCAATTAAAATATTCAAAGATATTCCTTCTATCATATAATTTCTCAACCTTAATTCATTAGGTAGAATTATGGTGGAAATTCATCTTTTGACACTAAAATTTAATTCAAATCCATCTTTTCTTAATTATCATAAAAATTCTTCTTTTTAACTAAATATCATACCTTTTTTTATATATAAACTTGAAATCCCTCTTTTTCTCATTTTAATGAGTGCAATATAATTATCATGGGAATTCCTCTTTTACCATAAATTAAATCTATTTAAAATTCTTCTTAAAAATTACATAAAAATATCCATTAATTCCATTACGCTAAAAATTTCACTTTTCTCATTTAAATATTTGAATTCCAATATGGTGGGAATTCCTCTTTCATCATTTAAACTTATCTATGCAAAAAGATAAATTTAACTAAATTTTCTCTTAAAATTGAAGTAAAAATCTCCATTAATTCCTTTACACTAGGAATTACACTTTCCTCATTTAAATATTTGAATTCCAATATGGTGGGAATTCCTCTTTCATCATTTAAACTTATCTATGCAAAAAGATAAATTTAACTAAATTTTCTCTTAAAATTTAAATAAAAATCTCCATTAATTTCTTTACACTAGGAATTACACTTTTCTCATTTAAATATTTAAATTCCAATATGGTGGGAATTCCTCTTTCATCATTTAAACTTATCTATACAAAAAGATAAATTTAACTAAAATCCTTCTTTAATTTTTAAATAAAATATACATTATTTTAGCATCTCAATTTTTCTCTTACTTCATTGGAATACATGGATTTCCATTGTCATGGAGATTACTCTTTTAACATAAAAATGGATTACTAGAAATTCCTCTTTTTCTTATTTAACTATTTATGCATAAACATAAAAATTAATTTTTTCATGATTATAATGAGAATCATTCAATTAATCTAGGATGATTAATCCTAGAATATGGTAGGAAGTCCTCTTTTCATATTATGAATGAAAATGATTTATCTGTTAATTTTTTAGAATTTTGCCATAGCTCCGCTGCTATTACTTATAATTCTCAATAATTTTGAAAACATAAAGTTTAGTAATATCATATGATAGAATAACCATTAATTGGATCAATATCCAATTATGGACTTGTTTCCTAATTTTTCCATGAATTAAATAGCATAAAAGCATTAAAAACCACTTATTTAGCCTCAATTTGACAAGCAGAGAAATTACTTTTAGATTAGAGAATTCCTTCATGAGAAGCTTCATTTGAATATAGAATAGGTCATAGGAATGACCATTCTTTGGGGGAGAGAGAGAAATGCTTAAAAAAACATTATAATTTAAGCATAAATGGAAATTTATGTGTTTTATCACTATAATTCATTAAAGAACGATGCTGATACATATAAGACAATATTGGGGAGTTTGTTGGGAAATTCCCAATTCCCTCTTTGCAAAGATTCATAAATGGGGAGCATGGTGAATCTTGTCATTGTTTTGTCAAAACCCCCCTCATCTGACATATCGTTGGAAAGCTCTTGACGTCTAGGCTCTAAATATACAATTTTCGACGTGTTAAAACCCCCCTCATTTAACATATCGTTGGAAATATCTTGAAATGTAGGCTCTAAATATTATTACAAATTTGGAGTTAGTGTGCTCAAGATAGTCTAATAAGAAGATCCAAACATGCCACCATTTGGAATTCCATAAGTATGGGGATTTTCCTAAACTCCAAGCTAGTGGTTTTCATAAACTCCAAGCTAGTGGTTTTCATAAACTCTAAGGTAGTGGAAAGGGAAGCCCCTCTACATGGCCTTCTAGTGGTTCCTCGAGTCCCTTCACAAACCTTTACTTTATATTTTGCTTCACTAACACTCTCCCTCTATCAATATACCATAAATCTAAGTGATGAACTAATAGAAGGGGATATGGCATTAATCTAATAGAATAGCACTAGATATACAGATCTCATGTCATAATGGTTATTTTTAATGGGACTCTAGAGCTAAGGGAGGGACATGTCAGCATCACTATGACCAATGATAATCAAGTCATCCACATAGATGACTAATAGTATGATCCCTCTATCTGTCTTATCACATATAGTGAAAGATCTACATTGGATATCCGAAATCCAATGGTAACAAGATACTCCTTGATCTTGTTTGACCATGCTCTGGGTGCCTAATTCAAGCCATACAAGGCTTTGCGTAACCTGCACACAGAATCTGGGTGTGCATCACTCTCATAACCTGGTGGCTGCATCATGTAAGGCATTCTTTACATCCATCTGATGTAAAGACCAACCCTTTGTTGTAGCCATAGTAATGATAGCTCTCAGGGTTGCCATTCTTGCAAACTGAGCTGAATGTCTCCTCATAGTCAATGCCATAAGGTTGCGCATAGCCCTTGGCAACTAGTCTTGCCTTATACCTGCTCACTAAACCATTAGCATTATGCTTAACTTTATACACCCAATTACATCCAATTGCCTTCTTTTGCTTAGGCAAAGGCACTAACTCCCAATGCTGCCATCTCCTCATTCATGGCATCTTCCCATTTATTATTTCCAAGTAACTGCTCAAAACAAGTGGGCTCCGATTCATGTATTGCTTTAACCATGTAAGCATAACGATGGGCTGTATATCCATCATATCTTAACCTGTTAATAGGGCACCTAACCCTCCTAGACCTATGCACACCTAGATCGTTGCCATGTGTCCTCAAAAAAGCCCTGGTTCTCCTTACACCAAGAGTAACCATAGATGGAATGCTAAGCTCCTCATCAAGGCTCTACTCAGGGGGGGTGCTAGAGTCACCATCCACATATGAGTGACCTATTAATAGGTCAGCCACAAAAGGTTGATCTACCTTTTCCTTCCCTTTGCGTGATACATGTGTACCTACATATATCCTCAACCTGCCTAACCATGGGCTAACATTGGGTCCACTACTAGAGGACTCTCCAGGTCCACTAAGCACCTGTGCGATTGTTGCTGTACATATGGTGCAACATCATCACTTCTTACATCTCCATCTTCTATTGCCTTCACTGCTGGTGCATACAAGCTACTCATCTCGTCAAAGACATCTCTGCTTACTCGCATCTCATGAATGGTAGGGTTATAGCATCTATGACCTTTCTGGTCCATAGCATAACCAATAAAGATTCATTTCTCTACCTTTGGATCCAACTTTTTTCTAACTTCATCACACGAACATGCACACATGTAATGCACCCAAACACTTTCAAGTAAGACACATCCGGTCTTATGCCTATAAACTTCTATTCAGGTGTCATACCACCATGAACAACTGCAGTGGGTGTTTTGTTCATAATGTACATAGTAGTTGATATTGATTCTACGCAAAAATAATGTGGCATATTCTTTTTAGAAGGCACATGCCATGTGTGCAATGTACCTATTTTTTCTTTCTGAAACACCATTATGTTGCACATGTAAACTGTCTCTTGATTCCCTTATTTCTCAAGAAATCGTTGAACTCATTGAGAAATATTCTCCCTCACCATTTGATCTCAGGAATTTTATTTGCATAGCTTTTTCCTTCTCTACCAAGGTTTTAAATCTCTAAAAGTGATCAAACACCTCACTTTTCTCCTTCATGAAGTAAACCCACACTTTCCTAGTGTGGTCTCATCAATGAATGTAACATAATACTTGCAACCTGCAATTGTTGCAGTCTTGGTTGGTCCCCACACATCTAAATGTATAACATCTAATGGCCTTACACTGACATGATTTTCATGTGGGAAAGCATGTTTGGCCTACTTACCAAGCTGGCATGCTTCACATACTTTATGCATACCATTAACCTTAAACTTTGGCAAACCTACAACAATATTTTGGGCCTGCATAGACTTCAATCATCATCGTTGTATATTCACATGACCAATGTGCTTGTGCCAATATCTACAATGACACATGTTCTATGCGTAAACATGACTGCCTTTACCTTAAGCATGTTCACATCCAAAGTAACATCCTACCATTTATGTTACCCTTTGCAACTAAGTGACACTGCTTTTTGAATTCTTCTACAAATTATCCTTGAGGATTAAACCTCACTTGCAGACCCTGCTCAACCATCTGTCTAACAAGTACCAAGTTCTTTGTAATATTTGGAAAATGAAGTACATCTGGCCAAGTACTTCATTTTGCCATCCTGCATAGACAATGACACTTTACTGACATGTGCAATGGGATTCACAATATCATCACATGTTTCTACATAACTTGGTTTTTTCATTTTTTGCATGTCTCTAAACCACTCAGCATAACTGGTCATGTGGTTAGAGGCGCCAGAATCCACATACCATATATCTGTTGCATCACAAATAGCTGCTCACTTCTGTCATCTCACCACCCTGTTTACTAGATGATGCATAGTTGTCTTACTGAAACTTTCCACTTTTAATGTTATTATGTTTTTTATAACAATCCTTCTCCATGTGTGGTGGTTAGCCACAATAATAGCGCTCTATGCTATTTGAACTCTGATTTCTTTGTCAACCACCTCAGCCTCTTTGGCTCCCCCTGTCTCTAGATTGGCCTCTTCCACTTGTGTATGATTGTTGCTGTTTTGTGAATCATTGGACTATTGTTGTGCAGAATTCTGATTTTCTTGTCAACCACCACCTTGGACTCAACCACCACACACCTCTACCTTTGCCTCTACCTAAATTGGAGTAGAAGGCTTGTTCTCATGTATTCTTACTTTGTGGAGAATAGCCCTCACCTAAAGATTTTTCTTCTTTGATCAGCATAGACACAAAGTCCCGAAAGTTGCGAATATTCTCTTTGATTGCAATCAAGGTCTTTAATGGCTTGTACTCTTTGCCAAGCCCATTCAAGTAGGCACTCACCATTTCATCATCCTCCACCGATACATTGATAGACCCAAGGAATTCAACAATGTCCTTGATCTTCAACAATGCCCTTGATCTTCAAAGCATGCTCATTGATAGACATGCTTTTCTTTTCCACAGTATGTAGCTCTTGTTTTAGCTGTAGTTTCCTTTTCTTTGTAATAGACCCAAGGGATTCAACAATGCCCTTGATCTTCAAAGAATACTCATTGATAGACATGCTTTTCTTTTCCACAGTATGTAGCTCTTGTTTTACTTGTAGTTTCCTTGCCTTTATATTAGTTTGGAACATTTGCACTCTTGAAATATACAAGTGAATAGGGTGTGTGCGGGAACAAGCCCTTGGTTAGAGGCTATAAAAGAGAATGTGTAAATGTGAAAGAACCTGTGAAAAGGTGAGAAGAATCTATTGGGAGAGAATAAAGGGTAGCATGAGAAGATTTAGGAAGTGTGGAGATATTCTGGGAGATATTCTGGGAAAAGTGAAGAGGTGGAGAGAATCAAGCAGAAGAGGTGGAGATATTCTAGGAGAGGTGGAGTGAATCAAGGAGAAATCAGTGGGATTTGATGCTTGGATCTAAACTCTATAAATTGAGGCATTGGCTTAATGAGAATTTGCTGGTTTTTGATTATCCATGCCTACATTAAGCTATTTGCTAATTATTCACTAATCATGTCTTAATTATTTACTAATCACTTTGTTAATGATGTTGATTCTAGTATTTGATCCACCATAGCTCATCACATTGCTCTAATTTCAACATGGTATCAGAGCCATGCCTAGAATCCATCAGGTTTATGAGCCCATTATCTAATTAATTAGGATTAGTAGAAAATTAGAAATTAATCAAATTTTTAGTTATTTTTCAACTCACCTCTGTACCCCCAGCTGGTGGAGGAGCTCTAGCTCTTTGCACACTCAACCATTGCCCAAACCCTTCTATCCCAAGTTAGCTAACCCATTGCTACTCCAGCCAGTCGAAACAGAAGCGCAAACCGCTGGGAGCTGGGAGAAATCGCGTTTATCTTCAACGTGTTTTTTTCTGACAAAATTTGACATTGCAGCTGCTCTAAATCAAATTGGTCTGATTCCTCATAGCTCTAGGGATTTTCAAGCATTCTCTACAACCTAGTGAAGACAGAATTCGATTTGATCAAGTCTACAGTGAGATCCAAGCTCTTCATCAAATCTGCATGTGACTTTGGTAAAACGGAGATTAAGCTTTCAATATTTGGTCAAATCTTGTGTTTCTTGGCTTAATCCTCTACTAGACTCATTGTTATTGATGGCTTTGAAAGCATTTGAGCTCATTTGAAGTCTAAGGGACTAGATCTGGACTCCCCGCATACTCTGTTTTTTGCACACTAAATAGAGGATTAATTTGCTAATCAGTGATTAATCAATGCTAATCACTATATTTTAGTACAATTGAGGATTCAAATTAACCATTAGGTATCTGATACGGATCCCTATAACTTCATATTGCAATTCAAAGTTGGTTTGATACTCCAACCATTCCGTACAAATTGGTTACCCTTGATTTAATGTAATTTCTGGTGATTTTATGCTGATAAATTTGTTGTAATCATCTCTTAAACACCAGATTGAGTTGTAAAAGGGTAGACACTACCCTTGAATCTTGAAATTGGATCAAGAGGTAAGACCCCCTTCACATCACCATGAGTACAGCACAAGAAATAGCCAAATTTAATGGGGAGCAGTTTTACACATGGCAGACAAAAACCATGTATTTGCTCATGAGAAAAAATCTGTGGGGGTTAGTTGAGGGAAGAGATGAATGCCCAGAGACAAGAGGGGAAAATGAGTGGAAGAGCAGGAACGAAAAAGCGTTGGGACTTATTGCACTCAATTTAAATGATGAAATCATTCATCACATCACAGGGATACAATGGGCAAAAGATGCATGGGATGAACTCAATAAATTATTTGGCACACAAGCTAAAAATTCAAAGATAAATCTGTTAATGCAATTCTACAAATTGGACATAAAGGAAAGTGAACCTTTAATCACACACTTGAATAGATATAAAAGCATTAAGCAATGCTGGCAGCTACTATTGGCAAAAAGGTAGAAGATGACGAGGCACTAGCAGTGCTTCTGAAGAGTGTGGACAAAGGTGAATATGAAAATATTGTAGCAACACTAAATAACGTACCTGAATTGAAGCTACGAGATAGAAACAGCTCTACTAGAGCAAGAGAGCAGAGGCAAAGAGAAGAAATGGCTTGACTCAACAGCAGGAGAATAAAAAGCATTCTTCACCCGAGGAGGATTCTCTCGAGGACGAGGAAGAGGAAGAGGCAGAGTAGGAGGAAGGACCTTCACTTGCCACAAATGTGGAAAGCCAGGACACATGGCAAGAGACTGCTACAGCAAACCCAGTGGAGAAGGAAGAACGACATCGGCAAACTTCATGGAGGCTCCAAAGGAAGTGGAGTCGGATCATCTTTTCTAAGAGAGAGAGAGAGAGAGAGAGAGAGAGAGAGAGAGAGAGAGAGACCCCACAACCCAATGTAACCTGCCCCAACAAAGTAAAACGACCTTTGAGCCACCGATGATGTAGGCCACGTGGTAGATAGATGTATGTGTGAGCACTTTAGTCAAGGTCGCGCGCAACTATAGTAAGCCTTGGACACATAGAGAGAGAGAGTGTCAAGGCCTATGAGTTTAGGGACTTGAGGCACTGGTCACGGGCTATCAAGTAAGAGAGAAACTTGGTACAGGGTCCAGGTGTGCTAAGTTAACTTGAGGGGAGGTGTGCTAGGCACTGGTCGAACTATCAAGTAAGAGGGAAACTTGGTATAGGGTCTAGGTATTCACTTGAGGGGAGGTGTTAAAATATACAAGTGAATAGGGTGTGTGCGGGAACAAGCCCTTGGTTAGAGGCTGTAAAAGAGAATGTGTAAATGTGAAAGAACCTATGAAAAGGTGAGAAGAATCTACTGGGAGAGAATAAAGGGTAGCATGAGAAGATTGAGGAAGTGTGGAGATATTCTGGGAGATATTCTGGGAAAAGTGAAGAGGTGGAGAGAATCAAGCAAAAGAGGTGGAGATATTCTGGGAGAGGTGGAGTGAATCAAGGAGAAATCAGTGGGATTTGATGCTTGGATGTAAACTCTATAAATTGAGGCATTGGCCTAATGAGAATTTGCTGGTTTTTGATTATCCATGCCTACATTAAGCTATTTGCTAATTATTCACTAATCACATCTTAATTATTCACTAATCACATCTTAATTATTTACTAATCACATCTTAATTATTTGCTAATAACTTTGTTAATGATGTTGATTCTAGTATTTGATCCATCATAGCTCATCACATTGCTCTAATTTCAACACACCAGGTTCTGCCATGCAACTACTACTGGAGTATTAGCATCTTCTATGTGTCCTATTATTGTGTGTGTGACACTAATTGAAAGCCAATACATGAGTTTCCTTACACCCTGATTCCAATCCTTGAATGCCTTTACATCTGCTGGAGTGGAATTCTCTTCAAAACTTTGGAGGCTCCTCATTGTCTCCTTCAGCATAGTCCCAAAATCCTTTACTCATCAAGAAATTGGTCATTTTGAACTTCCATGCATGGAAGTTGTTCTTGTCTAGCTTCTCATTGACAATCTGATTGATTCCATTAAACATGTTTTCTTGCAACAATCAAAAACTTGCAAACAGACAATGTTTGTATGCAACCTGTAACACAACATTATCTTCTGCTGCACAACAGTAGCGGTACTTTAGTACAACCTATAGGTCACCAAATCTGACAAAATTATATGTACATACACCCAATATAAAAAATACATGTGCAAACACTATCTACACTCCCAAAATGCATTGTTGCACTATAATAACCAAATTTTGGCCAAACACAATTCTCCACTAGAACTCAAAACTGCCAAAAATATCTTGCAGTGATAGAACGGAGATCGAAATGTTAACAATCCTAAAATGGGATTGATCATGGTGATAGACAATGATTAAGCAACATAATTAAGGTGACCACACTAAAAACTCCATGAGAGAGAGAGAGAGAGAGAGAGATTGCACACTCAACACTTGATCTCTTCTATTTCATATATCACAATGAACTATACAATTATATAGGCTTTCTAGCCTTATCCCACTTTACACATCATCATCCATGTGGCACTCCCTTTTCCACTCTTTTGGTCAACACTCGCACACCATACAATATTACATGTGGCATTCCTATCTCAGCATAATATCTTGCACCTCTAGGGTGCTTTCCCACATACACACAACACCACGATTACATCTCTCACACCCCCTCTTAATCGAGGTGTTCCACAACTCACCCATCATCCATCACCCATATCAATGTAGCATTGCACAAACGCAATCGCTACTTCTCAACACTCCCCCTCAATGATACATTGGAGTGTCCATCAACCAAACATGTGTGCGCGTGTCTACCATCTTAGACACCTAGTCCATTTTGAGCCAACTCACTCACAGCGGAACCACTGAGTCCGATTTGAACATGGAAGTTCGGGTGGGAACCAACCCATGCGCATGCACATCACACTGCATCGCTCATGCACACATCACACAACAACCATTTTAAGCTTCTAGGTGAGCTCGGGTAGGGAATCCTCATACCAATGGGTGAGAACAAAAAATACATATCTTGTTTTGAGCTTTAAACGCGGGTATGATTACCCTCATAATCATGGGTGAAACAATACAATCATTTTGGCCGAAGCTAGGTAGTGGACCAAATGTAAAAAATCATCCACAATTTTGTATTTGTGAAGTCGAATGTGATTCTAGCCGCAAAACTTCAATATAAAGTACTATGTACCACACACACAGGAACCTCCAAGCTTGCAAAGATAGCTCCTCAATCGGAGATGTATAGCTCCTAGAGCTACCAGGGGTGTTGTACCTAAACCAAGAAGGGAAAGAGTGATGATGCTCTTATCCATGTATTGCTTCCTTGCTTGCTTTTTCTTGCCTCTTGCTTGCCTTCTTAGCTCTCACATGAACCGGAACTCTGATACCATAAAGAGAATGTGGAGGAGAGGGAGAGATTGATTTCCTTGCACAAGAACACACACACACACAAGAGAGTGCAAGACACAAGAGAGAGAGATGGATGGTTGAATTTTCTTCTATCTTCTTCTCTTCTCTACAACCATATAACAAAAAGATAAGAGTACATACATAAAGGGAAAGTACTCTCCTACAGCAACATACAAAATGGTCGATCTATACTGTGAACCCAAATATATGAACTGGTGCTATAACTATGCCATAACTCTAGTACTCCAAAGTGACTCTCACATAGCCTGTCATCCCCACTGACGGCATATCAAACATAATATCATCAACCATTCCAGTGACATAAGTGCAAAATCTATCACCCAGGCGGGACATTAATGTTCACCATAGTACTAGTTGATCTTGATATCTCAACAACTCTTGTATGGGGTGGGTGAAAATAAATAAACTAGAGCTAAAATCGACAATAACCAAAATCAAGGGTGTGCATATAGAAACAATAGGGGCCTTCGGAAGTTTAAAAGTTATTATTTTCACTAGAAATAACCCTTATCCATGTAAGGTTTTTGTAATGATTGCAAGTGCCTTAGAAGAGGATATGTTGTGCTTGGACAAAGTTGGATTTCAGTTATGGGTTGTGAAGTGGATTGGGAGCAAAGGACAACACGCTTGTTTTCCAAAGGATATATTGCCATTCTGAGTTCCCTAAACTCAAGTAGCAATCTGAAGTCTGAATAGCCAAAGCCACCAAGAACATTATTATGTCTCCCTACACCAAAAACATCACAAGTGCCCAAAAGAAAGGAAGCTAGTGGTCATGCAAAGGTAAGAGTCCCACCTTACAGAACAACAAATCTTTAAAAGCCATAAGACTCATGTTCATGAATGTTGGGTTCCCAAATGACTGGTAAAGGCACAGGGATATGATGAAGTTAACTGGAAGATTTGGATACCTAAACAATAAAGTAAAGAAGGAAAGTCATATATGCAAGAACCTCACCAACAACCCAAACTATTGTACCACAAAGACAGCTAGAAAAACTTGGAAAGGACAAGGAAGGTAAGAATGAGTCCCTATTAGGAAATTAGCCCTCCAAATCCAAGTAACAAAGAAGGTGTGGGTGTGCCCAAAAAGAAACCAAGTCGAAAACTAGACCTCACTAATCCTAGTTGGAAGGGCGAGATTGAGCGGGAATGGTGATGCAAACTGGTGCCCACTAAACACTTGAGACCTGGAAGCCACAAGGACCTCCCCAACCTAACATCACACATAATACCAACCAAACCGGGGTAAAACAGGAGAATCATACGATTCCCTATCCCAAGGGCAAATATGTCTCATTAGCAGACACAATAGAACAGGTATCCAAACATGATATATTTATGGACTACTTCAATGGATGGAACAAGAGTTGTGGTGCTATGTCCCATGGAATACCTACAAGTGTTATAACAATAGACCCCTTCTACATCAAGAGCTTCATCTAGATACACTTGGCTTTAATCGATGGAGAGTTGGGCCAGTAAAGATGTATTGAAGAACTTGTAGTAGCTACTCTAGAGGACTAACCTCTGCTAACTGAGTTCTAACACTACTAACAACCTGCTAATTGAACTAACCTGCTTAACTGAGTTCTAACACCACTAACAACCCTTGGAGGGGTGTACTTTTAGGAAGACCTATATACAACATACATTTAAAGGGTATTAAAAATATCCTTTTTGTGAATATTATCTTAATAAAATGACCCCTTTTTCTTTATAAACTTATGGGTTGATTTTCAAAGTGCTATTTTAAACCCCTTTATGTAAGTAGATTTCTATATTTTTTTCTCAAAATCTTGGTTTAAAAACCCCCTCCTAATGATCCCATGTAGTAGACTTACATATTTTTAAGTGAACCCCTCAAATAATAACCCTTTGAAAGCCACTCCACTCATAATCAAGATAAATTCATCACCGCTTGATTCTTAACCCCTAGAATCACATCACATCACATTTGCCCAAATCTATCTTGGTAAGCCATAAATGATCTCTACAATGCATCATCATCTCCTCTACGACCTTACATTCCATATGGACACTTCAATTTCTATTGATGTGATTCTAAACCTTGTAGAATCACAACAAGAAAAATGAACAAAAAATGTAAAAGCTTGAGCCCCCAAGTTGTGTTGTGATTGCATGTGCTTGAATTTCACTAGTTTGATGCATCTCACTTGACATGATTATCTCACTGCTGCGATTCACCGGTGTGATCAATCACGATCGTAAATGTTGACATGATCACATGGCGGTGTGGTCACAGAATTTATTCCAAGGTTAATGAGATGCTACAACATGTCACTTTGCATTAACACCTAGCCATCGTGATCCCACCAACTATAAATAGGTGATTTGTCCTTCCTTTTTCATCGTTTTTCTCATTTTCAAGTTTTTTCCATCATGCAATGATCAAGCCGCTTTGTACCTGCACCTGTACTGCGTCAAAACCACTCATCACCCACCATCCACAACTCTCTAGGTAGGAGCATCTTGTTTCTTCTTCATCTTTCTTTCATGTTCTTAATGTTTATCGAATTCTACATGTATGCGTGATGCACAAGGTAAGCTTGGGTTTGTTGTAATAAAAAGAAAAAGCATATCTCCTATAAATCTCTTGCCCTCTCATCCATGTGCTTACACAATCAACCAATGCATACGCACAAGCCCAGGTAAGATTTTTCAACCCCCCAAATCAAGAAAGTCCAACATAACAAACCGTGATTCTACAGTCTACACAATCATAGTGGGCCATGACCATAGAATCACGACCACCACCAAAACCATGCCCAATCAAAAATTGACCATGCTACATTGCCATTCAAGGTGCTAATGGCCCTCATTCAGACCCATTATATCCTCATTCTCAGTGTGATTCTACAGTCTGTAGAATCATGACCGTGATTACCACATTACCAATCAATGATGCCATGTCACCAATCATGGCTACAGATCACACCATGATTACCATGTTATTAGTCACACTTTTATAATCACGTCAACATGTTTCGTGACTGTCAAATCACGGTTATATGTCCCCCATAAAACCATCGAAATCATGTGTAACACCATCTTACCTTTCCTCTAGCGCATGAACGCTAAACTTTCACAATGTGTCTTACATTGTGATTTTTCAGTTTACAAAATCATGATTGACTATTCCATGTCAGCAAAAATCATGGAGGCAGAGTCCCTCCCCAAAATATCAATTAAAAAATTACAAGTGTTAAGAAATGTCTAGAGAGCCTTTCCCAAGAAAAATTTCCACAACACTTTTGCTATGAGATTGCAATCTGCATAATCACAACGGATTGCCGCCATCACCAATCATGCTGTGACGTTATCTGTGTAAAATTTCGTCATCAAAACTGATCGACTGCATAATCATGGGGGACTATCATGCACAGTTCAAATTTTTAATCCTTGATCCTTGGGGGATTCACTCACAATAAAGGGGGATGCCACCTGCATGCATGAACCTCAAGAAAACCCCCTATCTATGATGCTCTCATAAGATGATAACACCCCCCTATTTAAGCTTATAAGGATACCTTTAAAAATGACCATGTCACCCTCTTTCCTTGTATCTATGTTTTTTTTCTAGCAATTACACATCCTCTCTTCTTAGATTAAAGCATATTTCTTTTGAACCTTATTGAGCAAACATAAGTACTTCATGCATGCTACCAGAAATAGATGTTAAGTACATCACTCACTATAAATCACCATAACCTACTTGAATCATTATTGAAGCATGTTGTGATCATTTCTTGATATCATTAGATCATTACCATACATGCACCATGAAAGTAAGTACTACCAAGGCCTACTCCCGCCAACTTAAATTTAAGATCTATTATTCACCTAAATACATGGCTTTACCCCTACCTTATAAGCTTATGCCTTATTTCAAAAAAAAAACCTCTCTTGTACACTCACATGATATCATAAGATTTCTAAGAGTCAATCCCCTAGGCCTTGATCCTTCTTCGATGTTCTACTGCATGCAAAGGTGAAATCCAAGGGGTGTCTCAAACCGTGATTCTGTAGTATGCAAAATCACGGCTATGACTATCATTCAAGAGAGCTGCAAATCCTCCTCGAGTACGCTGAACCACCTCTGAACTAATGCCTAAATCGTATTCTAACATCAGTAGCCCCAACCAATAAAGAAGTTCTCTTGCCAATTTTTTAGTATCACGGTAGGTACAAACATGAGCCTCGATCCTTTGTATGAATACTAAGGGTCACCACTATCCTCAGGCATAGATGACAGAACCCTAAAGAAGAAGACCAAGGGAAAAGCAACCAAGCCCATCCATCAGAAGGCTAGTTACCTCGGTCCACTTATCAACTAATGCCATGGCATAATCCTCAGTCACACTAAGACAATCGATAACAAGGTGTACTTTCAGTACTATTCTCCAAGGTGCATAGAATTGGTGAATGATCTTGAAGTGAAGGAGAGGCTGATCCAAACAAGGCTTGGGAGTCTAGCAGAGGTACAATACTATGTCACTGAAAATTAGGCATTCAATGATCATGAAGCTTATATCTTGGAAAATCCTAATTAATAAAAAATACTAGTGCTTGGATTAGGTACTTTTCAACATTGCTACTTTGTTTGTGTTGTTGAGTCATTTCATTCTTGTTTAAAAGTATTAATAGTTTAAGTGTGTGACAAGATTGTGCTCAAACCTGACTAGGGAAATTTTATTGATCGTGAATGGGTTGATTGCACTCCTTGTATAGATTATCGTTCTGGTAATCTGGTGGAAGATTAAACAAGGATGGCATATAAACCAACAGGTGTAGCTCCTTGCAACAATTCACTAAGTCTTTAAACTCCTATGAATAATTATCAAGGCTCTTCTTTTGCATCTATTCACCTTCTCGTGAAGGTGAGTTAAAGAATTCTTGGGTGCTATCCTTGCATCGAGAGCTACAAGGTATCGCTCATGCTCCACATGTCGACGTTATTCCTCCTAGGCGATAACACAGGTTGCCACTTGTGTTTGAAGCTCTACCTCCCATACCTACAAATCATGTAATACACTAGCCTACTGTGTTAACTCCTCAATGGAGATAGCCGAAGAGATTTAGGAAGGGATCTTGGTGATGATTAGCGAGGAAATGGGTATCGGGGTTTTTTGAAGATGTATCCTTTTCTATGAAGGGATTATGATAGTTGCTAAATCTTCTTTGAATGGACATGTATAATGGATTAATTTGAAGATGCCCTATAAATATCAGCATATTGCTAGATAGTAAGGAATAGCTACCCTAAACCCTAAACCCTAAACCCTAAAGCCTAAAGCCTCCAACTGAAACCTACTGGCCCATCAGCATTTGCTTTGATTTCATCATATCCTCAATGCGACTCTATTGTATGTTCTTGCTTCCACCTTTTGTAAGCGTGTGCTATCATGTAGGTGACAAGGCATAGTTTTAGCAGATCCACAAGCCATGGATTTGCCAATCTGGAGCTTTTTGCAATATTTTCCCACAAGTACTCTTGCTATTCCAGCTTTCCAAGCTCAATTGCCTCTATCACATCCCCTACCAAGGGATATAGTAGATTGGTGGCTTGTTGAGAAGCTTTTGCATATGCTTCTACGCCTAAAGAGGGGTTAAGGAGGCTTTTGAAGCAGAATTTTGAGATGAAGGATTTGGGTGAGCTGCAATATTTCTTGGGCATAGAGGTGGTGAGAGCATCTCATGAAATTTTGTTATTGGCAAAGGTAGTATAGCTTTGACATGTTGTCCAAGTATGGTATGACGAGCGACAGGCTCTAAGCCTATGTTAGTGTCATTGCAGCATAACACAAAGCTTTCCGCAGATATAGGTGAGATTTTGGAGGACCCCACTACGTACAGGCACATGGTGGGTAGCTTGACCTACATGACCATTACTAAGCCAGACTTGAGCTATGTTGTTGAACTTGTGAGTCAGTTTATGCATGCCCCTAGGAAGCCACACTTGGATAAAGCTAGACAGATTCTCAGGTACATAAAGTCCACAGTTGATTATAGACTTTTCTATGAGGCTGGTATAGAGATACAACTACACGGGTACATAGATGCTGATTGGGCTGGTAGTGTTACATACAGGAGATCTACCAGTGGTTTTACGTTCTCATTTGGGAGTGCTGCCTATGAGCTGGAGTAATAAGAAGCAGCCAACAATTACTACCCAGAGGAAGAGTATAGGGGTGTTGTGGCAACTTGTGAGGTAGCTTGGTTTCATAAGCTACTTGGTGATATGGGTGAGCCCGTGGATAGGGAAGCTATCATTTATTGTGACAACATGAGTAGCATACAGTTGGCCAGTAACCCAATATACCATGCTAGAACGAAGCACATTGAGGTGCACTATCACTTTGTGAGTGACAAGGTTCTAACGGTGATGTAGATCTGGTATATATCAGCTAAGAGGATCAAGTGGCTGACATCTTCTCACGAAGGCATTGGATACAAAGAAGCTTCACAGGTTTAGGAGCTTACTTGGAGTACAATGTGTGGAGTTGAGCTCGAGAGGAGGAGGGGTGTTGAGATATCGAGCTCAACTAGTGCTACAACAGGCGGACATTGATGACCTGCCTGGGTGATAGCTTCCACACTTATGCCACTAGCATGGTTGGTGAGATTATGGCTGATATGCCACTAATGGATGACAGGCTGCTGTATGACAAACCACTTTGGAATACTAGAGTTATGGCATAGTTATAGCACCAGTTCATATAGGCGGGTTCATACTATAGACCGACCATTTTGTATGTTGTCGTAGTAGGAGAGCACTTTCTCTCTATGTATGTACTCTTATCTCTTTTGGTAGAGTAGAGAAGAAGATAGAAGAAAATTTAGCCATCCATCTCTCTCTTGTGTCTTACACTCTCTTGTGTGTGTGTGTGTGTGTGTGTGTGTGTGTGTGTGTGTGTGTGTGTGTGTGTGTGTGCGCGCGCGCGCGCGTGCTTGCAAAAAGAAACTCAAGCTCTCCCTCTCCCCCACATTCTCTTTAAGAGTAAGTTGTGACTTACTCCCAACTCTCACGGCAAGAAGATTTGTGGTTTTTCCCTCAATAGAGAGTCAACTTTAAGACGAGCAGGCTCTATCTCAAGGTCATCTTCTTCAATTAGGTTAGAGTAGCCATGTTTACTATTAATGTTAGCCCCTTTTTTGCTTTGGCTTTAACAACCCTTGCCTTAGCCTCATCTTGTGCCTCTTTCCCGAATCTCTCTTGTTTCAGCTTCTCTTGTTTCTTTTTGCATGATTGTTCCAACATATCATGGGTTAAGGGTCCATAGAACCTTTTTAACTTGCTATCATTTATGTAACCTTGCATTCGGCTCCATCAATTGTTTCAATGTGAGTCGCACCTTGTGGAGAGGTGCCACTCTAAATAGCCCTAGCTCTCAATATTTCAGCTTCTTCCTTCTAGAACAACCGACTCCATACATACGTACCAAGTCTCATACAACTCTTTTATTTTCAGGTTTTGATCAAACCATTGTTTATGCCTAAGCTTCTCTACTATCATCCCATGGAGAGCAAAAACTCTATTCTCATCAAGCTTTTCTAACTCGATCAACCTCTCGGCTAGAGCGTTCTCCCTAAGACGTTCTTTCAAGCTGGGCACTAAATATTTCATAGGCATCACTACCTCAATCCTATTAGGCGAACCATATAGGAGTTTGTCCAGTAGCTACCTTATAGGAAGTCTTATAGACCCACATTGTTGTTGTTAACTTGTGCTCCCAATCATGGCTTTAGTGAAGATACCACAAAGGACTTTACTTTCTACCCGTCCATTAGCTTGGGGTTAGTAAGTATGGTGCTGATTTTTGGTGCACCACCAAAAATCCAATCAATAGATGTTCAATTACCTCATTGCTGAAAAGGGAGCCCTCACTAACCAGCTCTAAGGGATACCCAAATCTTAATATGACATGCTCGTATAAGAATTTAGTAGTTGTACAAGAATCTACCTTTCATGTGGCTTTTTCTTCGGTCCACTTAGTGAAATAGTCTGTGGCAACAATTATATAGTGGGCTTGCGTTTGACGTGTAGCTAGGCTAATGGGTCCAACGAAGTTTATTCCCAATTTTTCAAAATGTTGTTGTATAATGATCGAAATTAAAGGCATCCTATCTGTTGAAATTTGAGCATTGATGAGCTATGGTGGATCAAACACTAGAATCAACATCATTAACAAAGTGATTAGCAAATAATTAAGACGTAATTAGTGGGTAATTAACAAATAGATTAATGTAGGCATGGATACTCAAAAACCATCATTAGGGCTATGCCTCAATTTATAGAGTTTACATCAAGCATCAAATCCCATTGATTTCTCCATGATTCACTCCCAGAATATCTCCACCTTTTGCCTGATTCTCTCCACCTCTTCTCTTTTCCCTGAATATCTCCACACTCCTAAATTCCCTCATGCTACCCATTATTCTCTCCCAGTAGATTCTTCTCACCTTTTCACAGGTTCTTTCACAATTACATCTTCCCTTTTACAGTCTCTATCCAAGAGCTTGTTCCCGCACACACCCTATTCACTTGTATATTTCAACACTATCTTGTCCATGATGAGGAATGTTAAAGTGTTGGCATTCATCATAATGTGGATGAATTCCATGGAACCACTAAGCATAGTTAGCCACACCATAACCCCACTTGCAAGATCTTTCGAGCAATTACACCCACAAAATGTCCACCAACGATCCCACTATGAGATTCTTCCAAAATGACCAGGAACTCATCCTCCCTGACACACCATCCAATGACTTTCGGATCATGGCTACTTTTGGGACTAGCGTGGATACAATATTGACAATATCTCTTGGAAGAATGGTTCAAAGTGAGGTCTAGTAGGCTAGAAAGTTTCAAGGAGGTATTCTCAATATTCCTACAAAGCCACATCTTAATAGGATTCCATTAACTCCAAATATTCCCTTAAAACAGGTCGTTTGTGGGAAGACCATCCAAACAACCTGTTTCGACATCCAACGCATCACTAAGTCAGACATATCTGCTTATGGAATGGTTCAAACATAGTATTTCAAAGTTCTAGAAGTCTGTATAAATGCCCTTCACAATGCCCTAAGTCCATGTTGCACTCCCAAGCTTGGTCCATCTCAATATGTTGAAGATACAACAAAATACACACTGGCTCGAAATTACTTTACAACCTACCTTAGGAGCCTACTTTCACATATCACCATTTGCTGAGCATAAAATTTAACTAGTCGTCTCATTAAGGAGGTAGACCATACAAAGGGCCACTCCCATGTCAAGCATTGGCCTCATTCGGGTTTGCCTTCATGGTTTTCCAACTAGCTAAAAATGGAGCAAGCCACTTTCTCTAGGAACTAGACTATCTTCTAGGTAATGTTTAAGCATCTTAATGATGTCTGATCGCATCACTCCAAAAAAGTAAGATATTTGATTTTTCATAAGGATCGCAATAGCTGTGCAATCCAATTTCCTGTAAGCATTGAGGATTATTTAAAGCAGCTATAACGTCTTTGCTTCAACTGACCACTTTTCCAATCCACCAAGTAATTACAACAAAATATGATTTTTTTTAAATCGAGTCATGGATGAACTAAATGAACTTGGAATTAGATGAAATTTTGTAGAGACTATCAACACTTAGAAACACATATCCATAGGTTCATATATGAAGGAATCATCTTTAAAGACAATATTTACATACACATGATTCCAAGAAATACACAATCACGAAAACATTCACATTGAAAAGGAAGTGACATGTATAAATATCCATAGCAACACAATCACGAAAACATTCACATTGAAAAGGAAGTGACATGTATAAATATCCATAGCAACAAATATCCACCAAAATAGCACACGAAGGGAAATTCATAAATTTCCACAACTAAAATATATCTATGATCAAAGTGAAGTATACTCCCCCATTGGATCACATGGAAGATCCAAGAGAAGAGTTTGGACAAGGTATCCATCCTCTTCAATGCAAAGGCAATGCTCTGGCATTTCCTTGCTTCGCCTTCCTACCCCCTCATATGGAAATCCAAGGCCAAGGAAGATGTATTACATAAATAGTATGCCGAATACACGTGTCCGAAAGTGCTCACAATATCTAAAAGTGACTAAAAAAGATCTCAAAAATGCCCCATTCTCTTAAGGACTCTTCAATTTTTAATAGCATGATTAAATAGTAAACTACATTATTATTAAAGTACATCATTAAATACCCTTTAATTTCAATAGGCATGATAAACCATATCATTAGAGAAGGCTCTAAGTCTTGATGTGAATCGATTATTGTTGAGTTTGAAAAGAGCAACAATTGTAAAAGCCATTTATTTAGACATGGACTAGTGCAACACTCACCTTGGGACATTATGGTCTCATCTTGACTAGTCTTGCTAAGAATGAAAGCAAGTACAAACCAAAATACTCCAATTGACTGCAAAAGAAGGGTGGATTTTTTAAAGTTACAAAGTAGCAAAAAATTAAAAAAGAGAAAATAACAATGCATTTAGGACTGGGATCAAAGTCACAAAAGTCAAATTAGAGTCACAATAACCTATCATCTACAAGAAGAGATTAGGGAAAGTGAAACACTTCAAAGGGAAGAGATAAACACAAATGAGAAATAAACAAGAGGAGAAATAAGACCATTCATAGAAAACCAAGTGAACTAAAAGCACTAACACCATCTTTATTAAAAGTGATCTCAGGTAGAATTTGAATTTAGAGTCTCAAAAAAGCACAAGTTGTCCACTAATTTTTTCATAAAATATGATAATCGATTGAAAGTAAAAAGAAAATTCTCTTTCCAAATTACATTTTCCTCTTCAACCCAAGGTGAGAAGAGGAGATTAATGTTACGTTCACTGAAGAGAAATTTCCCAAACATTGAGATGAGCCAAGTTTTCTTAACAAAAATCTAAGCGGTTCACTTTTGACACAATTAAAAGACTGCAAATTGAACTTGACTGATAGGGAAAGCTTGCAAAGGAGAGTAAGAAAACAAGATCCCCAAACTCTTTTTTTTTTTTTTAGATCCCGAGTCCCGACCCCCAAGGCTAGGCTGCTACCTCGCCTTAGGCGAAATTCAAGAAGAAGAAGCCCCATGGGAATTGCCACTACCAACACAAACAACTTGAATTTTTGCTTATTCAATCAACTGACATTTGAAAGATTTGTTGAGCTTTAATTATTCATGAAAGATATGTTGAGCTTTACATAACCAGATGATACATCTCGTAAAGCAAAACCATGGCCGCGGACCTGATGGAGACATATGAGTCTACTACCCGAATCCTGCAAGCAACCAAGCAGATCGAGCGTCAGGCCATCCTCCATGTCGATGCACAAATTAAGCAGCAATAACAATAGCTAAAGCACAGGCTAAGTACTCACCGGCGCACTTGGGCCCGGGGGGCACTTGGAGCTTGCAGCCTTTGAGGACGTTGGAGATGGTGTCCTTTTTAACGAGGCCTCTGACGTTCGACGGGATGCTGCTGCAAAGGCACGGCAGCGATATCGACCTGATGACGCTGCAGCACTGGCTTTCGGACGAAGGCACGGGCGGGTTCGAGCCCAGCACGTACTGCTGGCAGCTGGACGTCAATGGCCCTACTATGTTGGAGGGGCACGGCGCCGCTGCAGCACCCCATGAGCCCCACGACGCCTCAAGAAGCAGAAGCGAGAACAAAAGCAGGCAACAGCGCTGCATGATCCCCTCCATTAGCCCCTCTCTCTCTCTCTCTCTCTCTCTCTCTCTCTCTGTGTGGATGTGTTGGGAATAACCCCGTGCGCTGTTGGACTGCGTGTAGATCGCAATACCCAGCCCTTGCCCTCTCCCTTTATATTGAAAGGCTGGCAAACCATTCATGGCGGTGGCCAGTGGCTCTCCATTGCCGCTGGCGACGTGACTAGTAGTGTGGTGTGACTGGCACCGTGGTAGATAGCTCAGCGCACTGCAGGAGTGCTCACTGCTGTGAATGGTACTACTGTCACCTGTGCACACTCGGCCACTAAAGCACTGGAGCGTCTAAAATTTTGAATTACTGGCTGTGCACCGCCGTCCGGCCTCTGCCTCGCTGCAGCCTTTGAAGGCATGTCCCCTGTCATCAGTGTCAGAAATAAACGCTTTTTCAAATAAAGGCAGCTTATATTAAGATATATTAAGAAGTTAGAGGAGGCAGTTACAAGAAATAGAGTGCTTTAATAAGCATCACATCCTTGGAGATGACAGATTCTTTCATCTTCAAGAGGTCCTGAATTTTCTGTATCACCTGGTCCACTTGCCTTCGTTTAGCGTTCTTATGCAAACGAAGAAGTTTGTTGTCCAGATCTTTCAACCATCTTTGTATGAATCTTTCACCTGCATGTATCAAGTTCTCTTTCAACCTGAAGTTGTTAGTAGGCATACTATTAAAAATGGAATCAAGTCTATGTAACCACAAGCACCATAACATTTGAGTTCTCAAGATAGCCCACAGTTCCAAAGTGCAACCAATGCCTACTCCAAGTAACATGTTTTTCCAGCCAAGGGTGTAGCCATTCCATAACTGAATGCATTTGGCTAATGTCTCGAAGCATTCCTTTGCAATAGGGCAGTGCATGAATATGTGTAGGTCATCCTCAGCCTCCTTGCATCTGTGGCACTTCTCATCCCCAATATTAAGTATGAGGGCTTTAAGCTAAGTCCAAATAGCTCTGAGCATAATCAACCAAGCTAGGCATGCTTTTTTTGGTTCCACATATTTATTCCATAACTTACCAAATAGAAAATACCATTGTGTTCTGTCCAGAAGGATTCCCATCTCTTGTTTAAAGTGCAATGGATACGAACAGTCCCCTGTTTGGGGGGGATAGGAAGCATGCCCTTTTGACTCTTCCATTATTGGAAAGCTTTGTGAACTAGCATATCTTTAATCGATAGCAGCCAGGTGTCTGATTGGTGCCATAAGCTTATTCTTGTCCCAATAAGGTCTAATTCTGTATATGTGACATTATAGTCTCTGATCAAATTAGCTCTGGACATCCAAGAATTGATGTCTCTGTCCCAGATATCCCACCAGCCAACAGATTCCTTTCCTGTGCATCCTCAAAGCCGCTTCAGCCTGGGCATTATCAATTGGGGGGGGAGGGGAATGCTTGGCCACCACCAGATGGAGTCTCTCCTATTTATACCCCATGGTAGCTAGGTTTCTCATCAGAAAGGATAAGGTCAGTCATAACAACATTCCAAGCCGACCAAAGCGAATAGACTAGCTGGCTGCCAACCGGTTTCACCATGAATTTGCTTGCCATAATTGTGTGAGCAGGAGGAGGTTCTTCCACTTAGGGAATTGTTTGAGCTGGAATTAATCAAGATTTCTAGTGTGATCAACCACGCCCAGTCTTCAGAGGGGTAGAGAAAGCTTCTCAACATCCATTTGGCAGCCAATCTATTAGCTAGGTTGGACACATCTTTGATACCAAGGCCCCCTTTACCTGTTTCCAAACAGCACCATTCCCACCTGACTTTAGGGATTTTCCTAATCCAAGGGTCCCCTCCCCATAGATAGTTCTTGCATAACCTTAATTGCAATAAATCAGATTCTTGAGGTCTCCAACAGCTGAGAAAGTAGATGTGATAGAAGGGATAATGAAATGGTTGATTACCATCTTTATGCCCCCAGGTTCAGATGCATTTTCTGCCATCTGGTCAGTTTCCCTTCCACCTTATTTAACACCCATAGCCATCTTTGCTTTTAAGGGTGACCTTGAAGCCCATGGGAATGCCCAATAATCTGAAAATCACTCCCTCTTCCATGACCTTGCAACCAGCTTGGATCAGCCAATCAGGAGGCTTATCTCAATGAGAGTCCTGATACTTGTTTTCTTATGGTTAATAAAACTGATCCAGAAGCCCTGCAAATAAATGTCCAAGCATTCCCAAAAGCACCTACTGCTTAGCTCATTATTAGCAACCATAGCATTAGTATCATCAGCAAACATTTGGGTGCATAACTGCTTATTGTTGGAAAGAGAGATGCCATTCATTTCCCCTTTGTCTTTCCTATCATTAATCAACCAGTTTAGACCATCTGCAGCAAAATAGCATAGAGGAGGGGTGCTAGAGGGCAGCCTTGTCTGATAGATTTGGTAAGGGAGAAAGCACCAGAAAGCACTCCATTGACATTCACCCTAGCAGCGGCATTTCCAAAAAGAGTACTCACCATCTGGATGAAATGCTGACCTACACCCATATGTTTAAGGGATTCTAGTACATAATGCCAACTGAGCCTATCATAGGCTTTATCAAAGTTAATTTTGAAAAAGATGTAGTCCTGTTCAGATTCTTCTGCATACTCCATGCCCTCCCACAAGGTGATAATGGCATCTAGAATGTACCTTCCTTTGATGAATCCCTTCTTCTGCTCCTGTCTGATCCAATTCTTCCACTGACTGGACAGCAGAGAGCTAAGGCCTTAGCGAGTATTTGTATGCACAGTTTAACATGGTAATAGGCCTCTAATTGCTCAAATTATTCTTCTCCCCTTTCTTATGGATAAGTTGTATCCAACCCTCATTGATTGAGAGGGGCAACGCCCCAAAAGAGATAGCCTCCTGTCACACCGCTAGTAAGGGAAACAACAAAATATCCTTAAAGGCCTTGTAGAATTCAGCGAGCATGCCATCAACACCTAGGCTTTTCCTCACCTTTAGGTAGTCTATGCCCTTACCAATCTCCTCTTTGGAGATATTGTTTTCTAGCTCTTTAGCTAGTGTGTTAGGAATGGTTGGCTTCTTGGCCAATCCTATGAGGTCAATGCATTTGAGTTGGTCCTTGGTCACCCCTCCCCCGTTACTAAATATGTTATTAAAGTGCTTGAAGACTCTTATTCTATTCTCTTCCTCTCAGAGGGGTTACCCGGATTGTTAGGGTCATGCAATGTAGGTATTGCATCCTTACATTGTTTGACTTTCAGCATTTTGAACATCTCAAGAGTGGGTAACTCAGCTTTCCCAGCCCACCAATCTCTAAAGAATAGGAGGGCCTGCTTCTGGGATAACTCCTCTTCTCTCCTAATTTCAGCCCTAGTACTAAGAACAGGTTCTTGAATTATAGGGTCTTCCTTGTTGGCTATCACTTCCAACTCTTTTAGTTTCAGATACAGCAAGTCTCTTTCGTTTTTCCTGATTCTGGTTACCTCTTTCCTGATGCATATCAATGGGCTTGGGTAGATTTGATGGCCAAACTCCATGTTTGCAGGGGTGAGACCACAGCTGAGGAATTTAGTTCAGATTCTTTTGACTTCCTCCTGCACAATAGGCATTTTAAATAGGGCTAGATCCATGTGGAACCACTGATTAGAGACCTTTTTGTCATGGTTGTCCAACACTAATATAATGGGGTAGTGATCTGAGAGGTAAGGCAGCTTATATTAAGATATATTAAGAAGTTAGAGGAGGCAGTTACAACAAAGAGAGTGCTTCAATAAGCATCACATCCTTGGAGATGACAGATTCTTTCCTGAATTTTTTGTATCACCTGATCCACTTGCCTTCGTTTAGCGTTCTAAACGAAGAAGTTTGTTGACCAGATCTTTCAACCGTCTTTGTATGAATCTTTCACCTGCATGTATCAAGTTCTCTTTCAACCTGAAGTTGTTAGTAGGCATATTGTTAAAAATGGAATCAAGTCTATGTAACCACAAGCACCGTAACAATTGAGTTCTCAAGACAGCCCACAGTTCCAAAGTGCAACTAATGCCTACTCCAAGTAACATGTTTTTCCAGCCAAGGGTGTAGCCATTCCATAACTGAATGCATTTGGCCAATGTCTCGAAGCATTCCTTTGCAATAGGGCAATGCATGAATATGTGTAGGTCATCCTTAGTCTCCTTGCATCTGTGGCACTTCTCATCCCCAATATTAAGTGTGAGGGCTTTAATCTAAGTCCAAATAGCTCTGAGCATAATCAACCAAGCTAGGCATGCTTTTTTTGGTTAATCCACATATTTATTCCATAACTTACCAAACACAAAATACCATTGTGTTCTGTCCAGAAGGATTCCCATCTCTTGTTTAAAGTGCAATGGATACGAGCAGTCCCCTGTTTGGGGGGATAGGAAGCATGCCCTTTTGACTCTCCATTGGAAAGCTTTGTGAACTAGCATATCTTTAATCGATAGGCAGCCAGGTGTCTGATTGGTGCCATAAGCTTATTCTTCTCCCAATAAGGTCTAATTCTACATATGTGACATTATAGTCTCTAATCAAATTAGCTCTGGACATCCAAGAATTGATGTCTCTATCCCAGATATCCCACCAGTAGAGCAGCAAATTCCTTTCCTGTGCATCCTCAAAGCCGCTTCAGCCTGGGCATTATCAATTGGGGGGAGGGGAATGCTTGGCCACCAAATGGAGTCTCTCCCATGTATACCCCACGTGTAGCTAGGTTTCTCATCAGAAAGGATAAGGTCAGTCGTAAACAACATTCCAAGCCGACCAAAGCAAATAGACTAGCTGGCTGCCAACCGGTTTCACCATGAATTTGCTTGCCATAATTGTGATGAGCAGGAGGAGGTTCTTCCACTTAGGGAATTGTTTGAGCTGGATCAACCAATCAGGAGGCTTATCAATGAGAGTCTTGATACCTGTTTTCTTATGGTTAATAAAACTGATCCAGAAGCCCTGCAAATAAATGTCCAAGCATTCCCAGAAGCACCTACTGCTTAGCTCATTATTAGCAACCATAGCATTAGTATCATCAGCAAACATTTGGGTGCATAACTGCTTATTGTTGGAAAGAGAGATGCCATTCATTTCCCCTTTGTCTATCCTATCATTAATCAACCAGTTCAGACCATCTGCACAGCAATAGCATAGAGGACGGGTGCTAGAGGGCAGCCTTGTCGTCTGATAGATTTGGTAAGGGAGAAAGCACTCCATTGACATTCACCCTAGCAGCGGCATTTCCAAAAAGAGTACTCACCATCTGGATGAAATGCTGACCTGTACCCATATGTTTAAGGGATTCTAGTACATAATGCCAACTGAGCTTATCATAGGCTTTATCAAGGTTAATTTTGAAAAAGATGTAGTCCTGTTCAGATTCTTCTGCATACTCCATGCCCTCCACCCACCACAAGGTGATAATGGCATCTAGAATGTACCTTCCTTTGATGAATCCCTTCTGCTCCTGTTTAATCCGATTCTTCCGTTGTGACTGGACAACCTCAGAGCTAAGGCCTTAGTGAATATTTTGTATGCACAGTTTAACATGGTAATAGGCCTCTAATTGCTCAAATTATTCTTCTCCCCTTTCTTATGGATAAGTTGTATCCAACCCTCATTGATTGAGAGGGGCAACGCCCCAAAAGAGACAGCCTCGTGTCACACCGCCACTAAGGGAAACAACAAAATATCCTTGAAGGCCTTGTAGAATTCAGCGAGCATGCCATCAACACCTGGGCTTTTCCTCACCTCCTTTAGGCAGTCTATGCCCTTACCAATCTCCTCTTTGGAGATATTGTTTTCTAGCTCTTTAGCTAGTGTGTCAAGAATGGTTGGCTTCCTGGCCAGCCCTATGAGGTCAGTGCATTTGATTTAGTCCTTGGTCACCCCTCCCCCATTACTAAATATGTTATTAAAGTGCTTGAAGACTCTTATTCTATTCTCTTCCTCTCAGAGGGGTTACCCAGATTGTTAAGGTCATGCAATGTAGGTATTGCATCCTTACATTATTTGACTTTCAGCATTTTGAACATCTCAAGAGTGGGTAACTCAGCTTTCCCAGCCCACCAATCTCTAAAGAATAGGAGGGCCTGCTTCTGGGATAACTCCTCTTCTCTCCTAATTTCAGCCCTAGTACTAAGAACAGGTTCTTGAATTATAGGGTCTTCCTTGTTGGCTATCACTTCCAACTCTTTTAGTTTCAGATACAGCAAGTGTCTTTCGTTTTTCCTGATTCTAGTTACCTCTTTCCTGATGCATATCAATAGGGCTTGGGTAGATTTGATGGCCAAACTCCATGTCCTTGCAGGGGTGAGACCACAGCTGAAGATTTTAGTTCAGATTGTTTTGACTTCCTCCTGCACAATAGGCATTTTAAATAGGGCTAGATCCATGTGGAACCACTGATTAGAGACCTTTTTGTCATGGTTGTCCAACACTAATATAATGGGGTAGTGATCTGAGAGAGGTAAGTAGAGACATCAGTTCTACATTCACATCTGATGTAGGAGTTACCCACAGTATATCCTCTGTCCAATCTAGCTTTCCTGGTCAAGTCCCCATGGGCATAATTTTGCCACATGTATTCACCAATATTTCCTACGTGTCACATAGCCCAAAGTGGTCAGCAGTGCGCTGCCAGGCTTGGAGCTCAGCCCCTTTTATGACTTGACCCAAACCTCTTAGCCTTTCATTTTTGGATTCCACCATATTGAAATCCCCCATTAGGATGATAGGATCAGGAACACTTCTCAAGGTTCTGATTCTGATAGCTTGAGCACCTCTCGCAAAAAATACCAATGAAGGAGAAGGTGGTCATTTCAAATGCAGCCCACTGAGATCATACGTATTAATCCTCACGTCCTTCAGCTCATTCTGATGGTCCACATGCATGCCCACAACCACTCCTCCAGAGCCCTAAGAGTGGGTTGTGTAGATCCAGATGTGCTTTTTAGAAATGTTGAGCAACCTTTTTTTCAAGCTCATCCCCACTCACTTTGACTTCAGTTAGAGCTATGAAGTCAAATCTACCTTGTTTCCTCAGCCATTGTTTCACTTGTTGGATTTCTGAAAGGTCAGTCAGCCCCTTAACATTCAGAGTGGTGCATCTCATTTGCCTTTTTTCTAAGTTCATTCAATCCACGCCTCTCGACAGATCCAAAAATCTGCCGGTCGAAACTAACCAAATGGACCATGATGAGCAAGACAGGGCTGATCAGTCTCTGTTTTTGATATAGAAAATGGTATTCCCAAAGAAATGGAGATAGTTAAGGAATTGAAGAATGCATGCTCAAGTTAGATCCACCACACCTCAAGCTGCCTCCTAGAAATAAACGCTTCATTAGGGGGTATTCGAACATGTTTTGGGCCTTTTGCTAATGAAAGTAATTAGCAACCAATAGGAATAGAGGATTGTGCACATTTGGTCTCCTTTGAATATAGGGAGGGAGCCTAGGTTGTAGGGAGGGGGACTAGGCTTTCAGTACTAATAATTATACTTGTCCCTTTAGAAAAGTAGGGGGTTTAGGGTAGGTATGGTCCCACCATTTTTGTGGCTCAAAAAATCCTTAAAATTTTGAAATTTTTTAGATTCCCCCAAAACTCACTTTTCCCCCCAAAAACCCATCTCAAATTTCATTGTAGTCAAAAATTTCATTTTCAAGTCTGCTTTCCCTCTTGAACATCCAAATTAAACTCTTCCTCCCTTCCTCTTCCATCTCTTTAATATCCATCAAGCTCGAAACCCTTATCTGCATAGCATCTTCGCGTTTTCTTTCTCTAACTCATTTGCCCAACCCTAATCTTACTACTATAGCTTCATAATTGATATGGCTGCACCATGAAGAAGACCAAAAGATGAGATTGAGGAGATCTCACTGTACAATAAGAGGGACGATGATGGTGCTTGGGTGAGAGAGGCATTTCGCAAGGGTGCTTGGGTTTTCCTACAGCCTACTGCTATTGGTTTGCACCGAGTTCAACGACGAGATGTGATGGAGCTTCATTGTTGGAAGGGTCATTTAGAGGGATTTAAAAAAGTGAGCAATGGAGCCCTGGTGGCCATTGTACAACATGTGTACACGGCACAAGACATACATCTTCATAAACAAACTCGATTCCCATGCAACTGTAAGTATCATAGGGAAGGAAGGAGGCTTGTGATATTACGATAGCTACATCTTACATGTTTAATGATCTTATTTTTGGGTTGTATATATTTTTCTTTCTAACTTGGCAGAGGAGCAACCATTACGAAGCCTTATCATAACATTTCAAGCACTCCATGCAGACATTGGTGAGGCACTATTTTCTTGTAAAACCAGTGCAGACCTTCTTAAGGAAAAGATCTTCTTTTGCCGGCACTCCTATGTGATGCCAATGCATGACGGTGGGTTTGGTAAGCTAGAGATCATCACATCTCCTCTCCTCTCTTCTGTTGAATGGCCAACTCCTGATGCTTGGATGGTTATGGTCATGAAATCAAAGATGCTTTGTGACATACAAGGATCTTTGAAGTTTGCAAAGCCATCTCGATCTGTGGGTCACAGTTGGGTATGTCCAATTCATCTTTTTGCTAAGATGTTCAATCAATTTACTTTCTCACAAACACTTACCATGTTTGTGTGCAATAAAGTACTAGGTGATGACATGGTTACCTTGCTTGGAGAGCAGTGGACCATTGTAGAGGGGCAGCATAAGGATGATACATTCAAGTGCAAAATAGTAGAGTCTAGTGTTACATTTCTGTATCTTAAAGCTCGTGCTACCTTATACATTCGCTTTTATTTTACGAATGGTGGATGAAGAAAAATAGTAGGTGGGTTCCATTGCAAGCGGATGAACAAGTTGTTTTGCCTCTTGACATATGCTTTAAGTTACCCAATGTTGTGGTGGAAATTGGAAGGACTCCAGGCCCCTCAGGTCAAATGGCAGCAAAGGAAAGTAGAAGCCAAACTAATGGGCCCCTGTTATGAGTGCGGAGAACCCCATTAGGCTCGTGATTGTCCACATCGCCCAAGGCAAGCAGCTCGATCCAATACAACAGTACCACAGTTTTCACCAATTGAAAGATATTGTCTAGGGTGTTGTGTAGAACACTTTCCAAAGGATTGTTTGCTGAAACCACATGAGGAAGGCACCTCTCAACCAAAGGTCTCACTCAACTTTGTAGAGGTAGTTCCATTGCCACCTTCATCAGAGAATGAGGATGTCGTGCCACTTAGAGTTATGACTAGATCACAGACACGAAATGCCGAAATGTAGACTGATGAGACACCTCGAACTAGGGATGTAAAGGCAAATCTAGTGGACAAGACCCTACATTCCAATAGAAAAAGGACCACTAGGAGGAAAAAGGACCACTAGGAGGAAAAAGAACCGCAACAAGCAAACTAAGAGTGCATCCAGTAGTTCTCAAGAAGTCTCTAAACAAAACATGAAGGATCAAGTTTTTACATCCCAAGAAGTGCATGAGGAGCATCAACCTCAACCTGGGCCTAGTGCTAAACAAGATGAGGCTAGTACAACCGAGGATAGTTCTGGGGGTTTTGTTTTTGTGGATAAGGTGAACAAGACTCTAGATGCCATCATTGATGCTCATAGAAGTCGCATTGCAGCTTTATCTGAGCTACCAAAGAAGCTTCGTCAAGAATACCCAAACCCTCGTGAGGAGAAGATCAATCTAGCTGTACATCAGCAACTCATTAGGGAAGCTCAATCAATACTTGAGGGCCCACCTCCGCCTATCCTTCGGGGCCTAACCTCTCTTAAGCCAACATTAGAAACCATACCAGAAGTGTCCTCAAGTTGGGAAATGAAAAGTGAGCTAATCTCACAAGCTAGCAAGAAGTCTGCACCAATTGACACCCCATTGAAAGAAGGCATTCTGCCACCACCTAGTCTTGCCTTCCCATGCAATGATGAAGTTATTGATGCTAACGAGGACATGGAAAATGAGATGTGGGCAGCAGTTCATGAGAAAGTTAATGAGAATATGTCCTCTATTATTTCACCTCCATTCTCTGAGGTGGATTTTACCAGGGGCACAGAAAACAACTTTAGACGCCCAAGCATCCAGGAGGAAGTTCAAACAATTGTTTCTCCTAGAAGTAAGCATACAATGAAAACCTTACCATCTTATTTGGGAGAATATGAGAACTGTTCTCAAACCTTGAGGATACCCTCCATGCATAGAAGGTTGACAAAGGAGATGGATATGGGTATTGTGCAATCTATTTTGTCAGCACCAGTGGCTTGTACCTTACCTTTGCTTGATTTGATAAAGCTTCGACCTGAGTTGTGGAATGATATTGCCACATGTTTGTCAGAGCAGGTATTGCTACAAAAGGGTCACCATCATTGTACTATACACCCTGAGACAAAGCATGTTATGCCAGTTCCTATCAACAAAGTAGGAAAATTTTGTGAGGACGATCGGGGAAATGCTACCCTCCCATTAGAAGTGCGAAAAGTAGCTTCAACTGCAATACTTGATAGTGGTGCAGGAGTGGGCATTGTGACAAGGTCCATTTGGGAAAAGTGGGTCAAACCAGCTATTAGGAGTACCAGGATGCGCTTGCAGCTAGCAGATGGAAGCTTAGAACATCCCATTGGGCTGCTAGAGAACATATTGGTCATCACATGTGGGATTGAATATGAGCACACATTTGCAGTAGTGGATTTTGGAAAGCATGCAAACTATGAAGTGATATTGGGTAGACCATTCATGCAACAATTTCAAATGATTCAAGATTGGGGATACAATTATTTGTACCTCCGACATGATTCTGTCATCACAAGGGTCAACCTAAAGAATCACTCATATCGTGATGTAACAAGGTCTCCAATAGATGAGTTTGATTCTGCTTCATCTGAGGGCTCAAGAGTTACATTGTCAGATGGGCGAGAAGATCTGTGGATGTGTGGAGCCTCATGTAAGGATTTCAACACTGAGAGACTTAAGGGTAATCAAAGTGTATCAGATGAGGCATACATTCCACAACCCTTTCCTGAGCACTTAATTGATCCCCTAGAATGGAGTCATGTCCTTGCAACATTATCGACATGTGCTTTACCTAAGCCAATTCAATTTTGTGACTCAGATGGATATGACATTATTCCTATACGAATGGTACAACCACGTGACCTTCTAGATGATTTGTACTATGGGGATGCATCCACAACAACACTGCATGTAGAGGAAGTCTCAGTGGAGGATTTAACACTCGAATATGCTAATGATGCTGATAAGGAAGATGGATGGGACTCTGATTTTGATGATGATGTGATAATCCCCGAGGAAGAGTTAGGAAAGGCACACCTACTCTTGAGAGGAAGGGAGGTTCAAGTAGAGATCCCTCGAAGCCGACCTAAATGTAAATGCTGTAAGAGCCATAAGAGAATCCGTAAACAAGATGAGAGGGAACGATGTGAGAGAATACAAAAAGAAGACGAGGAGTTTAAGAATGAACACTCTCGACCACCACCTCACTTCTCAGGAAAGAATGGATATCTATACTATGTCCAAGCACGTGAGAGAATACAAAAAGAAGACGAGGAGTTTAAGAATGAACACTCTCGACCACCACCTCACTTCTCAGGAAAGAATGGATATCTATACTATGTCCAAGCACATGTCCAAGCACAAGATAGTATCAAAGACCAAGTAAAACGATCAGATGGATTCCAACCAGGAGAAAAGCTAAAAACTATTAGCAAAAATTGCAAAAAAACGAAGAAACCAAAACCAAAACTCAAGTCTCAAACCGATTCAAAAGAGAGTGTCGGAAGTGCAAAGATAACAGTTGAACAAAAAACTCTAATGCAAGATTGCAAAAGAGAGCTCAAAACCGCATGGTCTTCAATTAGTGATGACTCAAGTGGACAAGAACAATGTCTCAATGTTCCCCCTGTTGAAAGAACGGTAGAGGAGGAGGAGACACACACACAGGAGCAAACCCTAATGTATATTGCAAACCCTAACCATAGAGGGAAGCCATGTCCACTCTCACACAAAGCATAATACACTAATCCATAATCCACACAACACTCAATGAGTTGTGTCCACACTCTACTAACCCTAGCTAATGTCCACACACTATGACCAGCTGGACACGCGGTCATTTATGTCACACACATGTTCCTACCTAATCTGCCAGCACATAGCATAGCTGGCTCACACTGACATCGAGCTTGAATCTCAACAGCCCCTCTCAAGCTCATGATGTACTGCTGATGAAGATGTAGATGAGCTTGGGATATCAAGACTCTCAACACTCCCCCTCAAGCTCATCCCATGTACTCCCAACATAGTCCGGAAGTACTCAAACTTCTCCCTGCTAAGTGGCTTTGTAAAGATATCAGCCACCTGCTCATCAGTCTTCACATACTGAAGATCAACTGAACCATCGAGCACCTTTTCTCTGACAAAGTGATAATGGACCTCTATGTGTTTGGTCCTCGCATGAAACACTGGATTCTTTGCCAACTGTATACTGCTCATGTTGTCACAATGAATGACAACTTTCCCATCAAGAGGCTCACATAAATCTGCCAAGAGACTCTTTAACCATATAGCCTCACAAGTAGCAATGGCTGCTCCTCTGTACTCAGCCTCTGTACTGGACAAAGCAACTGTAGGTTGCTTTTTGCTACTCCAACTCACCACAGCACTTCCAAGTGTAAAAGCATATCCACTAGTAGACCTCCTGTCATATGCGCTACCTGCCCAATCAGCATCTGTGTAGCCATGTATGTCCAAGCTTTTACCACCCTCATAAAATAGACCATAATGTGCTGTGGTCTTCACATATCTCATGATGCGTCTCATTGCATCCAAATGTGGTTTCCTGGGGCTCTGCATAAACTGGCTGACTAGCCCCACTGCATAACTCAAATCCGGGCGTGTGATAGTCATATATATGAGACTACCAACCATCTTCCTGTACATCGAAGGATCATCCAATTCCTCGCCATAATCAGCCCGCAACTTCACATTTTGCTCCAATGGTGTACTCATAGGCTTACACCCTGTCATGCCATACTTTGCCAACATATCCAATGCATATTGGCGCTGTACTAACCAAGTACCTGCATGATCTTTCACCACTTCAATTCCAAGGAAGTATCTCAACTCACCAAGATCTTTCATGTCAAATTGCTCACTCAAAGCTTTCTTTACATGCATCACATCTGCACCATGATCACCTGTGATAATCAAGTCATCCACATAGATGACTAGTAAAACAATCCCATGCTGTGTCTTCTTCACATAGAGTGAAGAATCTGCTGTAGAAATCTGAAAACCAAGTGAGATAAGATATCTGCTCATCTTATCACTCCAAGCACGTGGTGCTTGCTTCAGACCATATAATGCCTTTTTTAACCTGCATACGTGAGTAGGATATCTAGGGTGTACATACCCTTCTGGCTGTGCCATGTATACTTCCTCTTGTAGATCTCCATTCAGAAATGCATTCTTGACATCCATCTGATGCATTTCCCAGCCATTAGCTGCAGCCATAGCAATGACTGCTCTCACTGTGCCCATCTTAGCCACTGGACTAAACGTCTCATCATAATCCAATCCTTGGGTCTGTGCATAACCCTTTGCTACCAATCTTGCTTTATGTCTCTCAATAGAACCATCAGATTTGCACTTTACTTTGTAAACCCATTTACATCCAATAACATTCTTGTCCTTTGGTAGTGCAACCAAGTCCCATGTATCATTATGGACCAATGCGTCCATCTCCACATCCATTGCTTTTTCCCATACATGCTCTCCAACAGCCTCTGTATAGCATGTAGGTTCCACATGCTTCACCATAGATGTCATATATGCATAGTGCATAGCAAAATCTCTATATGTCAATCTGTCAACAGGATATCTGACTCTCTGGGATCTCCGCAATGCCTGCAGGTCACTCTATACACCTGTAACTCTAGCATGTGGTGGCACATATCTGTCCTGCCTCGCACCAGGTGTGCGTAAAACAGGTATGCCAAGCTCCTCATCCAAACTTTCAGAACTGGATGACTCATATCCTGTGATTCCAATTCCTTCGACTTTCTTTTTGCCTTTATCCATAGCACTACTCCCAGTGCTTACACTCTCATGCCTCAAACGTCCTGACCATGGACGTACACTGCTACTCTCAGCTTCTGCTGCTGGCCCAGACATAGTAGTAGAACTAGAACTTACTTGTGGTGGCAAGTTCACATGTACATCAGCCTCAAGTGACTCAATAACACCCTCATCTTTTGCTTTATACCAACTAGCAAGCTCATCAAACACCACATCACGTGAGATGACCACTTGTCTAGTTTGAGGGTTATAACATTTGTAGGCCTTTCGATCCTGTGCATATCCAACAAATACACATTTCTCTGCCTTAGGATCCAACTTCCTTCTTCTTTCATCAGGCACATGTACATAAGCTATGCATCCACCAAAAACTTTAAGATGTCCAATGTCTGGCCTGTAACCTGTAAGCCGCATCTCTAGCGTGCTTCCATGAATGGCTGCTGTAGGTGTTTTGTTTAATATATAAACTGCAGTAGCACATGCTTCTGCCCAATAGTAATCTGGCATGCTCTTTTCATTAAGCATTGCCCTTGCCACTTCACATATGACTCTATTCTTTCTCTCAGCTACACCATTCTGCTGAGGTGTATACCTGCAAGTCAATTGTCTCCTTATTCCATGCTTCCTCAAGAAATGCTCAAAAGCTTTTGAAGTGTATTCACCACCTCCATCTGTCCTCAGACATTTAATCCAACAGCCATACTGCTTTTCTGCAAAAGCTTTGAAATCCATGAATTTTTCCAACACTTCACTCTTCTCTTTGAGAAAGTATATCCATGTCATCCTGCTGAAATCATCTATAAATGTAACATAGTATAAACTGCCTTTGATAGATGGGTTTTGTGCAGGACCCCATACATCACTGTGTACTATCTCAAGTGGCCTGTTACTCATATTTCCTTCTCTAGGAAACCTCAACCTTGCCTGCTTCCCAAACTGACAGGCTTCACAAACATGCATATGTCCATCATATTTGAACCTAGGCAATCCATTGACAATGCCTCTTGTTTGCATGTTCTTTAATCTCTGTATATTTACATGGCCAATCCTCTTGTGCCACATATCAATGTCCTGTACCACATTCCTGCTCTTTGAGAACATGGCTGATTTTAGCTCAGGAATTCCAGCATCCCAGCTTAAACAGTCTTCCTTCTTTCTTGCCTTTAGCAATCACTCTACATCCATGTTTGAAGTCTTCAACGAAGCATCCATGCTCATTGAAGCGAACCTGTAATCCCTGTTCTACCATTTGACCAACTGAGGCCAAGCTTTTAGTGATTGAAGGCACATACAGCACATCTGACATAGACTTTGTCTGACCATTATGCATGACCAATGGTACACTTCCAACATGTGTAATGACATGCTGGGTATCATCACCTGTTTCCACATAGCCTTTGACATCCATTGGCTTCATGTGCTCAAACCATTCACCATGACATGTCATATGGTTTGATGCTCCTGAGTCCATGTACCATGTATCATCATTCTCAGCACTTGTTGTCATAGAACCCACAACATGCTTCATGGCAAACAAATGATTTGCAGTTCCATCATTGCTACTTGTTGATGCATAGTTACCACCATGTTGTGCATAGTTTCCACCATAATGACCACCACGTTGTGCTCTTCCCCCTCTCAAATCATTCTGTTTGCGGAAACAATCTCTCGCCATATGACCATATTTGCCACAATAATGGCATTCCACATCTTGCATAGAATTTTGTTGGCCTTGCCAACGTCCTCGACCACGGGGGGTACCTCTGCCTCGCTGAGGGGTATATCCACGACCACCTCGAGCACCATATGAAGGCTGAAAATTCTGTTGTGGAGGCCTATCCTGCCATCCACGACCATTACCACCACGTCCACGTGATGCAAATCTCCCCCTGCCTCTAAAGCCTCTCTGCGAGTAGAAAGCCTGATTTCTGCCATCATCATGGCTAGTAGATGCATCCAGAAATGAATCACTGAGTTTGATTTCCTCAACCAACAAGAGTGAAACCAACTCATCGAAGTCAGGTAAACCTGTACTCCTCACTGAGATAGATGTATCAAAAGATTTGTATTCCTTGCCAAGACCACGCAAGGTAATATCCACCAAATCATCATCAGGCATGGGGGCATTTATTGTGGCCAATGCATCTGCAAACTTCTTGATTTCTTGCACATAATCATGTATGCTCCTTTTATTCCTTTTCACATTGTGTATCTGCTGTCGCAATTGAGACTTGCGAGCACTCGTATCTGTATCAAACATCTTGACCAAAGTATCCCATGCATCTTTGGGATTCTCAGCATCCTGAATGTGTATGAGCATAGCATCAGATATACATATAGACAAATAATGCAGCACTTTGAATGCTCTCTCTGACCATTGCTTATGAGCAATAAGCTGCTGCTGTGTAGGTTGCCGAGGTAGCTCAGGCTCTGGCTCAGCACCTGTAATGGGATTCCAAAATCCTTTCCCTTTCAAGAAACTCTTTATCCTGTACTTCCATGCCTGGAAGTTCTTCCTTTCCAGCTTTTCACCAACAATCTGAACTGGATTGTCCGACATGTTGCTCAATGCGTACACCTTCCGCACACTTCAAATCTGTAAATGAGCCTTCCTCAGCTCAACCACACTCCAATGAATGTTCCAGATACTCCAAGATAGCCAACAAACTCCAAATTTGATGTAGGAAATCAACCTGTAATCATCCAAGATGAACTGACTCACTCAGTGCGGGATACCCTGAATTGACACGCCTTCCAAGGCTCCAAATTGCAATGTAATGGTGCAATCAAGTCTAGGCAACTTGCATTGACACCTAATGAACCTCAATGTTGAGTATCAACTCCATCTGACATGTATAATTATCAATTTTTGAAAACCCCTTTTTCTGATTTTGGAAAAACCAGAAAAACCAGAAAAACCAGTAATGATTTGGCTCTAATTTCTTCAATATTTGACCAAATTGAGCAACCAGGCATTCATTGGCTTAGCAATAGTGTCCATCAACTCCATGTAAGAGGAATTTGTCCAATTGTAAAACACCAAAGATTAATTGCTCAATTAAAATGCTCTGTTTCTCTGCAACCAGTGGACAGCCTGTTTTAATCAGCTCATTCCCAGCTCAATTAAGCATCATTGACCAAACAAATCACATAGCCCTCTTCTCCAAGGTGTAAAGCATCCAATTGCTAAGGAAGTTGTGGAAGGAACCAAGCACCCAATGAGAAATTGACCTCCTCGTAGGCAAAAAACCAGAAAAATGCTCTGTTTTCTCTGTATGGACTGCGCCGCCTGCTGTAGGGCTCTTTGGGAGAGGTTGTAATGCTATTTGATGATGTAATCAAGTCCCTAACACTCCTAGGTATGTGTGTAATCCACCAATGATTCAATTTTTGCCAAAATCTCACTCCAAATGCATCAATTTTGGGCTTCCTCTTCTCTGTTTTGTAAGAGCTCAAAAAACCAGAATTTTCACACATTCAAATGCTTCCAAAATGCTCCAAAATCACAATAGGGCTTGCATAAGAGTTGCCATTACATCTCTCATTGTCAGATACATGTTTGCTTTGCCAGATTTACATGTATTTCCACCATACATCAATGTTCCCAAGCTTTAATGGAAAGCTTCAAAAACCAGAATTTTGCTTTGCTTTGCTTTGCTCTATTTTGCTTTGCTTTTGCCTGTTTCACCTGCAATCTGCTCAAGGATGTTTAGAAGACCTTACCCGGTAGGCCAAGCTCTCAGATCTGATAAGATTCGGTGTGCTCCAAGCTTCACAGCTCCAATGGCAAGCTTCACAGCTTCTCTTCACAGCTTCTTCTTTTCCCTCTTCACTCACTCACTCATAAACCCTAATAAACAGCACAAGGCTCTGATACCATGTTGAAAGAACGGTAGAGGAGGAGGAGACACACACAGAGGAGCAAACCCTAATGTATATTGCAAACCCTAACCATAGAGGGAAGCCATGTCCACTCTCACACAAAGCATAATGCACTAATTCATAATCCACACAACACTCAATGAGTTGTGTCCACACTCTACTAACCCTAGCTAATGTCCACACACTATGACCAGCTGGACACGCGGTCATTTATGTCACACACATGTTCCTACCTAATCTGCTAGCACATAGCATAGCTGGCTCACACTGACATCGAGCTTGAATCTCAACACCCCCCAACTTCACACAGTACACTCTTCAAGATCGGAAGATTGTTCTTCAACAGCCCATGCGACAAAAGCCAAGCATGCCAGGGGTTTCATATGATGGTCCAGAAGATGCAAAAAAAAATTGATATCGCTAAGCCAGGAGAAGAGCCTCGCTATGTGTGGATTGCCACAAACTTGTCCTTAGATGAGGAGAAGTTATTAATTCAAACAATAAAGGAGTATCGCGATGTTTTTGCTTGGAGTTATAAAGACCTCAAAGGAGTTGATCCAAGCATATGTCAGCATACAATTCCATTGCGAGAGGATGCAAAGCCTTCCTAGCAACGTCCTTATACTTAAAATGAGAATTTTGCACGAAAGATAAAAGAAGAAATAGACAAGCTCTTAGAGGCAAAATTTATCTATGAGATTGAACACACTGAATGGGTCTCCCCTATTGTAGTGGTGCCCAAGAAAAATGGAAAACTTCGAGTATGTGTAAACCTCAAGAAGGTAAATGCAGCTACTGTACGTGATCATTACCCACTTCCAATCACGGATCATGTTTTGGAATGAGTTGCAGGGAAAAAGGCATATAGTTTCTTGGATGGATTCTCCGGTTACAATCAAGTGTCAATTGATCCAAAGGATCAACACAAGACAGCCTTTGCTACTGAAGACGGCATCTTTGCCTATCATGTTATGCCACTTGGTCTAACAAATGCACCTGCAACCTTTCAGCGTTAATGAGTCATGTATTCAAGGAGTACCTTAGGCTATTTCTTGAGATCTTCATGGATGATTTATGTGTGTGTTCACTCACAAGAGCGTGATGATCATATAGAACACCTCAGACTTGTGTTTCAAAAGTGTCAAGTTTATCGTATATGCTTGAATCCTGTGACAAGTGCAAATTCATGGTAAGACAAGGTAAAATTTTGGGCCATATTGTTTCTCGCAATGGGATTTCAACAGATATGGATAAAATTGATGTCATTGTCTCATTACCTCGGCCTATCAACCCTAAAGGGGTACAAATATTCATGGGACATTGTGGCTATTATCGTCGATTCATCTACATGTACGCTGTCCTAGCTAGACCATTATATGCTCTTCTTGTAAAGTTTAATTGGACTGACGAGTGCGAGGAATCCTTTGAAAAGTTGAAGCAAGCATTAGTGTCTGCACCCATCTTACGGGCACCAGATTGGAACCAAATCTTTCATGTCCATATTGATGCTTCAAACTTTGCAATTGGATGTATTTTGGCTCAATCGGGAGAACATAATAAGGATTTCCCAATCTCATATGCTAGTCGAACAATGCTGAGAAGAATTATACCACAACAGAAAGAGAAGGTTTGTCCATGATATATGCAGTGAAAAAGTTTTGCCATTACCTTTTGGCAAACAAATTTATATTTTTTGTGGACCATCAAGCACTGCTATATTTGGTGAATAAGCCTTGTGCAGCTGGAAGGATTGTGAGGTGGTTTGTCATCCTTCTTGAGTTTGATTTTGAAGTGGCAGTCCGAAAAGGAACAACTCATCTTAGGGCAGATCATTTGTCTCGAATCACCTCAGCTCCCGTGGGTGTGGATGATGATATGTTAGATTCAACACTTTTCCTTGTAGAGATAGCTCCTAAATGGTCTGAACCCATCTTAGAAATTTTGACAAGTGGGCAGATACAACTAGCGGGTCCTAATGTGGACCTATGGAGACCATTCAAGTTAATCTCAGGGAGATTATATCGTCAGGGTAATGATGGAGTGTTACGGCTTATACCTAACCCTAACCAATATGAGGAGATCTTGGAATGGGCACATGAGGGTATTGGTGGAATCCATGCATCAGCTACTACTTGTGTGCGACGTATAACTCAGGATGGGCAATGGTGGCCTACCATGCATGCGGATGCTGAAAAATTTATTCGTAATTGTGCTTCATGTCATATTCAACAACCAATTCATAATGTCACATTATTCCAAATTTCAACTACACCAAGTTGGAGTAAGTATATTGTGGACTATCTGAAGCATGGTCATACTGATCGAACAATTCCTAAACATCGAAAGCGTGCTATTGAAGTTAAAGCGGTCAACTATGTGCTGATAGAGGGCTAACTCTACAAGAGGGGCAAGGATGGCAACTTGCGCATGTGTGTATGTGAAGCTAACTACTTGAAAATCTTGACTCATGCACATGCAGGTGTTGGGGGTGGACACTTTTCGGGCAATAGCACAGCTAAGTTGATTAGGTGGTCTGGGCTTTGGTGACCAACCTTACAAATGGATGCCGAAGAATATGTGAAACGTTGTGACGATTGTCAAAGGACCAAACCTCCCATCACAAAGGACAATATGCCATTGCGGCCTATGTTAAGCACACATGCGTTTGTCAAATGGGGTATTGATTTTGTCGGTCCCATTAAACCTCCAGCTCGTCACACACATGCCGAATATATTATAGTCGCAACTGACTATTTGACCAAATGGGTAGAAGCAAAGGCTACAGTCAAAAATGATGCCCGAACCATAGCCAAGTTCTTGTATGAGTACGTGTTTACACGCTATGGCTTACCTATTGAAATCGTTAGTGATCAGGGTGTGCACTTTGTGAATGAGGTCATAGAGTTTTTACTTTAAGAATTTATGGTAATTCACAAGCGTTCTGCACCCTATCATCCCCACAGACCAATGGTCAAGCTGAGAGTACTAAACAAGATTCTCTACACAGCACTCACAAAGATTGTTGAGGGACATAGGACTGATTGGGAGCAAAAGTTGCACTCAGTTCTTTGGGCATATAGAACAGCCTATAAAACATATGTGGGCACAACCCCATTTGAGCTTGCTTTTGGGCTAGATGCAATTCTTCCCATTGAATTTCTTGTACCTACTCTACGAGTTGCTAAACAATTGGACTGGACTGGTCATGAGCTTTCTCAACGCATTGATGAATTGGAAAATCTGGATGAGACCCGCTTATTGGCGGTAATGGGGATGTATGCCGAGAAGAGGAGACAAAAGCAATGGTATGATCGAAATGTAAACTGGCCGATTCAAAAAAGGGGACCTTGTGCTCTTGTACACACTTAAGAAGCATAAGCGAAAGCTCAAGAAACGTGGCTTAGGACCGTTTGTGATTAATGAGCTTACTCCTAGTGGTGTAGTGCATTTAGAGACACTAGCAGCAGGTGAGCAAATGCCTAACTTCATTAATGGAAGTCATCTCAAGAAATACAATGAACCATTAACTGAAGCCATGCTTCAACAAATGCATGCTGCCCACACACGGAAAGAAGCATATGACCTACTTAAACGTCAGGCTCAAGAAGAAGCTAAAGCTAGAGTTGCAAGAGCCAAGGAGCGTCGTAAGGCTTCTGTGTTGACCTTACAGTTGGTTACTGATGAACAATATGTCGATCCTTTCAATATTCACGTGTGTCTTCATCTTCATGAGACTACCTACTTTGTCTCTGTCTTAATTGACTCTGGTGCAGATTATAATGTTCTCTCATTTGACACATGGGTAGCCTTGGGACAACCAACACTTGTGCACATTCCTATTGACTTACGAAGCTTCTCAGGTGAAGATAATAACCCTATAGAGGGGAAATGTGTCATTATGATGTCCATTCAGGATCACGAGATGTCATTTCCCTTTTATGTGGCTAGTAAGTCCAAGGCAGTGGTAGAGGCTGTTCTTGGTCGATCGTGGTTAAGTGCTACCAATTGTTCATTAGATTGGAAGAATAGACAATACAAATTGCAAGTTGATTCTGATTGCATCTTGGGATCTGCTGCTCCACGAGTTTTATCGTGTCAAAAGGGTGGTAGTTCTACCTAACACAACCAACTTTCAACATTTGCTCTTCAAGCTCCAAGACAAATGATGTGGATAATCGATGAGTCCTCAAATGAGGGCCATGGATGGCATGTTCCAACTACTCTAGTCACTGCTCAAAGAAGGCCAAGCAAGAAGGAATTGTCAATTTGGCTACCCAAAGATGCGTACAAACTCATCTAGCCTAGTTGCTAAACCTCCTAAAAAGCATATCTTTTCCAAGCCTAAACCTCAGATTGTTTCTCATTGGGTCCCAAAGCATGTTCTTAAAGCACAAGGCTATTATGAGGGTGCAACAGCACTTTGGCTTCCCAAATGCCATGGTTGGCTAGAGCCATAAGAGTGTATCAATAAGATTCCAAAAGCCATTCTTGGTTTTTCATATCAGTGGGTGCAAAGGAAATCAACACAACCTCTTCAAGATAGGATAGGTGGTTGTAATAGCACCTACAAATCTACTTGTGTTGACCTTCTCTAAACTTGCATTGAATCACCAGTTGTCCCAATTTCTCCTTGTTACACAATTCCACTATCAACTTGTGTACCTAAGACAAATCCAACTTTACATGAGTCTCCTTTGAGCATAGATTCTAGCACTTCACTGCCTAAATCCTCTTATCTTGCTCAAATTCCTCGACAATTGCTAACCTTCCCACCTCTTAAGAAGGACATACCCAAAACCAAAGGTAAGGCATTAACACTACAATTGAAGCTCTTTGGTAGATCAGTGTTTGAATAGTCTCACTTTTACTAATGTGGTTCCTTATGCCTTTACAGGATTGTGTTCTTTTTGAGATGATCTTATCTATATTGTTTTTGATAGGGATTGTAATGATGGATATGAGTGTATAAAGTTTGAAGTTTCTAAATTTCATTGTTCTATGCCCAGATACCTCCTGATGGATAATTGGCGAGATACATATCCACCATGCATTGACCCTGATAGTACTCAACCTGAACATCGCGGGGGTTATAGTGCTCCTCCTTTTCAAACTCATTCTAGGTACTTTTATGCTCCCTTAGGTGAAATTGGCTGGAGAAGCTTCACACATTTGTTAGCTATGCCTCTCTTACTTTCGACGATATGGCACGGGCTTAATGAAACAAATTGTGGGAATTACACCCCAACGCCATAACCTTCTTGATGTGAGAGTACCAGACCGAGGACCAAATCAACGTAGATTACCTGAGGAGGTTCAAGCACAACAATGGAGGGATACATGCATAAATGACTTGCAACCACCTATCTTGCAAGCCCTCCTTCCCCCAGCCTCAACATGTCAATTTTGGATCACTATGAGTACCTATATTGAGCAATTCCAAAATCAAAATTGTCTCTGCTTAACCTTCCCATAGAACCAATGCCATATTTTAGCAAGGAAGCACTCCTTCCTCTACCACCTTCTCCAGAGGTCGGCTTTTGTACACAGGGTTGTCCTTGCATCCTGAAGTGATTGATACCATCTTTCTAGCAGAAGTGGACACGAATCCACCACCAGTGCAAGGGTAAGCTCATCAACTCCACAATAAGATCAACAAGCCAGGGCACTTTTCTCCCACTGGGTTTTTCCCCTCGGCTATATTCGGTGATTGGCACCAATAACAAATTTTATTCTTTTCTTTTCTTTTCTTGTTTGTTAATAAGACATTTTGCAGAGATCTCAGCTAAACAAGAGCATACAAACACGCCCCAATAGTCCACCTACCGTGCACACAAATTAGGAAGGGGGGAGACATGCAATGCCTACAAAGAGCAAAGAGAAGCAATCTGCACAACATCAGCAATGCATCAATGCAAACGCACAATATCAACGAGCACTACAACAGGTGTATTCAAATCATAATCTTTTGTTCTTTATGTGCTTTTCACTTTTGCATATATTGTTTGCATGTTCACACACAGTTGGCTGGTTTAAGTTTTAAATTAGTTGTTACCATGTGGTGAGTGATTTCTAGATTCTTAGAGGACTTAGTAGAAGGTATTTCTATTTGAAGACGGTGTAAGATATATGCCAACGGAGTATGCCAAGTTCTTATGCTCTCGAAGTATATTAGTTATCCCTAGTGGTAGCTACCTCTTAGGTATGGGCTAGGTGCTACGATTAATAAAAAATTTACGAAAATCATGCCCTAAAAAATATATACAAGTGAATCGAGACATGACGCAGCCATGTGGAATGCTTGGTAGGACCTTGGGTTGTCTTAGCACCTTGGGGCCGATGCCTTGGTTTCCATGGGGTGAACACTGACATCTAAAAGATTAAGAAGAAGACCTTCAAGGACTCTATTGCCTTAATAGATGCTGGTAGGACTCTGGGGTAGCCTCGTAGTCCTACATAGATAATGGGACCCCCAATACTACGGTATTCCATACCGTTTTGTCATACCCGTTGGCTAGGCTAACAGTATACTCATGATCGCTCCGGGTCTCAGTCAAGGTCTCAGTCAACCCCAACTTCTTGACTAACGAGTAGTTCAAGAAGTTGTGACTAGCTCCATCATCGATGAAAACTGTGACTCTATGGCCACCTATGGTGCCATACATGCGCACCATGTCATGCGGACCTACAGTAGGCTGCCACATCACTAGTGTCACTGAACAAGCGTGATGCTCATCACAATGACACACTGTCACCTCTCTGAACTCTGCGGAACTGAGAGGGAGTTTCTGCACTGTATGCAACTGCCTAGAGGATTTACCATCTTTTTTGGGCTCGTTTTGCCACTCGTGCTGGCTTTAGGTTTTGGACACTCAGCCTTCGTGTGCCCTACATCATTGCAATTAAAGCAGCAATTTTTCTTTTGCGCTTTAATATACTGCTCTTTCTTTTGGATTTCGTTGTCTCTTTTCTTCTTGGATGGTCGCGGTTTTTTAGACCAATGACCACCCTGTCCTTCCTAGTCCATCCTATCCCCTTGCTTATCACTACGGAACCCTTTTCTTTTAAGACCTGACCTCCTCTTCTCACTACCCTCAGCCCTGCTAGAACCACCACGCGCACTACGGCACTTGATGTCATCAAATATCTGCGCATACTTAATTGCCTCTGCTAAGTCTTTAGGCTGTAAGGGATCTACGTACTCAAGGTAATCATCTTTGAGGCCTCTTTTAAAGCCTCGCAATGTCTGGAATGCATCGATTCCCTTTAGCTTGAGATGTATTGAGTCCGGGATTTGTTCTCCATTGAGCACTTGTCCCATAACTCCAAGCTTCTCTCCGCCTCATTTAACAGGCAAAAACTCTTTTCGAAACATCGTTTCAAACTCCGTCCAAGTGGCAGGACGAGTTGTCAAACTCATCCACCACTTGTACGCTTTGCCGGTTAATGAGAGGCTAGCCTCTACGGGCTGTATAGGCTACTATTGCAGCGCGTGCAAGTCTGACCACTTCGCTAGAAAGATGTTGATCGAGTCCTTGTTTCTCTCCTTCTCCTCGCCACCAAAACTAGGCGGCTTCAAGTCTTTTGGTAACGACGAAGTTGTCTCTACGGACGGTGGCCCCGCAGGCGCATCGGCCTGTACTCCACTGGCGAGGCTATGCTCAGCTCTGTTGCAGGAGCTCGTCTATCATGAGGAGTCGGAGTACTAGCCGAGGCGGCTGTCAGTGCATCTAACCGTGTGGAGATGCTCTGTAGCATCGTGACTAAGTCAGCCTGGACTTTACCCATATTATTTAGTTTTGCATTAAGATATTAAAAAGTCCACTAGAGAGCTCCGTCTCTATCAGGACGTCGGCAGGGTCCAATAGGTCATAATCATCGTCGTCATATTCCAAGAGGTCCTCCTCGATCCCCTCGGCGACGTCAGTGTTCATGTCATCTGGCTCATCGGCCAGAAAGGGGTCATCTGCTAACTGCGGCCCGCTCTGCGGGCTTGTTAGGTCCTAAGGCGGGGTCAACAGACGAGGAGGGCGCTGGCGGATCACGCGTGATTGACGAGCGCATTCCGGATCGGACAACGGTCGGGCGTATACGGCCTGACAATTTGAACCCGCGACCGAGGACAAGAGACCTGAAAACCCTAGAGAAGTAGAAGGCGGTGGGGACACACTACGCCTAGCAGACATCTTTAATTCTTGCACAAAAGACAATGCGAGAACTCAAAAATTACAAAAAAAACGCTAATAAAATGAGCAGTGGTAGAGAGAGAATAGTCACTCCCCTTATGGTCGCCTGCGATAGTCGACTGTCGTCGACTATCGATTTGTGTTGCGCTGCGAGCCTCTACAAGCGTCACTACTCCGGGATGCTCCGATCCGAGAGAAAGGTGCCTGCAACTCATAATAAAAAAATTAATCTCCTCAGGATCCTGTGCCTGAGCCACCTAGGATTACCCTGTACCTCCGGGATTATCCCTCCATTGCCGAGAGAGAGGTGTCGTTTGAAATTTTTTTTTAAAAAATAATAAAATAAAATAAAAATGAAAAATAAAGGCTGGCCGCTCACTGTGGCCAGGCCAGTCGCCTGTCAGGACTGGCCGCCCCGCCAGCTATGCTGCGTGGCCTGGCTGGTGGGCCGCCGCTGCGTGGCTGCACCGGTCGTGGCTGGCCACCCGTAGGCTGTAACGCCTCGGTCTGAGCTTGCATTACTGTCCGCTTTTCGTGGCTACGTCGGTGGTCTTCACCCCGTTAAGAGGTCCTGGGGCTGGTCTTCGCCCCCCCCGCTTCTTTTCTTCATAGCCGATTACACCAGCTCCTACAGCCGTTATGTCTCTTCATGGCCGGCCGCCTGGTCGGGTCTGGCCGGTCGTTGCTTGGCTGGCTGCCTGTGGGCTGGCCACCGCCGGCGCACATTACAGCCCCAGACAGCGACCTTCAACCCCACAGCTCCAGACAGCGCCGCATTACTACTAGCGTCGAGGCCACACACTTTGACAAGCTCCAGTCGCCTCTCTCTTTACAGCAATTCTCTCTCTACACCAGATGATTTCTCTCTCTACACCAGACGAAAACCATTTTTTCGCAGACAAGCTTCAAAGCAAAAAAATGAAAATGCTTACCTGCATATTATTGCTTTGGTGTGTGCGATGACGGAGAGAGTTCTTCTTTTCGTTCTGGCCGCCTCCCTCCACACAATCCATTGTGGAGATAAGGATAAGAGTTTTTGAATGGTTGAAAACCATTGAGTGGGCTCCGGTCCCCGGTCACGCACGGCGGACCCCGACCCAATTGAAACTCACGCTCTGATACCAATGTTAGATTACCGTAACACCACTACGGGCGTTACCACAGGAGGGAACGGGCTCACCACCCAGCCATAGAGGAAGAATGAGGATTGCCCCTCATCCCCCAGGCTATATAGTGTGTGGCCTGCCGTCCACACTAGCTTGGCCGCCCATGACTCCGCATGGGTGTCCTCTCCCACTGAACCCCCGGATGGCCACGTCCTTGGCCACCTGGTCTGCCGCCGTCGGTCATAGGCGTTACGGCCTACGTGACATTTTATTTTGTCACACACTCGAAAAAAAATTCTTCGGCAAAGTAGTCATCAAATTGACTCAACCATGACAAAACAGTTTTTCCATCTTTGTGACCATCGAAGCGAGAAAAAGTAAAGGAGCGACGACTTATCTTTTGTTCTTTGCAGGTTTGTTGAGCGTCGAAGCGGCTCACAAAATTTTAGCAATTCGGACGTCCTCAGCGTCCATGTCTCGCAGTCGCTTTGTCCCACGATCTTGTAATTGGCATTCCACCATCTCATGAAGTTGTTGTTGCAATAAATAAATTTGTTGTTCCAGAGTAGCATTAGTCAAAGGGGTACACATGTCGGAGTTGTTTTGCAACAAGTTGTCGCTTGATGACGGTATGATGAAGTAAAGAAAATTGAAAGCTGAGAGTGGAAGTTACCCGAGCACAGATGAATTAAGCTTGTGAATTATCCTCTTCAAAATTGATGACTTGATTGGTGTTGCCGAGATCACAATTAGGAGGATAAAAGGGTGTCCGTGAGGTAAACTTGGAGATAAAGTTGAGGAAATTTAGAGTTCTTGAAATCCCTGGAGCATAAGGTAGATATTGATCTTGAGTTGAAAGCTTTAAGCGAAGGCTTGATAAGCAGCGTTAAGGGCCCCTGATCTTGAGAGTTCAAGAAAATGACGACCTTTGCAAAGTAGAGAAAACAAAAGGTTATAGTGTGGTGAGCCGCCATAGCCATCCGATATTGGAAGGGAGGAAGAGCTGGAGCTACAGTAGGTATGAAGGGTGGTTTGAGAAGCTATAACCAAGGGCGATTGCATCATCAATGATAGATGATTGTGAAGAGGCAGAGAAATCAACAAAACCACTTTGTGCAAAAGGTGGGTTTAGAAGGTGGTTTTGCTCCCAGGTGCTTGAAACCCCTCAAGAAGGGTGCTCGATGGATAGAGGGTGAGCCCCCGATATGAAGTCGGAAGAGGATTTTGGAAAGGCTAGGAGGAGGATGGAAGCAAATCAAAATAGCTCTCTCTCTTTAGCGTGGCACATGTTTACACAGAAGAAGCTCTTCTTTATATATTATTAAAATAAGGCTTTTCCTCCAAGAGTTAAAATAAAGGCTTTTTGATGTTTGATATATGGGGATTTTGCCTTATGTAGAGAGTATATAGGCTATATATATATTAAGGCCAAAACTTGGTTCTCAAGCTGAAGTAGTAGCTCAAGAGTAAAGTATAGATGACGGAAAACCTTGGGTTCCAAGAAGCTTGAGAGAAGAAACCTTCAGCCAATAGAAGGCTTCCACAAATTTCAAGTAAGAAAGACCACTGGTTAATAGCTTCTTCTTGAGGGTAAAGGAAGATGATGACTCCATCAATTGACCTCCATGATGAGATGTGGGTGAGTATGCATGGGCATCAGGAGGCTTTGTACAATGTTACAAGCTAGCTAATAGAACCTGAGCTCTGATACCAATGTTGTGAATTAACCTCCATCACCATAGCATAAACTTGGCAAATAAGTAAGAAGAGCATAAAAAGCAAGATATGCATGACAAATCTCCCCCATGCACATGAGTGAGCGCGCTTCCTCATCCATGTATTTATATATTAGCAAAAAGTAACTGCTCAAAATACCTTGATACATTCCACTTTGGTCTATTAATATCAAAAAGTAAGTTGGTCTCCAAGCTTGGCTATTTACATTCAAATTGTAGCAATTTAATTAAACAAAACTATGGGCGGGCGACCATTGGTGCACACCAAAACCCGACGGCCACGCACTGGCCAGAAATCCATCACACCCACGCTACTCTGTGCACTGATTTGCTCACCAAAAACACAAGACACATTAAATCTCGCTTATCCGTCCATCACCATGTGACCACTGCTCCACGCTCTCGCGCATAGCTAGTCGTGATCATGCGACAAATGAGCGTACCATAAATACCACAAAAATATCAATCACAAAAATATCAAATAATTCCACAACTCACATTTCCATAATAGCGAATTTATCCTCTCTAATACGCGGCTGGGTTCTTAACAGTGAGCGTAGATTTTCTTTAAAAGCTTTATAAGCTTTGCTAAGAAAGCTTATATTATAAGCTTTATAATATAAGCTTATCTTTAAAGGTTTTCAAAGGGGTTCAAAGAAGAAAGAGAGCTCAAATTTTAGAAAAACAATTAGATTTAAAGGGAAAACAAATTCGCATTTTCAGGTTACAGAAAAACTTCAGATTAGATTTTCTCTTTTTTTGAAAAATTGGAAGCCTCTTGCAACAAAAAATTTGGGCATCCAAGAGCATCAAAAAAAAATCGACAATTCGTAGAGGTGCTATTTTGGCTCTAATTTCTTCACCGCATCAAGCATTGGTAGGATCTTTCAAGTGGCTTTAAATTTTTTACTGAAGTCAACCGAAAACTCAAGCTTCTTGACCATGCTCGGATTTTATTCAGAATTGGAGTAAAAGGACGATGTCAAGATCAACCATTTGACGACTTCAAACCCGAATTCAACGGTTCAAGAGCTAAGTTTCATGTCTTTATTTATTTATCTACATTATTAACCACACTTTCTTTATCTATCTATTTGCAATGGCCACTTTACCTACACAACCCACTATGCAAGAGAAAATCTTAACATTAAGCATCAAGTAAAGCGTTCAAAGCGCAAGCGTGACTCTTCCGACTCTGATGAGGAGGAAAGTGATCATGTTAGGCGCACTGTCAAAGATACTTTGCGAGCTTAGAGTTCTCAAAAAGATTCACGAATTAGCCGAAAGGCATTCACTTTCCAAAATTATGATGGCAAGAAGGATGCACGAGTTCTTATTGCATGGCTTAGCCAATTAGATGACTCTTTTTCAGGCAAAAAGTTCTCAAAAAAGGACAAGATCAAATGTGCCTGTAATGACTTGATCGAAAGTGCTACTTTATGGTGGAATGTGATCGAGCAGGGTAAACATCGAAAGTCTTACTACTTGGGGCACACATTTTTTGTAAACAAGCTTTGTATATACATGTACTAGCTTATACATATTTTAATTTATTTTGGAAAGCCTTAGTTTATCAAGCATAGACTTGAGCTTTAATATTTTGTAAAGCGTGATATGCTTTAAACCCTAGCCTCGATTTATGGACACTCTATTTTGAGCATAAGAAGGTGTTGTACATCTTTTTGTGTTTTTGGGGGCCTAATTTGGAATAAAGTATTACGTAAATACTCATGTGTGTGTGTGGAGAGGCCACACACATGAGGGGGGATGATTGCACTCAGTATTGGAGTCGTGACTTTTGAGCTAAGTATTATTTGTTATTCACTCAAATATTGAATATGTTGAACTTGTGGTTTTTGATGAGTTATTTGGTTTGATTTAATCAATTTCTTGCAAGTTTCCTTTTACTCTATTTTCCTAGAATTGGATTCGTGTCAGATGCATTGGTTTAAACCTTAGATGTGTTACATAAGGTATGTGTCTTATTAGCACCCCACTAGTAGGTGCTTTAGTCATGTGGGCATTAAGTGCAGTTAGTCTTGCACTGAGAGTTGGTAGCACACTCACAAGAGAAGGGATGTTTCATGGGTGCACTAGAATGAGATGTGACCCCTCTAGGGGGGTCCATGTGTGAAGTGGTGGTGGCTACCATGGTAATGATGGACATGTGGCTCAAAGGTAATAATGCGTCAATCATCATAGGTGCCATACTTGGTGGTGTGGTGCTTACCAATGAGGCAGAGTACTAGTAGTGTCTTGGGTGGGGAAAACTCTAGGATCTACGAGGGTGAAGTTCATTCTAGTATGCTCTTGAGTCTCTGCATGGCCTTGTGGGTTAGAAGATGTGGGTTGGCCCATGGTATAGCTGGTGATACTACAAAAGTAGGATCCACTAGGCTTACAAGAGGTGTTACCATTTCGCTCATCGTGGTCATTCTTGCTTTGGATGTCCTGACTTGCACCAAAGGTCTTTGGATCCTTTTATGTTCAATGATCCTATATATGTAATCGTAGATATCCTGCAAGCGTTTCTCCTCTGTTGTGGCCCTAGATATTGATTGGACAATCCCTTCCCAACTCACACCATAAGCTTGGTCGGTAGCAAAATCCACAAGAGTCTCTGTTGATGCTTCATACTCCTAATCATTTGTGAGAAGATGTTGATCCAAGATTTGCAAGCGTAGATCTTTCCCTGAGGTAGATGCAATGTTATTGCTTGTGTGGAGACTGACATGCACTACTTGGGTAGCCCTGGTTTGGGACTCGTGTTGGGCATACTGAATTGTTTGGGCTGCTAATCGTTCCTATGCCAATTGCAAAGTCTCTTCTTTCTTTGCTCTTGCAACCTAGATCAATGCCTTTACTGCCTTCACTTCTTCCAATGTTCTACCACCATCAGGCATAAGCACTTGTGCAAGGGGTGGTTCGATGGTCATAGTTGCAGCAAGTGCAACAGGAGCTGTATGGACAAGGATATCAACGTGAACGCTCCATGCTTATAATGATGAGAGTACACCAGTGTCTCTCTAGAGTTTACCACAACTCCTTCATCATGTGGTTTTTATGTAGTAAGATTTGGTTCAGAGGTAGCGAACCTTTGAGGTAACTAGCTATGCGGTCAAAAAGACTGGTAGCTGGCTTGACTGGTGAGGCCTAGTTAGGGTTCGTACTTCTTGGGACTGGGGATCCTTCTATTGACTCAAAATCTGACGATGTATCACTGGCCCCTAGTGCAGGTCCTTGTACAATGCTAAACTGGGTTCTGACTGAAGGTCCTCAGCCTAGTGTAGGGCAGGTACGTGCCTACCTCGATAGATGCGCTATCGTCTAAATAGGCCTCTAATACATGCCCAAGTTGTAGGTACATGTAAATATGGGGAGTTTCAAGGTCCCATAGATGCACCGAACAAGTTTAAGAATTTTTAAATTTTTAAATTTATTATTTTTATTTTTTACTTTTTGAAAATTTTTTTGGATTGTCCAAAGTTTTTCAAAACGTACCTTTTGTGTTTCTTAACCCATCTTGCAACAAAAATAGTGTATTTTTTGGGTTAGTCAAGCGCTACCAGGCGTTTTCTGCCATAGTTAAGCTCCTTAACTATGGAAAAATGAAAATTTTTGGGATGTCATAGAAGTTGCCTTAGCAATGGCCCAAAACATATATTAGGCAAACTTGTGCGTGCACTTTTCAAAAATTATATATATATATGTATATTTTACCCCCGTACCTTTTACCTTTTCCCTTTTTCCCTTTTACATTCTCTTTTTTATTTTTACTTTTAATTTTTAATTTTTAATTTTTAATTTGTTACTTTTTACTTTTTTCGGTTTACGATTTACGTTTATCCATTGGAAAAGAGTATTTCCGAAATCTTTGACTTGGGCACCTGCACGCATCAAATGCGTCCAGCCACTCAAAACTCACCCAAAAATGGGTATATGACAAGCTTTTGGGCTTTTGGGCTTTTTGGGCTAGTGGTACGCATTAAATGCGGATAGCTAGTGAAGATGCCCCATATTAGAGAGAGGATTAAGTGTAATTAACTCACATTAATTACACTAATGCAAAAACACAGAATGTGTAGAAAACACACAAATTTCTGTGCGTTGCAAATCCTCCCCTAGTTTTTGTTTTTATCTTGATTTCTCTACACGTAAGGAGTCGAAATTGGGATAAATACTATGCTAGGAAACTGATTTTATGGTCTATTTAACCCGATTCTTTCAATTTCATGTTTAATTGATAGTTTTTTTCTTTTTGAAATTGAAAAATGTTAAAAAAATAGGAAATGTTGAAAACCAAAAATTGAACTTGTAAATGATAAGTTAGAGTAGAGTTAATCTAAATGCACAAATTACAAAACTCATTGAAAATGCAAAATTACAGAAATTTAAAAAACATGCAGAAATTGAAAAACATGTAGAAATTGCAGAAATTGAACATAAATTTCTTAAGATTTCAACAACAATGCAACAAAATGGATAGATATGCGATGGGGGCTATTCTCCAGCAGTGGTGCCACTTATGGAAAGCCCTTGCACCATAGAAAGAGTGCAAAAACAAACCAATGTCATGGGGCTTTGCCCAACCACACTTGGGGGCATAAACTAGCTCAACCAAGAAGCCAATATTCCATAACCCAGCTCACAATTGCATGGGCAAGGTCTATCACTCACCTCATGAATACTTGTGCTTGGGATTCTCATAGGAGATGATGTTGCCACGCAACCGCACTCCAAAGCTCCACTCCGCCACTGTCGCAGTCCAAAGGACCCTCCTCACAGCTTACTCTCTCACACTCACTCACACACACACACACACACACACACACACATACATACATACATACATGGATGGTACATATATACATACATACATACATACATACATACATACATATAAATATAAATATAAATCTCAAAATTTGAAAGTATTATTTGATTTTTAAAAGTGCAATTACACTAGACCCGAGTTTTTTTTGGGCTTTGCAGTATTATGAGATGGTAGTTTCAACCCGAGTGCATGAGTACTCGACGTGCCTCATGGCCAAGTCTTGCCCCATGAGTGAGACTATCGCACTGAGGGTAAGGGCGTGCCTATCGGAGTGCGTGAGTGCTCGATGTGCCTCATGGTCAAGTCTTGCCCCATGAGTGAGACTTTCATCTGGGGTGTTTGACGTGCCTCATGGTCAAGTCTTGCCCCATGAGTGAGACTATCATCCCAGTCTCACTCATGGAGCAGGACTTGACCATGAGGCACGTAGAGCACTCACGCACGGCATGCCCTTGCCCCCAATGCGAGCGGTGTTTTTGGCGGGTTGCGTCCCGCGAGTATGCCCCTCCTTCACCCCGAAAGGGGGCTCGTCGGGCAAACAGTGAAGTGACGGTGGAATGGGGAAAAACGATGAAACGGTGACGCCGAGCTAATGGGTCGAGATGGAGGCCGGGCCGAATGTGTTAATGGAAGGCATGTGCCGAGGTGAGCCTTGCTTGCCAATGGAAGGCATGTGCCATTTCCACCTTGCTTGCCTTCCAAACCATCCCAACTTGCCATTGACACCTCACCATATCAGAGTTTCCCGCATCTTTCTAGTTCCTAGCCCCATGGCTCCATGAACGGTTGTTACGCGCCTCGAGCCCATTTCCATCCTCGACCCCATGCGGGCCGTTTCCACCTTGCTTGCCTTCCAAACCATCCCAACTTGTTGCCATTGATGCATCACCATATCAGAGTTTCCCACAACTTTCCAGTTCCTAGCCCCATGTCTCCATGAACAGTTCCCACGTCAAGTTTCCCTCTTGCCGGCCTGTTAGCCTGGCTCACCTTGGCACATGCCTTCCATCAACCCATCCGGCCTATCTCCATCTTGGCCTGTCGGCTCGGCGGCACTGTTTCGCCGTTTTTCCCCGTTTTGTCGTTTTCGCCGCTCTCACCGTTTCCCAAATGTCACTTCACCGTTTGCCTAACGAGCCCGCTTTCGGGGTAAGGGAGGGCATCCTTGCGGGACGTGGCCCGCCCAAAACACTGCTTGCATCGGGGGCAAGGGCGTGCCTGCCTGAGTGCGGAGTGCTCGACGTGCCTCATGGTCAAGTCTTGCCACACGAGTGTGACTATCATCCCATAATATGCACAATGAACAATGAACAGGGGCAATTTTTACCCATTTAAAATGGGATTCCCATTTAAATTGGGCTTTGAATTCCTCTCAAACCCGGTTGATGCTTTCTTGTTTATGATGATCACGATGCCACATCACGCCGTGTTTGTGCGCGCGCGCGTTTGATGGTCAAGCTTGGATTCTTGAAAGAAGGGTCATGTACGCTTGGATTCTGGCAAGAAGGGCTTGTGCGTTCTCACGGCTTGTTCTGGGCTCATCGGATTCTTCTACGTGCTTCCCTTGGGCGGCCCCAGCAAGCACCTGCTCGTGTAGAAATGAAGGTGAATAGATTAACTGTATGTTGTTTTTGTCAAGTGCTCTGTGTTGGGCATGTGCTATCACATGAAATTTTTATGGCTATGTGTTAGGTGTTCTGGTAATGCATGTAGTTTGTGCATCATCCAACCAACCATCCATCCATCCTTCCTTTCCAGCTAGCCATTTTGAAGACTACGATGTGCCCCGATCTTGCTCTAGGGGCTCTTTGTTTCACCCTTCAATAATGAAGGCTCTGATTCTATCATTTAACGTGAGTTTGCTGCCCCAGCATGAACATGGATGGAAGCTCCATCTTGCAAGGATAGATGAAGAAGGTAGACAATACATATCAGATTGTTGTTGACACGAGAGCACCGAGAGAGGCACTGTACTGCCTCCTGCAAGGCTGCACTGAAAGGAAAGAGGTGGCAGCTGGCAGACAATGTTATGATCACCTGGTGAGGAGTAAACTTGAAACATTTTCCTTTTGGGGAGACCAGCTTATCCGCTTGTTCACCTCATGTGGGAACTTGTTTGAAGCAAACCAGGTATTTTACAAGGTTCTTAATCCCAGCATTTACACATGGAATGCAATCATTTCAGCTCAGGTGCAGTTGGGTGATACCTGGAGTGCTCTTCAACTGTACCACAAAATGCAATTAGATGATGTAAGACCTGACAGGGTCACGTTCTTGTGGATTTTGAAAGCATGTAGCTGCCTAGCACACTCCTTCCAGGGGAGGATAATGCACATTCAGATTATTGGGAATGGACTTGGTGCAGACCAAGTTGTTGGAAACACCCTTGTTGACATGTTTGCAAAATGTGGGAGCCTATTAGAGGCACACAAAGTCTTTGAAAAATTGCTGATTCGAGATGAAGTGTCATGGGGTGCAATTATTGCAGGTTATGTCCAACATGGGCATGGATATCTTGCCCTAAAGCTTTTTGAGCATATGCAACAGGATGGCATTAGGCCTGATAGAGTCATTCTCTTATGTATCTCGAAAGCAGTTGCAAGCATTGGAGTGGTAACACAAGGCAGGCTTATTCATGATGAGGTAGTTAAAAATGGACTTGAATTAGATGTAGTGTTAGGTAGCTCCCTTATTGATATGTATGCTAAATGTGGTAGCATGGAGGAGGCCAAAAATCTGTTTGATAGATTGGCAAAACGGAATGTGGTATCATGGGGTGCACTAGTAGGAGGATTTTCGAACCAAGGGCATGACCTGATAGTCTTTGATCTTTATGAACAAATGCAGCATGAGGGTGTTCTAGCAGATAGAGTTATATTTTTGTGTGTCTTGAAATCATGTGGCAGCCTGGGTGCACTGCAGCAGGGACATCTCATAGATGGTCTCTTAAGGAAAAGGGGTCTCAATATAGATGTGGTACTCGGAAGTACGCTTATTGAAATGTACGTAAAGTGTGGGACTCTGGAGGACGCCTATAAAGTATTAATGGACTTGCCCAGTCAAAATGATGTTTCATGGAGTGCAATTATTGCAGGATATGCCATGTATGGTGATGAAAAGATGATTGGGCAATGTCTCTATGATATGAGACAGCAAGGGGTGACTCCTGATCAAATGATTTTTACTCAAATTCTCACTTCTTGTAGCCATGCAGGCTTGCTGGAGGATGGCTGTAAGTGCTTTAATTCTATGATGACTGATTATGGAATGATACCAAGTGTTGAGCATTACACTTGCATGGTTGATCTTCTTGGCCGTGCAGGATGCTTGGATGTGGCTGAAAGTTTAGTTGAGACTATGCCCATTCCACCAGACAATATTATGTGGAGGTCTCTGCTCACAGGCTGTAAAATTTACTCCAACGTTGAGCTGGGAAAGCGATGTTTTGATCGGCTTAGGACACTGGATTTCGATGCTGCTGCGCATATGCTCATGTCGGATATTTTTGCGGCCGCTCACATGTGCGAGGATGCTGATAAATTACAGGAGCTGAGACTTTGTGCAAGTGCTTCTAATAAATTTGGGAGGGCTTGGATTGAGGTTACCAATGAGGTTCATGAATTTTTTGTTAGAAATAAACTTGCTTTGCAAAATGATGAGCTTTTTGCAAAATTCAAAGGGTTAATGAGAACAGCAAAACAAGAAGGTTATCTTCCACAATTGGACACTGTGCTGGAGCTAATCCCAGATGATGTAGATGCATCGTGAGGCTTGTAGTTCCATGGGAAGGGAGAGCAGAAGGGTTCAATATGCATGGGTCTGTATTTACTATTTTGTGGAGTGTGGTGTGGATTCTGGAAGGAGGTGTTTCTACAAGTGGCACAGGTCAAATGACATGAATATATCGTGCATCTTCTAGGGTAAGGGGGCGTATATCAGGATGCCTTGTAAACAAGGGGGTGTGAAAGAACACTTCAGAAAAAATCACCAAAAACCCTTTGATAACAAGATTATGGCCATAATTCCCTTTTTTTTCTTATCACTGAGTTTGAGCAGGTAAAAAGAACACTCCAGCATCCAACTTTAGCACAAAGACTAGCAAATTGTGAGGAATCAGTTAGCTCTTTTTCATGGACAAGGCTCTGCTGCTGGACCCTCTTCTCTTTTTGGCCCACTTACTTTAGTTGAGAGGCAGTCAGAGCTTCACATTGACAGCAGTGAATTTTTAGACTGTCCTTTGATCTTGGGTAGAAATCACGAGAGTTTCGAGTTTGTCCTGGCCGCTAATGAATTTTTTAGACTGTCCTTTGATCATGGGTAGAAATCACAAGAGTTTCGAGTTTGTCCTGGCCGCTAATGAATTTTTTAGACTGTCCTTTGATCATGGGTAGAAATCACGAGAGAGTTTTGAGTTTGTCATGGCCTCTAATGAATTGGCAAGGATCGAGTGGATTAAGGACGGAGATCAAGCAAAGGGCTTGAGGATGGGCAGTCCAAAGGTTAGCAATATACATGGGGACATGAGGATACAGGTCACCACTTGCAGGCAGTAAGTGTGGTAGCTACTTTGAGGCAAGCTGCCGAAGGGAGGTGAGAACCTCAGGTCAAGCCAAGCAGACTAAAGGGCTCAACGATGTGTATGCATGGGGGATCAAAGGGATATGGGCAAGAGTAATTGTGTGTAGACAAGCTGGTTCATACACGGGGTCCAAGATCCTTTGGTATAAATAGGAGGGGTGGAACATTAAACCCGTGCTGGTAGTTACATCATTTTGTTTTTCTGCTTCTCTTGCTCAACAATGCATGATCTGCATAAAGCTTCCTTCTTCTGCAACAGTCTTGCATGATGGTGAAGCTTAGGTTTCATGATTTATGCCAAAGGTCTTTTTGTTAACAGTAATATGCACATTGCTGCCATGGCATCCAATTGAGTTCAGTAGTTCCTCTACTTTTTGAAGAGCTTTATGTTGTCTTTCCTTGCCTTGCATAGTAAATGCATAATCAACGTGACACTTGAGCAGACGATCAAACACACGCATGAATGCATGCAAAGTATAAAAGTGGACATTCTTGAGTTCGAATGGAATTACATGATTCCATTCGGGGTCTCTCAAATGCCTGTTTGGCTCAGTTCGAATGTTAGCAGACAAGATACCACCAACCCAATTACTAGCATTATCATCCACTATGTCATTCTCATCATCTTGATTCTCTAGCTTCCTCTTCCTTCATGCCTTCTTTTGTTTCTTTTCTCTCACCATTCTCATGCACCATGGACAAGGATTTAGGGTGTTAGCACCTTGTGGACACCCAAGAAGACACTTTATTGTCTTCAAGTCACCTCCTAAATGCTAGTCTATTGTATAAGTGCCCTTACCCTCCACTTCTAATTTTTTGCCTTGAATCTGTGCTTTAATGACATTGGTAATTCATGGTATCCTATCAAACATCCAAGCCAACACTTCATGTGTCTCCTTCGGTACTTCAAACGTCCCAAGCCACCATATGTCTCTCTCAGATTAGACACTAAAAGAGGAAAAACTTAACTTGCAAACCCTCTCCCTATTGCTCGTTTGATTGTCTGGGTTTTCGTTAAAACCTTCCAAAGGTAACTCAGTCTCCTAAATCATGTTGATCTCACTCTTTACATATGCCATTACCTCATTCATAAGTGTGATACTCATTCGTTATAACCTCTTGCCTTTCACAATCTGACACTCATCCACTTTCAACATAAAACTTACCTTGTCACCTTGCATGACAAACAAAAGTAGATAAGTTTTAATACTTGAAAGATTTTTTTCTTAGCTCGCAACAAAGAACGTAAAAAATTACTTACATTGTTTAGGCAGTCCGTAGAATAAGATCATAGCTCTCTGAAGACGTTGTAGATCAACAAATATATTGTTGAACTCATTGTAGGGATACATAATCTTACCATTTGTGCTTCGTTTTTTTTCCCAAGCTCCAATGGTTAATGTATCATTGATGCAATAGTACTCTCCATTTTTGTGTTTCACATCATCATTGCATGTCCTCTTTGCTAATCTTATCTTTATGTGGGGACAGGAAAAATAATCCTTGTGATGCCTTGTTTGCGGAGAGTATCTTTTAGCAATTGATGGAGTGTTTAATATCTTTTAGCAATTGATGGAGTGCTTAATATTCTTTTTATACTAATGCTCACCTCATCGCATGCATTCTGAACCTCCTCAATGCTTAGAAGATTAGTAAATCCATCCATTATCTCATTTGCAAGTACCTGACGTACATTCTTGTGACGTGGGTCTCGAATGATGGAAAGAATGTCATGCCTCCTCACATAAGTACGTAATATTTCTCCAAAATCTTAAGGACCATTATCACCACATGCTTCTTTCAAAAAGTTTCTATCACAAACCAATAAAGATTACCCAAAAAACCTTAATCTATTGCTTATAACAACCACAACAACCAAAAATACCTTAATCAAAATTACGCAATAATAATAGCCAAAGAACAAAAAACAAACCTTGTTGCATGGATTCTTCGCTTGCGAGCACCACCACCAACTACGAGTTTTTGAATGTTATTGAATGTTCTCTTTTGCTCTCTTGCTCCCACGGGGGTGCTCTTCATGCAAGAGATTATGTCTTGTAGCTTCATAACACAAGCCTCTTTCTCTTTGTCTCTTTTCTCTAGCTCTACAATATTATTTTGTGCATCTTGTAGTGCATGTTGCGTACTACTCAAAGTGCTTTTTAAGATTTGTGTTTGTGAGTGGAGAAATTGGACTCTCCATGCATCGCTCATGCTTAATCTTTTACAATACACAAGCAGCCCATTCTCACCCTCTCCAACACACTGAATAAATGAAGGGAGATCAGTGAAGGGAGGACAATGCGAAGAAGGATCATTAGGATATAAATATCATCAATCCAAAGATCCACATTAGTCCAACCATGTTGTCTTCTTGCATGCTTCTCATGTGCATTCAAATGTTCTTTCGTGATTGTTTTGCATATTCATTCAATATGCAAATATGAAAGTCCACCTTCCGCACTCTTATTGAATCTAAAATTTTTGTCATTCGAAAAATGGAAGAGACTAGTTTGAAGTGACTCAAGGCTGTCCTATTGTTTTTAGAATAGGACTATTCTATTGTAAAGAGGAAGAGAGATAAAGAGAGGGAGAGAGGGAGATAGGCTGTCCTATTGTAATCGCAATAGGAGAAGAGAACTTGGAAAAAAGGGGAGAAGAGAGAGAGAGAGAGAGAGAGAGAGAGAGAGAGAGAGAGAGAGAATCTTATTGCAAAGGTTGGTAAGAAACGTGATTAATAATAGTAATGATTGAAAGAAACGGAATGTGAAAAAAATTTCAAATATGACTATTAAAGTGGAGTAAATAAGAATGAAAGCGTAGATATCAGTGATCTTAGTAGAGGATTTTAATAGCTAGAAAGAGAATCCTAGAGAGAAAATTAGAGAGATCCCCTACTTTTAGGCCCAAAAGTAGGCGTCATTATGAGCTTTGTCTCCTTAATCCTCAATAAAATTAGTCTTAATTCCTTAAAATTAGGAATCCTTACTACAGGGTCCTTTTTATGCTCAAATGCCCCCTAATGTTTTTAACCAGTGAAAAAAATAACCATTGACGACTTCAAGATGATCATTAATGATCAGGTTTTTATTGAGAAAATTGGATACGTTAGCTCGTTTTATAACTAAAAAGTGCAAGTATTTTGCTCCTTTAAATTCAAGGCTAGGCAAAATTACAACAGATCTTTCTCAATTTGAGCTTGAAATTGCATTAAAGGACAATTTTTTTCCTGACGCAGTCCCCATCCAATGTATGCAGCATTGCAGCATTGTCCATGTTCAATGTATGCCCAGGCCTCACATTGCATATTGATGTACAAACACGTTACACAAGCACAGGCAAACTGCAACTGGCAAGATCTTAAACTCACTACTTCCAGTGTTGAAAAAAGAACCCATTACCTAATTCCCGAGTATAGTCACTAGTGCACTTTGGATTCTGATTCTAGAAGTCCGCCTTCGAGGTTTGGTAAAAGATAGGATCAAATTTCAACTTAGAGGTGCGTCTCTCTTGGGATTATGAGTCTCTCTTGGGATTCGAAGTCTTATGTGTACGTGTCCACCTTGTGTGTTCACAAATGTGTAAGTGTGTAACACTTATCTTTCCTAATGTGCCTCTACTTTTATGAGTAGATAAGATAAATGTGTAAGTGTAAACACTTATCTTTCCTAATGTGACTCTACTTTTATGAGTAGATAAGATAAATGTGTGTGAGACCTAAGCAATGATATCATAGAAGGTGACATGTGTCACTGACTTAGGCCAGCAGGTGTCAATGAGTGGATATAAGGCAAGATATTTTCTAGAGAGGCCAGAAAAAGTAAAGAACTCAAAGTCTTGGGACTTGTGGAAGGATTTGTATAAATGCACAACGTTTGACTGCACCAATCCAAGCCTTATAGTTCTACGTGAAAAGGTTTGGTCAAACTTCAATAAGATGGTTAAATTAATGAGCAAAAGTAGAACGACTGTAGAGAGGAGTGCCAAAAATTTCAAGAAGAGATTCAAAATTTTACAAAAGCCATGGTCATTACATGGGGTGATACCAACATTACGCATTACATGGTAAATGAGTTTCTTTCTACTCATCAATTTGAAATGATTATAAGGTATAAAGTATAGCTTTTGAATTAGTCCTTTTTTCTTTTGCAGTACCTTTTGTATGCACATGGTGTATACTTCATGAATGAATATGGTTCTCTTGACATGTGGAGCACCCAAGGAATGGAAAAATCTCACTACCGAGCTAGAGGACTATATTTCAAAAACACCCGACATAGAGGAGGAAAGACTTGTACAAATTACCTCAAAGAAATATTCAATTGGTTCTACAGATATACTTTTGGGCGAAAACTATCAATGGAAAAGGCTCGTACGAGTGATTTAGCAAAGGCAGCACAAAATCAAGCCAAAATGAGGAGATCACTGAAGTGGAAAGCTGGCACAGGACCAACACGTCATGCAGCATGGAGATCATCTACAAGTAGACAAGAAGGAAGAATTTAGATTTAGTGTAACGAAATTTTGTATGCAAAATTTATAACATTTTGAAGTGTTGTAGACATTTTTGCTTAATACAGACTTGTAATTAAAACTTACTCGTATCATTTCATTACATAAAAGATATAATAAAATATTTACAATGACAAGATAGTTAACTGCCCTTGAGTCTCTTATGTACTTGCTCTTCCTCTTCACTAGGCATTTTTCCTCTATAACATAAAAACTTCTTGCAACTACAACCCTTGAGTGCATTTACATCTTCTAGTCCGGCACCTAGAGTATAGCTAGCATAACAGAGGAAGTATCCGGTTCTGGAAGGCCAAAATCCTGTACCGTATCCAAAGATACGAATAGCAGCACACTTCTCTAATAGCATGACCTTATGTGTATTGTAAGGGATAAAGGGATCATAGCCCGTATATCTAGATAGTGCCTTGAGTGTGAGAAGTGAAATTTCAGCATCACTAGAATATTTGATGTGGTAGACAATAAATATTTCCTTATCAATAGACGGGATGTTGTTCCACGGGAACACTCACGGGAACACGGATTATGGAAGGAGGTCGGAAGCAATTAATGCGAGAGAGCGGGATTGTAGCCATGGGAACATAAAGACACACATAATTTTTCCATATTTTTGTGCCGAAGTGCAATGTAAATCGTTTTAGGCCAATGTGGGTTCTAAATGAGAGTTCTAAGTGTATTAAGCAAGGCTCACTTATGGGGTTGTCCGTCCATGTGTGAAAGAGGCCTAGGGTTAGGGTTAGTGACATCTCTACAAAAGAGATGTTAGCTAAAGAAAGTGGACGTTTTTTTGGCCATTCTCATAAGCTATTGAGTGAAGCTCTTGAGCTCTCAAGCTATGGCAACTCTCTAACTCTCTCTCTATTGTACTCTAATGAGCATCAAGCTCCAATGAGTATAGCTCCACTTCTTTCTCTTAATCTGTTTTAGCATCATTGAAGTAGATTAATCTATGATTAGTTGAATGCTTCTTTCTTTCTCTTGTGTATGTTGCATGCTTGTAGTGTGTGTATGTGTAGTCTCCATTCATGCAAGCTCTTGCCTACTTCATTGGCAATGAGTTATTCATGGATAGACTCTCTCTATGAGCTTGTGGGTTTGTGAATGTTACATTCTATGCTTGTTTAAGCTTGTGGGTTAGTAGATGCACACTTATGGGTTTGCAGGCATTAGGGAAAGCTAAGATTTAATCAATGTTTGAATGGGATTAAGAGATTGCCATGCATTGCTTGTTCTCTTGATTAGTGTAGTGGATTTAAGGGATTGAGAGATTGATTGAGGTGTTGAATGGTTGAATCGTCAAGTGGTGGTTTGTGTATGTGAGCTCTCCCTCATGGGATAAGTCTTCATGCACTAATCGGGTCGAGTCCTCGGATTGACATTGTGTTTCTTAACACATTTGTTGATCGGTAGTACTCTATGAGCACTATATTGCATGGTAGAGAGAACCGCTGTACAATGGCGTCGCTGTCGGGGAGCGAGTGCCTAAATTAGTGGAGCACCATACACACACTACCACTCCTTGTTAAGCTCCAATCGGTTGCAAAACTGTTGATAGGAGAGCAAGCTTTGGGACTAATTTTGGTATTTATTTAAGACTAATTTGTTGTTAAATTCTCTTTATTTGTCTTGCAATTTGAGTGCAATTGGCTAGCTACGCTTCTCCCTTGAGATCAGGACAAGGATTCAACACACGGGAAGGATTGGAGGTAGGCGCTAAACCTGCAAATTTCAATTTGTGTGCGAAAGAGAGAAGCCTGTTTTTGCATTTCTGTCATTCTATTTGAGGATAATTTTTGCTGTCTGAGGTTAATTTTTGCTGTCTGAGGTTAATTTTTACAGTTTCAATTTTTTGCATGTTCGTTTTATTTTCTGTTCTTAGCTTAGTTTAGTTTTCTGCATCTTTAATTTTGTGCATTTTAGTTCTCTGTTAAACCTGCACCTGTAGAGAAACTGAAATCTGTACACACACATGAAGATTGAACATTTCGAATTTGCTGCAAATCTCAAAGCTGCACATGCATTGAGTTCCCTGCACATGTATTGAATTCGCTGTAAATTTGACAGCTGCACACGCATTGAGTTCACTGCACACGCACTTCAAAAAAGAAAAAAAAATAAAAGAAGGCGGTTGTGCGTGAACAACGCACCACACCATAAAGACCGCCACTGCACCGGATAAAGGGGTGCAAAAAAAAGAAAAAGTCTGAAAATTTTTTCATTTTCTGCCGCAAAAATTTGGGAGGTTATCTAACTTTTTGAGAGGATTTAGAAAACACCCATTGTCGAAATTTCGGTCCCGGAACCATTTTCCCATAGTTAGTATGGGAAACTGGTAAATTTTAGGCGATTTTTGATCCGAAAAAATACGCTATTTTTTGGCCTAATGTGTTCGAGGGGGTTCAAAATGGGGTCTGGCAAAGTTTGAGCCAGCTTGAAAATTTTTGGATTTTTTTGAAAAAAATAATAATAAAAACCTTAAAATTTGACCTTATGCACTTGCTGTCGGGACGTCATATAGACACTGCCATAGGGTCTAGGGCACCTTCTAGAGTACCTACGCAGGAAATTGGGACCCAATCGGTAGGAAATTTGGTAGATATTGCTGAAACCTTTTCCGAATCCCAATCTGATACTCTTTCCAGGACAACTAGCTCATTGTCTATGGACAATCTAGGGCCGTCAAATAGTCATCCCTTAGCCCCAAATAGGACACCCACAAGATCTTTTAATCCATTTGAAGCCGACACCATGGGGTTACCACTCAATGTGAGACTTCAATATGTCTACACGAATGCTCAAGGAGCTGAGATCTTTAGGGATCCACAACAACGGTATCTCGTTAAGATCGCAGACTTTTTCTCAGAGCTTGATAGAGCACCTCTAGTCAATGACCAGGATAACATGTACATGGGTGGAGATGGTGTTCGCTCTACGAAGTCACATATCATCCGGAGAATGTAGACAAATTAGGGGAGCTCTCTAAAAGTGAGTTCTTAGACTTATCAAAGCCTTCCAGAGCAAGGTCCAGTCTAGAGATGATTGGCTCATTGAGCCGGACATGCCTGGACCATCCAATGCCCAGTCCTTAAAGCCATCCATAGATGATTTACTTTTTGTAGATCTAAATTTGGAAAGGGACAGGAAAGGCAAGAGCAAAATGGATCAGGGGGCTGAGAACCAATGGGAGTTTGTACGACAAATTCTAGTGACGAAGGTCTTTCAGGATGACCCACTTCAAGAGGTCTATAAGGACTCCTTAGAAGGATATTATGCCACAACAAGATTGCCAGAGCTAGATCTTCCTCTAGCACTTGTGGTGGTAGTCGAGAAGCTTGCAGGATACAAGAACCGAATCGTTTTGATAAATGGGCCAATGAATACCGAACCTTAGATTGGAAGGAAATTCGTGAGCTCATGTGGAGAGGACAACCATTATTCATGCAAGTGTTCTCTACTAATACAGCTAAACCAGGAGAGACAGCCTTTCTTGGAGAAACTGTTGCTCCTCCCCTACGAGAGTTCACTAGAGAGGGACCCTCAACATCAAAGTGGACCACTGCAAGTAGCCCAACTCTAGCACCAAGATATTATCCTACACCAAAAGTGCGACCACAGATCACACCACAATAACGTTTCTCTCACTATGACAATCGGAGGGTAGGGGAGCCAACTCGGCCTCCCATAAATGCACCTCCTGAAATGCGGGTATCAAGATCTTTGGAGAGGGTTGGTGAGGCAGGTAATAGGGGACCCACACCAATTTGGGATGCATGTGGACCATCTTACCAAAGAGAGGAACAGTTCCCACTGAGAGTGAGAGGCTGCAGGCCCGATGATGAGTATTCAAGACGAGTAAGGCCATCAACTCTTCAGAAACTGGTAAAGAAGTACGAAGGGTCGGGAGATCCATATGACCATGTAGCAGCATTTAGGCAAGCAGTTCGAGCTGAGCAAGTGACTGACAAGCATACGCAAATTGAAGGATTTGGGCTCACTCTTGAGAGAAGGCCCTTGCTTGGTTTCAGGCACTAGAGGATTTAGACAAATCTTCTTTACGAGTTTTGGAAGAGAGATTCATTGTTGCTGCTTTTTCCTTGATGGGGATTCAACATGACACAGTAGCAAACATCTACTCTTTCAAGCAAGGCGAGACTGAGAGTGTTAGAGACTGTGTAAATAGGATGAAGCAGTACATTAATCATTGCCCAGAAGATGAGAAGCCCACCCAGAGTCGATTAATTTCTCTCTTCTTAAAAGGACTTAAAAATTCAACACTGCACACACATCTCTATGCAAAGAAGCATACAAATTTCAATGAGTGTTGCCATGATGCTATGGATTTCACAGATAACTTCAAATTCCAAGATGGTACTGGCCCTGAGTTGCAACCTAGAGATCAGTGGGGTGATGACCAAAGTTCAGGGTCTAGCGCACTAGTAAATCCAGACCACATAGCTAACCTAGTACTAAGGAGATTGGGACAAACCTATCGCCCACCCATGCAGCCACAACAACAGCAGCAGCGAATGAGGAGTGTACTACCTACATGTCCTCATCTTTGTGGAGCATGTGGCGGTAACCAAAAAACCGAAGAATGTAATACCTTTTCTCCTCTAGTCACAAACCAACCCACAAAGAAGTGGTGCCAGGCCTGTGCTTGGAATTATACCCACACCACACAGGAATGTACTCGCATTGCAAGAATGAGACAGGAGCGTGAGCAGCAAAGGGGTGCAGTGGCTCCACAAATGCATCAACAGTATACTAATTTTGAACGTAAGCCACCGATGGCACAAGAGCAAGCACGACCTGTACTTGGAGCTCAACCTCCTGCTCCTGGGACTGCTCCTGTGAGGTTTGTTGACTACGACAATTCAAATATGTGTAGAGACTTGGTAAACCCAAGCTATGTGGAGGAGGAATATGCATCATATTCATCCAAGGAAAATCTCTTTGAAAGTCCCGCATATCCAAGCCAAGCACTGGGGGAACAAAATTCTTTGATGTTGCTAGGCGGGCAGGCATTGGAGCCTACTAAATATTAAAGAGCACCTCAATATTATGGGAAGTGAGGATATAAGTGGGGCATAGTTCAAGGTGAAGAATAGAAAGATTCGAATACGAATGGAGTCGAAGACCTTGATAGATACTGATTGGGAATATGATTGTATAAGCATGACTTAATAAGAAAGCTTTGGAGTTTTTTTATGAAGTCTATTTAGACTCTTGGGATTTTGTAAATTTACATATATAATTCATCAATGAAAAGTTTTGTCTTGTAATTTCTGTGCCTTATGTTGTTCTTTTGGAATTACAATATTTAGAGCTCTTTTTATGAAGCCCTTTAGAGTTCTAATATCTTCCTTTTAGAGATGTACGCGAGTCACGAGATGACAATTATGGCACAATATCTCAAAACCATTACAAACTCAAGTACAAATGTGTTTTGAGTAAAAAATATCACAACATGAGAAGAGAATTTCTCAATCTTTACAAACAAGATTATAAAATTAGAAGAAAATTTACAAATATTTACAATGATAAATAGGGAGGAGAATGAAGCTTTCTATTTTGTCTCCATCTCCTCTGGTTTTGTCTCCATGTCCCCCTTTGTCTTCTTTGGTTTTGTGGCCTCCTTTGTCTCCGTGTCCATATCCTTTGACTGTTTTTGGTTATTCTTAGCAGTAAACTTGAACTTGAGTTCCTTCTTAGGTTTCTTGCCAACACCCTTCTTAGCAACACCCTTCTTGGCACCAACTTGAGGACCACTTTTCTTTGAGGTACTTCCTAATTTAGTACCCTTGGTTTCTTTATGTGTGCCTTGTTAAGGAGCACCCTTGGTTTCTTTTTGTAGAGTTCCTTGCTTAAACATAAAATGCTTTAGTGTGGTGAATGTAAAGGCATTTTCTTCTTCTTCTTAGATGGAGAGGCTTGCCTTGGGGGTGGTGGAGAATCTGGATCATTTGGAGTAATTGGATTATTCAAAATAATATTGATAGCTCTTGCACGAACACTCCACATCCAAAACTCGTGAGATCCAAGAGTCTGTCAAATTAAGAAAACTTCTCAAATTTAAGAACCAAGAACTATAGAAAATAAGTTAAAAATTAAGCAAAGATTTACTACAAAAATAGTGGGTTTTTAACTTAACCTATACTGCTATCAATCTCGGTATATTTAGATAAAAGATATTTCCACAGATTGGCAATAACATGCCATCCACATGAGGTAGAATCTTTTTGTAAAGCCACTGGCTAATTCAGAAACTTATACTCTGCCTCCTTTTTATAATTTGGATATTAATCTTCAATAGCCGCAATAGCTCTCTTACGTGTCTTATTAAAAACCAAATTTGAATATAAGAAAAAATAAAGTATGAAGCTCAATATTCAAGTTATTAAGGAGAAGTACTTATAATTTAATATGCCCATGCATGCCAACTAGGCTCTTCATGAAAACAACAGTCCTTCTCATCAAAAGATTAATAACACAAGCACTCTAGTGCCCACCACTAGAAAAAAGAAAAAGATATATTTAAGGAAGCAAATATCGCATGTCAAATATTTAAACACATAGGAATCATCAGTTAGAGACGAACCTCTCTACATATGGCAAAACAACAAAATAAATGTTCTTATTTCTCATTGGCTTGAAATAGGATGCCAGCTCGGAAGTCTTCTTCTTCATATCAATCAATGCAAGCGACACTAAGGGATCACAAATGAATATTTCGTTGACTTGATTTGGAAGCAATTCCTTCATAAGTTCCCTACAAGAGTTTATAAAGGAATAAACAAAATATGAGAAAATATTAACATTTGAGAAAATAAACATATGAGAAAATATACATATGTGAAAAATGTACTCATACCTAATACACATGAGAATAACACTGTCATTGATCTCCCTATCCTTCTCTACAAGCATGTAAAGGTCCCCAGGTGCAATATAGAGATAATCTTCCTCCACTGTGCCAACATTGAAGATTAGCTACCCTGTTACTTGGGCAAGCCTCTAAGTATTGGCCTTCTCCAACTGCACAAGGGTCTCTAAGCTATCATGCACATGTGAGACCTTTTTATAAACATACCATGCACCTGTAGATATGAGTCTGAACACGTGAACCTAGATATGTGAGCCTGTAGATATAAGTCTAAATATATGAACCTGGATATGAGTCTGAACATTCATGCACCTACAGATATTAGTCTGAACACATGAACCTGGATATGTAAGCATGTAGACCTGAACTTGGAAACATGAACTTAGACACGTGAGCCTTCAAATGTGAATTTTTAGATGCGCGCCTAGAGACGTGAGCATAGAAAAATAAAAAAAAGTACTGGAAATCATTTGTAGACTTACTCTAGATGCACTAAAGGCCTTTGATGTGAACCTGATTTGGAAGTGACTATACAATTGGTTATACCACATTAAACACTTCCTCAAACCCACCAAGCCTTTAATCCCAACAAACGAGCAGAGTGATCCCCTATTAAGAAGGCTAGACTCCTTTGCATCCACCTTATGTAAGTAGCTTAGGAATAAATGAGCCAATGAAACACAGACATGAGTAGAGGAATAGTGGAAAACCTAGAAATAGGAGCTACCGTGGTCCTCCAAGCTCTAGATTTTGCCAACCTATTTTTGGGCAGAGCTCTATAGGATCAAGAGTAGGACCAAGAACCTCAAGGCTCACTCCCTCAAAAAGTGGTCAAACCACGTTGGTGGATGCCACAATCTTTCAAATATTTAGTGTCAATGGGTCTATCCCAAGCATACCATGACCAACAAGTAACCCAACAACCACATACATGGAAATTGATACATGTCTCTTTTTTTGTACCATTAGGGAGGATTGTTCCTCAATACACCCGACAGTAGCAACAAGTGTACACAATGTAAGAAGGAGTCCCATTCTCCACAAGAGTTCAACATAGAAGTAATTTCACCATAGAATCAAGTTCTATTTATTCTTTGGACGAGGAATATGGAACATGAGGAAGGGTAAAGAGTTAATGTTTGGGACTACCTCAACATAAAGAGATCTAGGAGAGAATTCACATAACGTGTCCTCAGCTTATTACTCCTGGGGTGAGCTTATAGCCTCAAATCCACGACAGTGGAGGATAAGTGCCATTGGAAGCTACATAACCCAACCCTTGGGGACAAGAGATCCCATGCTCAATGGATAAGTGCCATTGGAAGTTGCATAACCCAACCCTTGGGACAAGAGATCCCATGCTCTAAAACACAGAGTTTTGTGCAACCACCTCCTTACACCTCCCTGCCATGTGAATACACATAAGATATGATAAGGATGCTATTTGCAATAGGAAGGGGGGTTGCAATAAACATTGCACCTAGAGGCTCTAAGTTGGGCAAACCAAGCCAATCTACATCTCAAAAGATGATGACCAAATTTGATGGAACTGGAGATCCCATTCATCAGGACATAGACAAGTTTGATAAAATTTGTGAGGACATGGGACAATGATCCCAATAAGAACTTCTCATTTGGACTTTACCTTAAATGCAATGTAGGCCATGGGATGACAAAGTTTATGTGGCCATGGGATAGTGATCCCAGCAAGATCTTCTACTTTGGACTTTACCTTAAAGGGAAAGCACGCTAGTAGTTCAGATCACTAAACACACTTAAAGAGCTAGCTACAAGGTCTTGAGACACACTTTCATCATGGGATTCTCATCCAGTGGAGCCAAATGGAGCCCTATTGCATAAATCTATAACCTCAAGCAAGAGGAGGGAGAAACAATATAGGATTACATTACTAGAACCAAATATCTCCATATGAGATGCAACACCCATGAAAGATTAGATGATTTATCCCTCATTGATTGATTTATGATTGGTCTCAAGAGTAAAAGTCTTAACAACTACTTGTCTAAACACTATATCTTTGATGAGTGCTATTGTGGTGAGGCAATAGGCCTGGTAGACAATCTGCAAGACAAGGATGTAAAAGTCGTGTTGACTACCTAAACCAAGAGATAGGGGACTAAAGTCTCATATTGGCAAAGGTCCAACACACTAGCTAGAGTCCTAGTCAAGGATATGAGCATAGACAAGTTGGTAGAAAATCTACTAAACCATTTAGGCTAGTAGTGGCAATGCCATCCCAGCTAGAACCTTGTACTCATCCACACCAACCTCTACTAAAAAAGAAATGGAAGCTCTCTTTAATCTCCTACACTCTCACAAAACCCCTACTGCTGTCATAATACATTGATAGGGAAAATAGCTTGTGCTATGCCCAAATAAACAAGGATTATTCATCCTCACTCAATCCCAATTTTCAATACAAAGCACTCAAGAGAATCAAAATCCTAACCCTAATTAATCATATTGATCCACAAACTCAACATTAAAAAATAATAATTATAACAATGATTGCTCTACTCTTTTTGAGAGAATAAAAAGAGTTATCTCTAATCTTCTTGTAAACCATAAAAGGGATACTTAAGTTAATTAATAGTACATGTGCATAGTGGATAGCTTGACCTACATGACTTTAGGTATGTTGTTAGGCTTGTGAGTTAGTTTATGCAAGCCCCCAAGAAGGCACACTTAGATGTGGCTAGACAAATTCTCAGGTTCATAGAGTCCACATTTTATTATGGACTTTTCTATAAGGCTAGCATAGAGATACAGCTACATGGGTATATAGATGCTGATTGGGCTAGTAGTGTCGTAGATAGTGTTAAAACCCTAAGATCTCTCTAAATAATTGTTATGCATAAACATGCATAAATCAGGCATAAACTCATCCACCCAACCACCCCCGAGCCCAAGGGATGCACACATGAATTATAATGAAGTACATCATACCTTTACCTTGATGTCCCATACCATCAAGAGATATAACTCCAATCTAGTAGCATGTAGCTATAGTGTGAAATGGTAGGTGAGTAGTTATGATCCTCTACACAAGAGATCATAACATAACCTAGCCTTAAGATAACATCAAGAGACCATCCCTTGAGTGTGCCCCATGCCCCTATTTTATAGGAGGGCCCTCAAGTGACTCTTGACTCTCCATTTCCCATGTGTGACCCTTGGATGCCTGCCTAACCTTAACCCTTAAGGTTAGTCCTAACCCATGCTCCACTAGAGCTTGTTCGGGCCCATGCTACCATGCTCACAAGCCTAATGTGGGTTAGCCTCCTAGTATATGCACACATAATGTGCATATAACATACTTCCCCTCTCTCAAAACATTGCACTCTTGCAATGAAAAGAAGGAGAATTGTGCTGAATAATCTCAACCGACTCCCAAGTCGAATCCTCTATTTCCCTATCTTTCCACCTAATTTTAACCTCAGGGATTAGTCAACTACAAAGTTTCCTTTCCCTGAATTCAAGTACCTTATCAGGTTCATGTGGAACATAGAATAAATCTTTGACTTCAACGACTCTTCAGGAGTAACTGTGTTATCCTCACCTCCTAGTTTCCCTTTCAATCTATCGTATGAAAGACTAGATGAACTCTAACAATTGGAGGTAGTTTTAGTTCATACGCAACCATGCCAATCCGATGTATAACTCGAAATGGACCACAATATCTAGGAGATAAATTCAAGCATTTTTCTTTTGACAAAGTCTGAGAATATTTAGGAACTTTTAAATAAACCAATGCTCCTGGTTCAAAAGACCAAGTTGAGCGTCCTCTATTAGCATAGAACCATGCTCTATCTTGAGCACTCCTGATAGAATCTCGAGCACATTTCCTACATATCACGCAAGAAATCCCTCGATGCATCAAGCTCGATGTCCTTAAGACCGACATTAATAGGTGCCCTAGGTTGTACATAAGTATGCACGGACTAAAACCAATAGCCATATATTTAAAACTATGATAGGCAAATTTCACCATTGGAAGATATTTTTCCCAATATGATGATTTTCCAGAGACATATGCATGAATCATATCCTCTACAATCTAATTCATACGCTCTATTTTACCCACCATCAGACTGTGGATGATCAGAGGAATTCATACTCAAAGTAGTTTCCTCACCATTCAGAATAAAATAGGAAAACATGGCATTATAACAGCAGGAACCAAAAATCCATCGGCAACCCGATGTACCCACATCTGCACATGGAATTATCAGCGTCCTGAGTTACCCATATCAACATAGAGAGTCATCAATATCTCGATGAGTCACAGATGTTTATCCGTAAACCATCAGGTGGACTGTATAAATCACCTAGAGAAAGAAATGCCAACAAAGGAATAATCCAAATTTCCTTAATCCAAACACAACAAGATAAACTCATTGAACTCTAAAGAAAAAGATTTCAACAAGTGAAAATGCCGAGACGAGATTACACTCATCACAATACATGCAGACTATAGATAAAAGAAGATTATCTAGAGAATGCCCACACAACAACTTTAAATGAATTCAAAAAATGAGATTGTCTTTGAAATGTTGAGGTCAACTTGCTAAGTGATGTAAGCAAAGCAACAATCTTGAGCCCAAATTATCCCATAAGATAATATATGTGAGGGATCGCTAGCATCCCATACCACCATGATACCACCCATACATACCTTCCCAATTTGAAACTCCCTAGTATGTCATCTAGGAAATATGAATAAAATCCTGTATAAAAGGAATAAGATGGCCTTATCGTAGACTTTCACATACTAAAACCTGTCTCTATATACCTGAGACTACATCAAGGAATAACTCTTTCCGAGTACATCATTGGAAAAGAATTTGAATTATTGGTGCCTTTCTAATGATAACTACCCAATAAACATACTAAAGCTGGGGTAGAAAAATAACTCACCTAGATACATAAACAACTAGGTATCCGAGTTGGAATATGTACAAGAGTACAAGGAATATACTCCAAAATTACGTGCAAAAAAACGAAGGCAAATGCTACCTTCAAAGCACATGAAATTATCCAAAAGATCAAAAGATCCTTATATAAAACCATGGATAAAAGCATAGAATCTCCTCGAATCCATGAAAACCATAGTTGATCCATAAAAATTAATGCATGCCATCTAATGGTCATTAATCATACCAAAAGAAGCATTAAAATTGGTGGCCAACTCATCAATCCGGAGTGAAAAGATGCAGGGGAGAAGAGAGCTTGAGCTCTTGCAAGCACACACACACTCACAAAACCCTAAAAGAGAACACACAAGGTGAGAGGCTGAAAATCTTCTTCTTCTTCACTCAACACTCAGCACACCATATACAAAGATAAGAGTACACACATATGAAAAGGTACTCAACCAAATACATACTAGGGTTCTCTATAGTGTGAACCCAACTAAATGAGCTGGCGCTATAACTATGCCAGTCTCTATAGAATGGTTGTCACACATCCTGTCATCCCACTGGCCGCATATCACCTATGATCTTACCAATCATGCCAGTGGTGTAAGTGTGGGGCCTATCCCCCAGGCGGGTCATCAGTGTCCACCACCTCACTAGATGAGCTCGATATCTCAACACTCCCCCTCGATATCTCAACACTCCCCCTCGAGCTCAACTCCATCTCATGTACACTAAGCGAAGCCCTGAATCTGCAGAGCTTCTCTGTACCCAATGCTTTGGTGAAGATGTCAGTGACCTAATCCTGTGTGTGCTGACATAAACAAGGTCAACGTCTCCTGCCAAAACCTTCTCTCTGACAAAATGATAGTGGACCTCTATATGATTCGTGCAAGCATGAAAAACTGGGTTCCTGTGGCCAACTGTATACTGCTAATGTTGTCACAGAAAATGACAACTTGTCTATCCACCACCAATGATAGACCCAAATCTGCAAAGTAGCTTTCTCAACCAAGCTACCTCACATGCTACCATAGCAACACCTCTGTACTCGGCCTCTATACTAGATAGAGCAACCGTAGGTTGCTTCTTGCTGCTCCAAGTCACAGTAGCACTCCCCAAAGAAAACATGAAGCCACTAGTAGATCTTCTATCTGAGATACTACCATCCCAATCAGCATGTACCCATGTATACATATCTCTGTCCCAGTTTCATAAAATAGTCAAAGTAGACCTCACACATACCTCAGTATACATCTCAATGCATCCAAATGCGACTTCCGAGGAACCTGCATAAATTGACTCACCAACCCAACAGCATAGCTCAAATCTGGCCTGGTGATCGTCGTGTAGATCAAGCTCCCTACTATGCATCTATACATAGTAGGATCCTCCAAAATCTCTCCTGAATTTGCACTCAGCTTGCCATTCTGATCCAATGGCACTGAGATAGGCTTACAGCCTGTCATACCATACTTGGACAACATGTCCAAGCCATACTGTCTCTGCAGTAATCCAATACCATGTGGTGATCTAATCACCTCAATGCCCAAGAAATATCTGAGCTCCCCCAAATCCTTCATCTCAAACTTCTGTCTAAGCAAGATCTTTACATCAAATGTCTCTGCATGGCATGGTCCCCCGTAATGATCAAGTCATCTACATAGATGACAACAAGCACAACCCCTCTATCACTGAGTCTCACATACAGCGAGAAATCTGCATTGGCTACATGAAAGCCAATAGTGACAAGATATTCAAAAATCTTGTCAGACCATGCTCTTGTGCTTGTTTTAAGCCATACAAGGCTTTCTTCAACCTGCAAAACATGCTCGGGGTGACTCACATCCTCATAACTAGGTGGCTGCAACGTATACACCTCTTCCTGCAAATCCCCATGTAAGAATGCATTCTTTACATCCATCTGATGTAAAGACCATTGCTTTGACACAGCCACTGCTATCACAACTCTCACTATTGCCATCTTGGCAACTGGGCTGAAAGTTTCCTCATAATCAATGCCATATGTCTGTGCATATTCTTTTTGGCTACCAATCTAGCCTTGTACCTGCTTATGCTTCCATCAATGTTATGTTTTACTTTGTACATCCACTTGCATCCAATGGCTTTCTTGCCTTCAGGCAATTGCACTAAATCCCAAGTCTCATTTCCATATAGTGCATCCATCTCCTCATCCATAGCTTTCTCCCACCAACACACATTTCCAACAGCCTCATCAATGCATGTGGGCTCTACAACCTGCACAACTTTTGCCATGTATACATAGTGATGTGCCACATAACCATCATAGGTAAACCTCTGCACAGGATTCTTCACTCTCCCAGATCTTTGCAGCTTTGCATCCATGGCTTCTATAGCCTTCTTTACACCAGGTGTTCTCATAGCTGGTATCCCAAGCTCCTCATCAAGGCTCATCTCTGAGAGCCACTAGACTCTCCATCAACATGAGAATGCCTTGCAGAAATGTCAGGCATACTAAGGGGCTCAACCACTTTCTCTTTACCTTTATGTGATGTACTAATCACATTTGCAGGACTGGTATTATGACGCAGCTTGCCACTCCATGGTCTATCAACTGAACCACTAGATGAGGCTCTCCTAGTCTACTCAAAGACTGTGATTGCTGACTTGCATTTTGTGCAACCACATTTCCACTCACATCAGCCCCAACAGCTTCTTTTTCAGCAGCATACCAGCTGCTCATCTCATCAAAAACAACATCCCTACTTACCCTCAACTCACGTGAAGCAGGGTTATAACACTTGTATCCCTTTTGCTCAAGGGAATATCCAATAAACACACATTTTTCAGCTTTTGGATCCAGCTTAGTTCTCAGCTCATCTAGCACATGCACATATGCAATGCATCCAAAGACTTTCAGATGAGACAAATCAGGTTTTCTGCCAGTAAACCTCTCCTCTAGAGTTACATCATGTATGACTGCAGTAGGAGTTCTGTTCATGTATGGCTGCAGTAGGAGTTCTATTCAAGATGTAAACTGCTCTAGAAACAACCTCACCCCAATAGCTATGCAGCATATTCTTCTCTTCCATCAATGCTCACGCAATCTCAGCAATTGCTTGTTTTTTTGCTCAGCAACTCCATTTGCTACTACGGAGTGTATTTGCATATAAACTGTCTTCGAATACCACTCTTCTTCAAAAATTCAGAGAACTCATTCGAGAAGTACTCTCCCCCTCCATCTGACCTTAGGCACTTTACATATTTCCCTGTTTGCTTTTCAACCATAACTCTGAAATTTTGAAAGTGAGTGAACACCTCACCCTTCTCCATGAAGTATACCCACACTTTCCTTGTGTGGTCATGAACAATAAATGTCACATAATACCTGTAGCCTCCCATAGACATGGTCTTCGTAGGACCCCATACATCTGAATGCACAACATCTAGTGCATTTCTACTCACATTTATGTTACGTGGAAATACATGCTTTGTTTGCTTTCCAAATTGGCATGCTGCTTCACATATTTTCTGCATACCTTCAACTTTAAACTTTGGCAGCCCTGTCACAATTCCTTTAGTCTGCATAGACTTCATTCTCTGCACATTCACATGTCCAATTCTTTTATGCCAAATGTCTGTGTCTACAACAATTCCGAAACCATTTGCAAACATCGCAGCACTCACTTCAGGCATGTTTACATTCAATGTAAACATTCTACCCACTCTGTTGCCTTTTGCAACCAACTTGCACTTGTCTTTAAAGTCTTCAACATAACAACCATCAGGGTTAAACCGAACCTGCAAACCCTGCTCAATCATTTGGTCAACTGAAACCAGATTCTTTGTTATGTTCGGAACATGAAGTACATCTGTAAGGTACTTCACTTTGCCATCCTGCATAGACAATGGCACATCTCCAACATGGGGCAATTGGATGAGCAGTGTCATCCCCTGTTTCCACAAAACCTGGTCTTTCAAGGTTTTTCATCTCCTTGAACCACTCCCCATGACTTGTCATGTGGTTCGAAGCACCTGAATCAACGTATCATACATCATCTTTATTTGCTGCTTCAACATTTTTAGACATGGCATTAACAACATGCTGCATAACAAACAACCTTTCATTATCCTCATTGTTTCTACTCGAGGATGCATAGTTGTTTTGCTGCAATTTTCTATTTTGCGTGTCAGCCTGCTTCTTATAACAATCTGCCTCCTGCACATGTCCAGGTTTACCATAATAAAAGCATCCCACGTGTATCATTATACTACCTCTGCCAATTTCCACGACCTCTTTGACTCCCTCTGCCTCTGAATTGGCGTCTTCCACCTGCGTGTTGTTGTTGTTGTGAATTCTGGGACTGTTGTTGCTACTGCTGCTGGCCATAATTCTGATTACCTGTTCGGCCACCTCCTTGGCTGCATCCATGGCCTCCTCCACCTCATCCTCTTCGTGAACTTGTGTAGAAGGCCTGTTGCTCTGAACTATTTTTGTTTTGTGAAGACTGTTGGTCTTCACCCAAGCTCTTCTCTTCTATAATCAACATAGACACCAAATCTGTGAAATTGGGAATGTTTTCCCGAGTCTGAATAGACGTCTTGAATGCCTTGTATTGTGGCCCGAGACCACGTAGACAGACTTCCACCTTGTCATCATCATCTACTGAAACGCCAATAGATGCAAGGGATTCCACAATACCCTTGATCTTCAATGCATAGTCATTCACAGACATACTCTTTTTCTCCACAATATGAAGTTCATTCTTCAACTGTATCTTTCGTGCCTTGGTATTTGTTTCATAGAGTTTTACCAAGGTGTCCCATGCCTCCTTGGGAGACTTGGCATCCTGTATGTGCCCAATCATGGTGTCCTGTATATTGATAGAGAGCCAATACATAACTTTTCTGGCTCCTTGGTTCCAATCCTGGAACTCTTTCACATCTGCAGTAGTGGGATTGATCTCCGGTATCTCCGATGCCTCTTCATGCTCACCTTCTATGTAGTCCCAGTAACCCTTTTCCATTAGGAAATTTGTCAACCTGAATCTCCAAGCATGGAAGTTGTTCTTATCAAGCTTCTCAGCAACAATCTGGTTTAAGTTATTCTTATCAAGCTTCTCAGCAACAATCTGGTTTATGCCATCATTTGACATCTTGCCAGACACATAAATTTACCAGAAACAGCACTCTAGTTTATCCTGCACAAACTGCTATATTTTTTGCACTGTATTTTTTACAGCGGTACTGTAGTACACTCAAATGTCACAGCACGAGTGACCTCAATGTGCATACATACACCCAATGGCACACTGTTGACCTCCTTGCAGTACACACAATGTCTGCACAACCAATCTATCTTCCTGCAGTTCTTAAAACAGAGTTCTGCAGAGAATCGATGACTTACCCGCAGTGCTCAAAATCACCTGCTTTCTGAAAAATGGAGGTCGTAACGTGCCCGTAAAGCGTTTTTGGCTCAAAAAACTACGTCCAATAGGATAAAATAGTTGCGCTATAGCTTTACTCTCCCGAAGAAAGCTCCTCAATCAGAGATCGTTTTTCGGTGCCTCCCGTAGAGCTCCCGACAAGGGTGTAGTCACCAACACTAATAGGAAAGAGTAGATGAAGCTCTTACCCTCGTACCGCTTCTTGTGCTTCTCTTGCTTGCAACTCAGCCCTTAGCATGAACCAGGCTCTGATACTATGAAAAGATGCAGGGGAGAAGAGAGCTTGAGCTCTTGCAAGCACACACACACACTCACAAAACCCTAAAAGAGAACACACAAGGTGAGAGGCTGAAAATCTTCTTCTTCTTCACTCAATACTCAACACTCAACACACCATATACAAAGATAAGAGTACACACATATGAAAAGGTACTCAACCAAATACATACTAGGGTTCTCTATAGTGTGAACCCAACTAAATGAGCTGGCGCTATAACTATGCCAGTCTCTAGAATGGCTGTCACACAGCCTGTCATCCCAGTGGCCGCATATCACCCATGATCTCACCAACCATGCCAGTGGTGTAAGTGTGGGGCCTATCCCCCAGGCGGGTCATCAGTGTCCACCGCCTCACTAGATGAACTCGATATCTCAACACGGAGTATATGAACGTAGTGTCGTTCAAACAAAACTCCAAAGTAAGCAAGTGAAACACATGTGTGTAGCACTCATTAAAAAACCCCTATACACAAGTGATCTAGGCAGAACCTGATGAGCCCATATAAAACTTGGAAAACATCCAATAAAATCCACCAAAACAAATAGATCAACTAACCCATGATAGAATTTGTCTTAGGCTTAGAAAATTAAGCAAAGACCACACTTAAACAGGTGCAAAATAAATTATCATGGAAAAGTGTCAAAGGTGAGACACACTTTGAATGCAAATTCTAGCCATCATTGAAGAAAGTAAGGAACATGTCCAAAAAGAATGGCTAAACAATGGTAAAAAATCATGAAAACATCGTTTAGAATTAATCGAAATAAAAATAACTATTAATACGAGGTATAATCATATTAATAATATGCGAATAACCCGCATCTATCTAATCGAGTGCATAAGAATACGAACGATCAAAAATTTCAAAATCCCAATGGTTTTCCCGGAATACAGAAAGCCAACAGTTTCGGGAAAATGAAAAGACAAAAAAATTGGAATATGAAAGGTCAAAAGTTGCCGGAATCCAAAAGGTCAAAAGATTTTCTGGAATTCGGAAAGCCAAAAGGTTTCATGGGAATGCGAAAAGCCAAAGGGTTTCAAGAAAATAATTTCAAAATTTTCAAAGAAATTTTTTTTGTCAAAAATCATATTTTCTCTTTTTTTTGGCTTTTTCCAAGCTTTTTGAAAAGTTTTCAAAAGCTTTTTTTTAATTAAAAAAACTCATTTTTTAAAATATTGAAAAGTTTTCAAAAGCTTTTTTTAAATTAAAAAAACTCATTTTTAAAATATTAAAAAGGCTTTAATAAAAGCCTTTTTAGATTAAGCTTTAAGCTTATAAAAAATGATTTTTTTGGGGGGGTGGGCGATTTTCGCCCAGCGCACACAACAGCGCCCCCCTCCCCTCGTGTTGCAATGTGAGAGAGATGGAGAGAGAGGAGCCCTCTCCTCTCTCCTCTCTTCCACTCATCACCTTCTCCAATATTCTCCCCTCCCTCTTTCTCTGTTAACAGAGAGGTTAAGATTTGATTGATCATAATTAAAAGATAATTATGATTAAAAATTAATCAACTTGTGCCTATTAAGAGGCGTTCACACTGGCGAGAGGAAAATAGAAGGAAAATTTAGAATTGAGAGGCGAAGAGGATCCGACGCACACGGGAGAGCATTCCATGCATCAATTGACTACCCCACTCTGCATTTTAGCAGAAATTTGGTAGAAAATTGCAAGAATATCCGCGAAAAACTCGTAAAAATGCAAGAAAAATATATTTTTAATAATAAAAATGCTCTTAAAAACTCTAAAATTTAGAAAAATTTCTAAAAATTGTAGAAACTCAAGGAATTCATTCTACCAAAAATATTTGTAGTAAAATATGTAGTATTTTGGAAAAAAAATCCATTAATGCTTATTTTAAACCATAAAAAGTAGAAAAAAATAGTATTAAACTCATAAAATTTCCCTGCAACGTTGATTTGTCCATTGAATAGAAGAAACACGTGTTCCAACTGCCATATCGACAATCCATATCTAAATCATCAACACAAATCAACAAAATAATATTTTTATTTAGTAAATATTAAAATTTACTTCAAAAAATGCTAAAAATTATAATAAAAAAGAAAAAATAACAACAAGTAACCAGAGATTGCTCTGATACCACTGTTTGAACCCTAAGAACTCTCTAGATAATTGTTATGCATAAACATGCATAAATCAAGCATAAACTCATCCACCCAACCACCCCCAAGCCCAAGGGATGCACACATGAATTATAATGAAGTACATCATATCTTTACCTTGATGTACACATGAATTATAATGAAGTACATCATACCTTTACCTTGATGTCCCATACCATCAAGAGGTATAACTCCAATCCAGTAGCATGTAGCTATAGTGTGAAATGGTAGGTGAGTAGTTATGATCCTCTACACAAGAGAGCATAACATAACCTACCTTCAAGATAACATCAAGAGACCATCCCTTGAGTGTGCCCCATGCCCCTTTTATATATGAGGGCCCTCAAGTGACTCTTGACTCTCCATTTTCCTTGTGTAACCCTTGGATGCCTGACCCTAACCTTAACCCTTAAGGTTAGTCCTCCTAACCCATGCTCCACTAGAGCTTGTTCCCATGCTCCCATGCTCACAAGCCTAATGTGGGTTAGCCTCCTAGTATATGCACACATAATGTGCATATAACAAATAGGGAATCTACCAACAACTTTATGTTTTCTTTTGAGAGTGTTGTTGAGCTAGAGCAGCAAGAAATAGCTGACAGTTGCCTTGTCGAGTACAGAGGCAGAGTACATGGGCACTACTATTGTAGCTTATGAGGTAGCTTGGTTTTAGAAGCTACTTAGTAATATGGGTGAGCCCGTGGATAGGATTGTTGTTATTTATTGGAGTAGAATTACCCAATATAGCACGCTTATGAGGTAGCTTGGTTCAAAAGCTACTAGGTGATATGGGTGAGCCCGGATAGAGTTGTTGTCATTTATTGAAGTAGCATAACCCAACATACCACGCTAGGACAAAGCACATTGAGTTGCATTATCACTTATTAGGGAGGAGAAGGTTCTGGTATATGTCAGCAGCATAAAGAATCGAGTGGCTCACATCTTCACAAAGGCATTTGGTTCAAAGAAGCTCCACATGTTTAGAAGCTTACTTGGAGTACAATGTGTGGATTTTAGCTCTTGCAAAGCGGGAGTGTTGAGATATTGAGCTCAACTAGTGCTGCAAACATTGATGACCTTCCTAGGGTATTGCTTATGCACTTATATCGCTGGCATAGTTGGTGAGATTATGATTAATATGCCACTAGTGGATGACAAACTATGTGACACTCGCATTTGGATTACTAGAGTATAGCATAGTTATAGCACCAGCTCATATAGTCAGGTTCACACTTTAGACCAACATTGTATATTTTAGTAGGAGAGTACTTTCCCTTATAGTATGTACTCTTATCTTTATGATATACTAGATTGAGAGAAGAAGAAGATAGAACAAAATTCAACCCATCCATCTCTCTCGTGTCTCTCTCTCTCTCTCTCTCTCTCTCTCTCTCTCTCTTGTGTGTGTGTGTGTGTGTGTGTGTGTGTGTGTGTTTTTGCTTGCAAGGAACTCAAGCTCTCCCTCTCCCTCCATTCTCTTTATATACAATACTACATAGTACATAGTAGTATAAGTAAACCCTAAGGAAATATTAATTAAGTTAAATTACTAAAAATTAAGAAAAAACCCAGAACTTTACTTACACTACACACAACTTGACTTTGGAAGGGTATGATGTGGTCTTCTAGCTCAAGAAACGGCTCTAAAAGCACCCAAGAGGGGAGGGGGTAGTATGCAATAGGCAGCAAGAGGGAAGGTTTGTTATGACAAAAAGAAACTCCTAGGGGCTAGGGAAATAGGCACATTTTTCAACCATGAGGATAGAAAGGGAAGTCTCCAAACCATCTACTTTAGTCATTGTCCCCCTCTTGGTGGCTTTGTCGTATGTCTTTATATACTCTGCACATAGTTCTGTGTCTATGTTTTAGGGGAGAATCTGTGCCATCCGCCGCCCAAGGCCCCCACCTTCTCCAGCTTGTCTTTAACTTCGGCATCTTCCAAAATCTTGAGGCACTCAGGGCTATGGTACTGTAATGCCACCTTTCCATGCACCATGGGAAGTTCTCTACTGATTATGGCACCATGGAATGCCTAGGCATCTCGACCCAGGTGGCTCAGCTTTGGGCCCCATGTTGGTCTTTTCTTCGGCTCACTGGGGATCCCGCCCGCATTGGCTTGTGTCACCGCCGCAAGGGTCTCTGTGGCTTCTGGGTCGGATGTTGCTGAGGTCGACATCTATACATTGAGAAAAAGGTCAATCCATAGACTGGTGGGGGCATGTGCCTTGCCTTGTTGTTTTCTCTCTTTTTTTAATGGTAACAAGGTTAATTTTGATGGGAAGTGTGTTAGTGGTGTGAGTAATTAATGGGGTATAAGTGCTATGATGTGATAGGTTCCAAATTCTCGTCATTGGGTTAAGCACCGTGAAAGTTTAAGGTTGTGAAGAGGAAATTCGTGAAAGTGCAGGCCGTGAAGGGTAACCCTATGAAATGGGGTAAACCCGTGAGAGTTGGAATTCTGTGAGAGTTAGTTACGTGAAATGGTAGTTTCGTGAGATGGGATAAACCCATGAAAGTTAGTTTCGTAAGATGGAATTCCGTGTGAGTTGGAATTCCATGAATTGGAATCTCGTGAGAGTTAGTCATGTAAATGGTAGTTTCAGGAGAGATGGGATAAACCCATGAAAGTTAGTTTCATGAGATGGAATTCCGTGAGTTGGAATCTCATGAGTTGGAATCCCATGAGTTCGAATCCCGTGAATTGGAATCCCGTGAGTTGGAAACCCATGAGATTGCAAGTTTTTGGCTCTAGCCATGATCTTGCAGGTTTTTGGCTCTAGCCGTGAAGTTGCAAGTTTTTGGCTGTGAATTTTTTAGGTTTTGTTTTTGATAAATTTGATGAATGCATGATTTTCTTGACCCGTAAAGCGGTGTTTGTGCAAGGATGATAACGAAGGGCAATCAATGATTATAATTTTGGTAATTTGAACACATGACATTGTTCGGCAATCAAGGACATTATTCGACAAGGGCATTCAATGATTACAATCAATGATTTGAACACGTGAAAGGAAAGAAAACACAAAGGAAGGGCCCAAGATCCCACCTCAACCCGTATGTGTCGATTTGTACTCGAAGAAGTGAGGAGGAAGGCAATGCAAGGAAGGCTTAATTATTGCGTTGTGCACATGATGAACGGCAAATGAAAAATGACAAAAATTAGAGGCTCTGGCTTTTTCCCATTTTGTGAAATAGTGTGGGCCGCCACGATTACATATCAGGCTTGTGATGGATACACCGCTGGACTAATAGGTCCAACAAAATCAATCTCCCATTTCTCAAAAGGTTGTCTTACAATAACAGGGATGAGTGGCATCCTATCCCTTTGTTGTTGCGGGATAGCAAATCGCTGTCAATATCGTGACAAACTCATCTTCTCTCACACATCTTCTTAGGACATTGTCCTTACCTAGCTTGTATAGTTCTCTTGCGATTAGTTGATAAGGTGCAGCAAGCTTAATAAGCCGCTGCATTTTATCTTTGTTCAAGGGTATTTTGCAAAAAACCATAAGCTAGATAATCGGATATTTCCTCGCACCATTCGGGAACCATGTCCACTTTGAACAAACAAGCGTCTAGGAGGTCATCATCAACACCAATTGATGCCAGTTCTCCATTTGGAATCCTCAACATATGATCGGCTAACACATGTTGTGTCCCCTTTCTCACCATAACTGTAAAGTCAAATTCCAATAGTAATAGCAACCAGTGTGTGATTCTTCCCATGGTGCAAGGCTTTTTCACCAAATATAATAAGGCTTGATGGTCCACGAAGTGTTAAGAAAACGTGATGCTCATGCTAGATCAAGTGTGTGGAGGTGAGGGACTCACAAAATACAAGAAAAATATATATTGGTTGCATTGCCTGGAGCCTCTACTTTCTCTTTATCATTCCCACACATTCTCCTATTAAGTTTTACTCTATGCATGCAAACAGTCCAACAATTAATCACAAACGCTTCTTGAATTGGTTATGCCTTAGTGAGGGCATTGTTTGTTTCTCTTTTGTTGGATGACTATTGCAAGCCTTGGAGCAAGTGTACAAGGAGCATAAAGATTCACCAGGTTGGATTGGATGTTAACCAGTCGAGGGAATCTTGCCATCTGAGAACGGATCTCTCTCGGGAATGCAAGCTTGATTACATGCTAAAGTTGTAATGTGAGTACATGCTTTGAATTGTAAGAAATCAAACACTCTACTCTCTTCACATTACTGGATTCTCAATCAAATTATCTTGCTTATTGAGTTGTTTATGAATACAACTAGGCCTTGCTCTATACTAAATGCCTCCTAGCTTCACCTTTAAATAGGTGAGCTAGTGGACCTTAAGTCCCTTCACACACACACCTTTCTCCTACCCTTTTACATGACCTTAGTCTTTTAATACCCTCCCTCAATACCAACTATGAAAGAATTGGAATAGGTGGTATTGGACATAGGTTGCCTTTATAACATTAGGCGTACAAGGATGTCATGGTGGTGTGGTTATCTAGGACTTACAACTATGTTCCTAGAGCCTTAGAGGCTAATACAATGATGCCATCTAAGTCTTTATTTGATGCCAATGAAGATATACACCTTAATGATGGTGCACCCCACTCTTTGATGTCAATGAAGATGTACACCTTAATGATGGTGCACCCCACTCTTTGTGCTTGCTTGACCTCTTGTAGTTGACATGCTTTAGACATACATGCCATTGCTTCCACATGCTTTCCACCTTGACCATTCTCACACAATGATCAAAACAAGGCTGCCACCCTTGCTTAAGTGGTTTGCTTATAGGATGTTTCTTCAACATGCTTGATGCTTCATACCTCCTCCATGGGCAATGAGGGCCTTCCTTCTTAGAGTAATGGTTATGAGGTATATTTATATGGGAAAGGGAAAGGGAGGGTCTTACCACTTGCCTTATGGATTGGTCAAGGGCAGTGTCTACTCCACAATTACAACAAATGCTTTTATGCATGTTGGTTACATGATACCCATTAGGGTTTGAAGATACAAGCTTAATGAGAGTGAGTAAGTGGTTGAGGTAAATGCTTAAACCAATAAGGTACATCATCCTTGGCTCAAGAAGGAGAGGACATGGCTCATAATGTTGCCAATGCCTCTTACAAAGACAATGCCAAGAGATGTTTAAAATCATGACAAACAACAAGATAGATCACTTAGTGATGCTATGCTCAACCTTACAACTCATCTTAGAAGATGAAAATGTTGAATATGTAGTGGAATAACATGCCTTGGGCTTGGGAAATGAGAGCATATGGCTTATGACATGCCTATGCCTCTTACAAACAAGAGCCTCAAGGGTGATACACAACAACATTAAAGATGAGCACTTAGTGTTCATGTGCCCAACTTTAAACCACTCAAAAACTGAGTTTGTTGATGAAAAACCAGAAATCTTCAACCTCTTTGGCTTATGGGATGAAGACAATGGTTCATGGTTGCACCATTTCTCCTTGGAAGCTTGCCAAGGTAAGCAGAAGCGGGTTGACGATGAAGATTTATAGTGTGACACTTATGGTGTGTGCCCGGCCTCCAATGTTGATGAAGAAGAGCCTCCTTAGTGTTAAAGACCTCCTCCTTTGATAGTTAAGACCACATTAGTGTTAAGCAACACTTTGTTTGGTGATTAAGATCACCATTAGTGTTTAAAAACACGATTAGTGCTAAGAGCACATTTCTAGCGTCTAATGACACTTGTAGTGGTAATTAGATTTACCATTAGTGTTTAATAACACTTTTAGTGTTTAAAAACACTTGGGAATAACTCCCTTTTGTTGTATTAGAAGCTTCATTAGTGTTAATCAACACTATTAGTGCTCATAAGCACACTTTGAAAAGCTTTGAGAACTTGAAGGTGATGAGGAAGCTTGATGACGTTTTGAATGAGACTTATGAATGCCTCATGTGGTTGGACACTACTTCAAAATCAAGAGAAGGATCAGCAACAAGCATTCACAACATCACTTGGGTGATTAGAGAAAGGAGGGGAGGATTAGAGCAAGAAAAAGAGATAAATTTGAAGCTTTAATGGAGAGCTTCAAGAGCTTGAAAGAGAGCTCTCTGGTTTTTCTGCTGTAGCAGCTGCATGAAGCCATCATTCAAGCTGAGATAGATAGTGGATCCTATGGGCTTCAAAAGCCCCCAACTCCCATAGCCTATGATGGCCTACAGGCGACGAATAGCTGTACGGCCAGCTGCGCTGCAGAAAACTGCATCGGGCTACACATGTGGCAATGCCGCGGGGCGAGAAGCAGACGAATCCAACAATCGATGGTACGAATGTGTGTGCCTACGAGTCTACTTCACTTCCCATGTTGAGAGCTTGGCGAGTTATGGTCTCCACGAGCTGCTAGAGCTCCTCCACAAGCAAAGGGTTGAGCTCCACAAGGAAAAGATAAGAGAAAATGAAGATTTTTGACCTATTCTACACCACAAATGTGACCTACTCAACCAAAGCTCTGATACCATGTTAAGAAAATGTGGTGCTCATGCTAGATGCTAGATCAAGTGTGTGGAGATGAGGGACTCACAAAATGCAAGAAAAATATCTTGCTTATTAAGTTGTTTATGAATACAACTAGGCCTTGCTCTATACTAAATGCCTCCTAGCTTCACCTTCAAATAGGTGAGCTAGTGGACCTTAAGTCCCTTCACACACACACCTTTCTCCTACCCTTTTACATGACCTTAGTCTTTTAATACGAAGAACATGAATTTGTTGCCAATAGATAATGTCGATACTTCTTAACCGCATAAACCATGGCCAACCCTATCGCTCTGTGGTAGTGTAATTCACCTCTACATCATTCAATTGGCGACTAGCGAAGCAGACTGGGTCGTCCAATTTGAACTCACCAGGCTGTGCCTATACGCATCCAATATCAAAGGTCGATGTATTGATATGCACATGAAATATAAGGTCCCAATTAGGTGGTCTTAGAATTAGTGCGCTAGCCAATTCCTACTTCAATCTATCATATGCTTCTTGGCATTCCTCAGTCCATTCAAAGACAATGAGTAGCTTATATAATAGCCTGACGATTTTATCATAGAAGATTATAAAGCGATGGTAATACCCAATGTGGCCCATAAATCTTTGCACACCTTTGTAATTAGTGTGGGTGGTGGCAGTTCCAAGATCAACTTGACCTTGCTGTCATCTGTGGATATACCGTTCTTAGAGACAATGTGTCCCAATATCACACCGTGTTTGACCCAAAATTGGCACTTTAAAGGGTTTAGGGATATACGATACAATCGACATCGCGTAAACACCTTCCTTAAGCAAGCTAGATGGTTTTTCCATCGAGAGTGTGCACACAGATCATCAATGAATACCTCCAACCACTTCTGCAAGTAGTCTTTGAAGGCTGTGTACATTAATCGTTGGAATGTTGTTGGGGAATTGGTGAGACCACAAGGCATGCCTTTGTAAGCAAACATCCCCCACATTGTATTGAAGGCTGTCTTATGCTGGTCTTCTAGTGCTATAGACACCTGATTGTAGCCTGAAAATTCGTCTAAGAAGCTATAAGCTTCTTCACCAGCTACTCTCTCCAAAATGTGTTCCATATAGAGCAATGGATACTGGTCCTTCCTAATAGCTACCAATCTGTATGTTCTATCTCATAGATGAAATGAGTTTATCGATTTCCTCCTTTACAATTGCTGCATATTTAGGATTCATCTAGTATGGTTTTTGCTTGGTTGGTCTTGATCCTTCCTCCGTGATTGGGATCGTATGTTGCACCACCTTAGGTGGTGCACCCTTCATCTCTTTATAGTTCCAGGCAAAATAATCCTTAAACTCTTTAAGGAGAGCAACAAGCTCATTTTATTCAACCAAATTCAAGTCCTTAGTGATATAAACAAGTTTGACTTCCTCTCTTGGTCTCGCAAAAATATCAACTTCCTTGACTTCAGCTGGGGCCATCGTATGATGTGGACAACCCATCTTCCTTAACTCTTTTTGTCGTCAGTCGGACCACCTTTCATTCGTTCAATAATGTAGGTTTTGAAATGGTCTGGTACTGAAAGCAGGTCTGGTTTATCCTCATTCTCACTTTTTATTTTAGCCATAACTTTTTGGGCCTCTCACTCAACTTCTGCCAAGGCTTTGTTTTGTTTTCGGCGCCCAGCTTTCGTAAGGTTAGGTGTTTCTGGTTCTTGAAGGATGACTTCCTCCCTATGTTTCCCTTCAAGTGATATCTTACTCAATTCCTCACCCCAATCCTTAGAAAGCTTCTCATGTACCTTAGTGGCTTCGAGGTATCTCAGCCCCACTAGGCATCCGTGAGTTTTCTTCATAATAGGGCATTTCGTTGAGCAATATATCATTTTTGCCTTCGCCATCTTCTAAGGCATTGGGTGTTGGTGTACGGCCCTGTGATCCAGCCCCTTCTATGCTAGAGACCTTCTCTTCTAATTCCTCATCGATGGTTTGCCAATTAACTATACAGACAACGGTAGTGGGAACAGTTCCAGATTCCACATATTGGATTACTCTCGGGGTTGCATCACATCTATGGTAGCTAGCACATGCATCCAATTTTCACTGAAATCCGGAGGAGGAAGTCATGCATACATTTCCGTTTCCTCTTCCTCTTTGGAATTTTCCACCATGGGCTGGCATATTTGTACGGATGTGGTTTGCTTGATTGTGACCGCATCATTACCAAACAGTTGCCCTTCCATGAGGTGTGCTCTCCACGTTCTCAGATCTATCTTTAGAGTTTCTAAATCCCTACGCACATACACATGATCTAATGCCCAATCGTGCACCAATTTGGATTCCTTCATGAAGGGTCTCCCCAATATTATGTCATATGAGTCTGGTTGGCATAGAAAGTCCATTACTACAAATGTATGATGGTAGCAAAATGTAAAGAGTTTGAGTCTCACATTCTCTAACATTAGGACCTCAATGGAAGGCTTCTTGGGCCCTTTTATTTGGCAGTTTAAGGGAGTCAAACCTTTTCTCTTAAGAAGAAACGTTTTCTAATTAGAAGCTTCAAAACGGCTACTTTATTCGAATTTGAATTTTGGGGGGAAAATGGAATTTAAAATCTAGCGGATAAACCATATCATGTAACATATCTATGGAAAGCTCTTGATGCGTAGATCACGGATCTGTAATCTCCGCTCAAATCGGAGCTTGTATGTAGAAGTTATGGAGGCCCGAAAATTGTAAAATTGCCCCCCCCCCCCCCCCCCCCTCTTTTTGGGGGAAAAAGTGCACCCTTTGACCACTCTTACACCTCTCTTAAAAACCCAACATTTCAGTCCACATGGCAACCCCCCATTTGGCTATTCCTTAATCACCTTGATTAGGCTTGGGCAAATTAAAGGGCCCAAGAAGACCCCATTCACTTCCTAATGAAAGCCCACCAAGATGTTCCATCTGCCATTCTAACGATAAGATTTGCTCTCTTTAGATCGGGTTTTCCCCAGTTTTTCCAACATCGTTTTGTGATGATGCTAACCCCCATCGCAGCATCCAGGATAGCCAGTGCCTGGTACCCGTTATGATGAATTAAAATTGTAGTGTCGTCACTTTCGTAATAATTCCCCAATTGATTAACCTATATCTTGATGACTCTGGTTGTTCTTTCCCTTGTGTGTTTTAAGGTTCTTTCTGCCAGAGGTGATAGAACATCCTCTGTAGTGTCGGTTGGCCTTAGTCCACCTTCTACCCATTCCTTTATGTCTACCCACCATAATGTTGGTGAATTGCGTAGCAATTGGCCCAATGGCATTTGCATAGAAGTGGGCAGTACGGCCACAAGGCTACCTATGTCTCTAGGTTCTCTGGCAATTGAGGGTTCCTTCCATGTGTGTGTCTTGTATCCATCCCTAGGGAATGAATGGATGGACTCATCCTGTGCATCTTCCTCAAACATTCTTGACATTGTGTTTCCTTGAGATCCCTCTTCCGTCTCTTCTGGAATTGGAGTAGGTACGTCCAATTGACTTTCCCTTGTTGGTTCGTTCCTTGGATACATTGTATCCCTGACCTGGTTAGCCCTTAACTTGGCTTCGTGAAGTTAAAGACACTCTTCTACTAGGGCCCTAGCTTCTTTGATCTTCCTTATCTCTTTTTCGGCATTTGGGTATTCATTGACTCCTTTAGGGGTTGATGGTCTTTCCCCTTGCATCTCTAGGTCAGGCTCTTTTTGTTTGACCACTTGATCCCCTTATTATCTTGATTGGGTGGATCTGGTGTCGATCGTATCTTCTTCGGATCTATCTTGGATGGTGACCCTGGTGTCACCCTTACCCACTTTTTTCACCCTCCTTTTTCGGCCAGTTCTAGAAGTGGTTACATCTGCTGGGTTTGTGCGCTTTTGTCGCACAGGTTGTAGTTGGGGACTTGCCGAGCACCGTATGCGAGCCACGAATGGCTGTAAGCATACAACCAGGAAAGCAAGCTCAAACATCAGAGTTACAGGAGCCTAGGGACACAAGAAACATCAGAGTTACAGGAGCCTTTTGCCTTTATTTCTTTATGCACGTGACAATTTTTACACACAATGGCGACCTTCCTAAGGCAAAACTAACATCGATCCTGGTACCATGTTTAAGACAAGGCATTATCCAGGAATCTATTAGTTCACCTTAGGCAAGGCTACCCCCTACCAACCAAGGCATTCGGTCTAAGTAGAATACTCCTCGCCTACCAAGTATCAATATGGCGATAGGCCAACATTAAAGCACATAATAGACTTGTATTGCCATTTATTGTAGGCTTTTTTTTAATTTTTTTTTTAAATCTTCGCTCCTGAACTATAATGTGTTCTTGTATCCTTTCGACAAGGGGGTAAAAGCTATGTCCTAGAGGTCAACACACACATAGCCAGGTGTCAAACATTAAGATGGTTTGACCCTAGACCTAAGACAATCGTATTCCAAGGTTAACTAAAGACGTCATGCTGCTCAGGAATATATCCAATGAGGTTAAGCTCATTAATGATTTACACTAGCACGTCAAGCAACTTCAAAAACTAAGTAGTACATTGATAATTTCCATGTGGTCATGCATTATAGTTCATGCAATTAATTGAACAGTAAAAACGAAAGAGAGTGGGTATGGAAGAATTACACCTGTATTTTGGAGATCTCCTTGATTCGATGAGAAAAATGCCTGCAATTTGATGAGATATTTATGTATAAGCATTGCGGCTATCTCAAGACTTGAAAGCGAACCCACCTCAAACTTTTCCACCTGTACAACCAACTAACAAGCACTATACCTCGAGAGGCACATCAGTGTGAAAAATTAAAGACTCGTTTAAGGAATCCAAACTAGAAAAAACTTGAAAACACTAACCTACCTACCAGTCACCACACTACTACTGAGGATACGGTAAGAGGATGTTGTAGAGTCCTGGCTCTAGCCCTAAGGCTAAGCCTCTATCCGCATCATCCAAATAAATAAAGTCAACCTCAGTAGTGCCATGAGTTTCATCCGTCCAAGGAAAGCATTGGGCTAATGGGGATATGTCCTCTACGGAGTAGGGGTCAGTCATGGTCAATAGGCGAATTAGCCATTCTAATTCCTCAACATTTTCCTCTCTGGCTAGTACATCTATATGATCCCATTCACTTTCAATTACAGGATAGCACATGTGGAATATCTGAGAAAGGTACAGATGATACCTTTCACCAAAGGTGGAATATCTGAGAAAGGTACAGATGATACCTTTCACCAAAGGTGGATGAAGTGTGCGATGCTCTTGCATTTGCCATATCTGCACACACAGATATAGCATCAGTAGGTTTATGACAGGTCAATCTAGTTCCTGATTGTATACGGATATTTCTCCTCTTTTTGTGCTCTTGCTCTTTTTACTATTTTTTGTTTTTCTCTTTTCTTTTCTATGTATGAAGCTATATATATACATCCCCTTGAATTTGGCAATTACATGGTCAGGGGAGAAGGTTAGGGAGGAAGCAATAGAATGTCGAGTGTGAGTACATGCTCCCCCTTTCCTTGGGTAGATCATATTTTCTGCAATGATGTTGCAGCCTCTTGGAACCAATTTGTCCAGCAGGTCATAGGTTGTGATGTGGGCAGATAGCTTTTTATGACCCTTGTGGCCACATCCAATTGCAGAGATGTTAGTGTACGCTCCCATTGACGAATGGAGGAAATGGTTTCCAATGATACTTTTACAAAGGGAGACATAGACTCATTGGTCTCTTGTTGGGTGTTGACAAGAGTAGGTGTAGAGCATGTAGAAACTTCTATATCAGCATGTGCCCGGCATGAGGAGCTAGAAGCTTCATGTGGCTCCCCCCTTCCTGAGCTAGGTGGTAATGATCGATATCATTTGGGAATCCAAACTAACTCTGGAAGAAGTGGTGCGGAGCACTCTGTTACCTTTCCCTTACCACAATCTTGAATTGTCGTTGGGGTGGCAACAATTGGTTTGCAAGGTTTTACAGGTGATGTAGAGGGATTCAGCTTATGTTTAGGGACCCAAATCTGGTCATTCCCCTCGTAGTACCCTTGGGCTACTAATAATTTTTTAGGGATCCATCGCGATGTTACATTGCCCTTTCTCGGGTGGGTAGCTGTTTTCTTCCTACGAGGCTTCTTGTCTGAACGAGATTGAGCAGGGGAAGTAGCTGTTAACGAAGCTTTGGGAAACATTCGTATGTACTCTTTGGCATAGTAAGCGGAGCTTTAGAGACCACCCTGCATGTTTCCACTCTTGGCATTGAAGCGTTAGAGGGGTGGCAGACAATCAAAGATGGTTTTGCCACTGGACTTTGTGATTTTTCATTATCTAACATTTGAGTGGATGACTTAGGTGCGGGATTTTGAGCGGTCAGACCTAGTGTTGGTTCTTGCGTTGTGACTCATCTGGTTGCCCAATCGATATTGCACTTGGTGGCCAACATCCATTTGCGCCCTAAGTTTACAGTCCCTTCCATGGTACCAGCAGGCATAACCAAAAAGCTTTGAATTACGGTCCCCTTGTCATAGGCAACCGGAGTGTGCAGAATTCTTGAGACAGGGGTTTTCTTCTTGTTGATTCCTTGAACTTGGATAAAGGTGGTTTTCCAAGTTGACACCACACGCCATATGATAGCAAATTGTGTTGAGCTCCTGTATCCAATAATGCATTATACAGCACTTCCCCGTAAGGACTCTGTAACTCAATTGGGTATCTTAGAGGCGGGTCAGATTCCAATGAATCCTCGTCTGCCTCCTCGAAAAATGCTTGCGTAATTCCCAAGTTGGCCTCTCGTTGGCGCCTAGCACGCTGGTGACGTTCTTTGGCTTCAACTCTCGCTTGTATCTTCTTAAGCTCAGCTCGTTCTTTAGCTGCCTTCTTTTGATGGATTGCATGTAACTCCTCTTGGCTCAGGGGGTCATAGTATCTTTTGAATTTACTCCCATTAAGGAATCCAATGGTTTCAACTCCGTTGAGAGTCTCCACTCGGATGGTACCTTGTGGGGTAATTTCACATACTCTATACGGTCCCTTACCGGCATATTTGAGCTTCTTCTTTTCGTTATGCACTCCATACATCAGGACTTTATCCCCAACCTTGATGTCCTTATCCTTTAGGTGGCGATCAAACCATTTTTTCCTTCTATCCTTCTCCACAAGGGCATTGTATACAGCCAATTGTCTTTCTTCGTTTAGCCGCTCAAGGATATACAGACGCTCTACTAAGGGATTACCATCCCAACCCTCTTGAGTAGCAACACGAAGACTAGGAATGACAAATTCCCACGACATGACTGCTTCTTGGCCATATACCATTTTGAATGGTGTGCAATTAATAGCCACTTTGTACGCAGTACGATAGGCCCATAAAGCTGTTGTAAGCTTTAGATCCCAATCCGTGCGATGAGCTTCAACTGTCTTTGTCAAAACAGAGATTAAAGTCTTGTTGGTACTCTCGGCTTTGGCCATTCGCTTGCGGATAGTAAGGAGTAGATTTATGATGGGATATCATGAAATTTGTTGTGAGCTCCTTAATCACTTCATTTATAAAATGTGTACCATTGTCGCTCACAAGTTCAAAAGGACAACCGAAGCGTGTGATTATATTTTCAAAGAGGAACTTGGCTGTTGTCCTTGCATCTGCCTTACGTGTCGCTTTCGCTTCAACCCATTTGGTCATATAGTCAGTGGCCACAATAATATAGCGAGATTGTGTGTTGCGGGCCGCTGGGCTAATTGGACCTACAAAGTCTAAACCCCACTTTTCAAATGGTTGGTTTACTTTGATCGGATGTAGGGGCATCTGATCTTTCCGTTGGGGTTTCTTGTATCATTGGCATTCATCGTAACCCTTCACAAAGAGTGATGCATCTTGGAACATAGTGGGCCACCAATACCCCGATTGTAAGATCTTTCGCATAGTTAAGTCTCCTGAGAAATGACCACCGGCTACGCCCATATGTGCCTCTTGCAAAATGTATAGATACTCATCCTCTCGGGCACAACGCCTAAGAACGTCATCCTTTCCTCTTTTATAAAGAGTCTCGGCTATCAAGCAATAGGGTTCGCATTCTTTGATCAGCTTTCGAGCTAGATCTTTACGAAGCTCCTTGGGTGGAAAGCCATTAACCAAAAAGTTAACAATCTTCTCACTCCATTCAGGCATTGTCTCCACCATGAACAGGGAAGTGTCAGGTAAGTCATCATCAACCCCCGTAGGAGCCTCACCATTAGGTATGCGAGACAAATGATCAGCCATAACATGTTTTTTGCCAGGTCTCACAACAACAATGAAATCAAACTCAAGAAGAATCAATAGCCATCGTGTGATTCTTCTTGTGGAGCACGGTTTGTTTACCAGATACAACAATGCTTGTTGATGATCCACATAGAAAACAAACTTGGTGGCAAGGAGGTAATAACGAAATTTCCTTACTGCATATATCATTGCCAACCCTTCTCGCTCCGTAGTGGTGTAGTTCATCTCAGCATCGTTCAACTGGCGACTGGCAAAGCTAATGGGGTAGTCTAATTTGTGTTCTCCAAGTTGAGTTAACACACACCCAATAGCAAAGTTTGATGCATCAATATGCACATGGAAGATTAAATCCCAGTTAGGCATTCGCAAGATTGAAGCACTCGCCAAGGCCTTCTTTAATAGCTCATAGGCACGGTCACATTCTTCGGTCCAAATAAACTCGATGAGAAGCTTATACAATGGTCAAGCTATCTTGGCGAAGAATAGAATAAATCTTCGATAATAACCAACGTGGCCCATAAAGCGTTGGACTCCCTTATAGTTGGTGGGTGGGGGCAATTCCAGGATGACCTTGATTTTACTCTCGTCAGTGGAAATCCCATTTTTGGACACTATATGCCCTAAGATAACTCCGTGTTTAACCCAGAATTGGCATTTGAAAGGATTCAATGAGATGCGATATAATCTACACCTTTCAAATATTTTTCGTAAACACATCAAGTGCTCATCCCAAGAGGAATGAACACAAAGATCATCTAAGAATGCTTCACAGAAGTCCCTTAGATATTCCTTAAAGGCCATGTTTATCAATCGTTGAAATGTTGCAGGTGCATTGGTCAAGCCAAAAGCCATGACGCGAAAGGCAAACACTCCAAACTCCATGATAAATGCTGTTTTAGCTTGGTCCTCGACTGCAATTGTGATCTGATTGTAACCCGAGTACCCATCTAAAAAGCTATATGCCTCCTTGCCTGCCACTCTTTCAAGCACATGTTCAGAATATGGAAAGGGGTAATGATCCCTTCTGGTGGCTACATTAACCTTTTTGAAATCAATGCACACTCTGAGTTTCCCATTCTTCTTTGGTACGATGACTATCGGAGAAACCCATTCTGAGTGCTCAATAGGGTATATGAGTCCACATTTTACAAGCTTTTCAATTTCCTCTTGTACAATCTTTGCGTACTTAGGATTCATTGGGTAGGGACGTTGCTGGACTGGTTTAGCAGTGCTAATCATTGGAATCGTGTGTTGCACCACAGAGGGTGGAACACCCTTCATATCATGGTATGTCCAAGCAAATATGTCCTTGAATTCTTCAAGAAGCTTCTTAAGTGCAGCTTCTTCCGTCTTGGTGAGGTCTTGAGCAATGAAAACTGGTTTAGACTCCTCACCCGAATCTGCTAAGTCTATCTCCTTAACTACCGTAGGGCCATCATAGACACTGCTACTCCCATTGGTAGGCGTTCGTTGGGCTTTTGTGTAGACCACTTTACGTTCCCCTGTTGTGAATGATTTGAAATGCTCGGGTGCGGGGTGTAAGTCTACTGGTTCTTGTTGTGCCAGGCTTTTTTCTTTCAATTCCGCCTCCTTTTGCTGCTGAGCTAACTCTTGGTTTTGCCACCTTCTTGCAGTACGACTTAGTTTCGGCTTCTCTTCGATTTCTAATTGGGCGACGTCATGAGGTTGCGGAATACACCACATGACACTTTGGAGGTATTGTCCCCAATTATCTGCTAACTTCCGATGAGCGTCAATAGCTCCTACATAACTAAGCCATTCTACAGTGGATCTCTCCTTGTTTATTGCAGTTCGTACATTAGCTCAATAACGTTGTCGCTTATGTCTCGTTTTCTTCTTACCAAGTTTTTGATTTTTGTTTTTGTCAGATTCGAACTCACTTGGTCGAGCTTCACTTGTGTCCCCCTCACTTTCGGATGAACTGCAGGAGGTAATCATCCTAGGCCTTGAGCACATTGCTTCCACATTTGGGTGAATATTTGATTCATCCCCCCCATCAGGCTCAGGGTCAATTTCTTCTTGAGATTCATACTCAGAGTTGCATTGGTCAGAGTCTTCACTGCTTGCAGTGTCAGTGGAGTTTGCCACTTTCTCGCCATTAGGAGTCAAGTGCATAACACCTATCATGTTTATTGGCACTAACGGTGGCATATCTTGTTGCCGCTAGGTGTACCCAATCCACGTTATCGGACTCAGTCATACCCGGTAGGACATCCATATAAGGAGAATCTTTCCCATCATTAGTCTCTTTTTTGCATGTATAGCAATACCTTAATGGGGCGGAGTGAATAGTGGTATCCGATCGATTATCGATGATAACCTTGCTTCCTAAAGGATGTGCACGACCATTCTCAAGATCAACTCGAATGACAGAGCCCTGGAATTGTAGGTAGACATGGTTTTTCGACCAGTCATGCACCATTTGTGCTTCCCTCATGAAAGGACGTCCTAAGATCATTTGATATGACATAGGATGCTTGGAGAAATCCATTACAATGAAGGTATGTCTTACCTTGTATCCCAGAACCTTGATCTTAAGGTCCCTTAACATTCCAATAGGTTTAGCAATAGTTCCGTTTGCCATCTTAACCACTATGTTTGTGACTTCGAGGTGAGGTCTCCCCATAGATTCCCAACAATTTTGTCACAATGCTCACTCCAGCACCACCATCAAGGATTCCCTTTAGAGTTAATCCCTTGGTAGTAATGGGGAGGGTGGCATTAGATTCGTCACCTTCAAAGTACTGTCCCAACTTATTCACAGGTATTTCAACGACCGAGTCTTCATCTAGGTTGGGTTGTAGATCCAACTTATTCACAGGTATTTCAACGACCGAGTCTTCATCTAGGTTGGGTTGTAGATCCCAATGTTCCCCTTCATCTTGAAGCGTGTCGGGTCTATCCATATTTACAAATTGTGGTAGCCCTGCCTTTAGTTCTCCATTGAGAAATGCCCAAAGAGCTAAGAATAGCTCAGGATCTCCGTATAATTTGGATATGATCGTGGTTCTGATTTCAGAGGACATGAAATCCATTAGCTTAGACACGTTCAACGATACTTTTCGAGACATCGCCCCTTGACTAGGGACTGGTGAAGATGGAATCACTCCCTCTTCGATGGGTTCAGGCATTCCCTCATTAAACATTCTTTCAAGCAAAAAGGGTGTTTGCCCACTTCCTGATGTCCTATCCTCACTTTCTTCCCGAATGATACTAGGTATAGCTAACGGTTTATGGTTCCTGTGAGGCTGAACTTGTGTAGGAAACACTGTGTCTGGAATTTTGATTTTTCTCGGGTTTGGCTCCAGTTCTCTTTGTGTTTCTTCCACCAAACCCCTTAAGTGTTGCACTTGTTCAATCTCCTCAACTGGGTTTGGGTAAGTTCCAATCTTTTTCTTGAGGGTTTTTGGCCCATGTGGCTTGTCTTGGGGAGTCTCAGTCAGTTTGGGTGGTCGAGAGGGCATTAATTGACTTGGTTGTGGAGCCGAGGAAGTTTCCTTCTGTTTCCCCTTATTTATGTACTCGCTTGATTCTCCCTTGTTGAGCTCCCGAGTGGGATCCTCCCTTAAGGTAGTGGGTTTGGTCCCCATGGTTTCTATTGAATCGGAATCATCTTCGAGATCATTCATATACACGGGGTCGTCTCCTGTCCTTATGTTAGTCTTTGAACTAGGCTTGGAGCTCGTGGCATTAATCGATCTCTTCCGTCGCGTTTTCTTTTTCTTTGCTCGAGCAATTGATGCAGTATCCCTCTCCTCAAGAATGTAGTTTTGATTTTGAAGCATTGACCGTGTAACTACATTCGCGGGTACAACGAGTGTGGTTCCTCGTGCCTGGTTGGTGACCTCAACCAAATTCAATGGCGTAATCTTGAGTGCATTAGGATTATGTGGACATTGAGCAATCAAATGATCTATGCCACAACGATTACATGTAAGTACCGGCATTCCCGATGTGCTCCCTTGATTTGGTTGCATCTGAGTAGCGATCTTCTGTAGCCTATTAGGGCACTCCGCTACACGATGCGGTCCACCACACTCATAGCATTGAAGAGGTGGTCTCCTCGCCAAGGTATTACGGTTTTGCCCTCTTGTGGCGAGAGCAGCCGCTTGATATATAGGCTTGACTTGCCCGAAATGATCCTCCATGTAGTACTGGGGAATCATTTCAAACGTATCAATCCCATATGAAACAGTGGGGTCTATCTCCTCTTCATAATCCCCACACGCACTATGTGACTCACAATCCATCTGGTTTACAGGGGTAATCCTTGGATGTGGAGGTTGTGGTCCTAGCACTGGCAGTGGTAATGGACTACATTCGGATTCCTTGGAACTATGTGCTGTGACAGTTGCTCGACAGGTTGTGCAGGCATTAGCGCGGGTACTTGAGGTGTGCTTGACCAGGCTAGTGGTGCCTGATTTGCCAACATACGCTTAAGTACTAGGCAATCTTTAGATTGATGTGGCCATACTTACCACATGCATTGCAATTCCCATTGAATTTGACTCTGAATGTGGGACATTCACTCGTGCTATGTGGTCCTAAGCAAACCGAACACCATTGTTGCTCTCTTCTTGGGTACATATGGCTATTTTGAGGAGCTCGATTACCCCTAAAGTATTTTTGGAGAGCCTTAGTAAGGTCGGTCACAGACATGTCGGATATCTTGGACTCTTTGGCAATAGGTTTTACCGTCATTGGCTCGTGCCCAGATACTTGCGAACTAACGGATTTTGTCTCCGAAGATACCTTTTTACCTGCAATCATCAAGTTGTCTTCTAACTGGATTGCATTGGCAGTGACTACTTCCCACGTTGTAAGACCTCTAATGGCTAGGCCATTGTATATGTCCTCGTGGCACAATCCTCGGATGAATCTATCGAGCAGTTGGTTATTATTGAAGCGCTCATCGGGAGTGCAACGAGAATTTAGATGCTTCAATTGACTATAAAGTCTCTCACTGACTCCCCTTCCTCGCGTTCAGCTTTTTGGAGTTGAGATGCTACTCCCCAAAGCACACCCTCACGTATGTATTCTTTCAAGAACAATCTCTTGAGACTAGGGTAGTGAGTGCGCTCTTCAACCCTTAAGGTTCGATACCAATCTCCGGCCTTCCCACTCAAGGTTAAGCCTAAGGCTTTACACATATGCAGCTCATTGTGCTCTTCCAAGGAATCACACACGTGTTCGAAGACTTCAATGTGCTTCCTAACATCCTCGTTACCACTGAAGTTCTGAGTGAGCTTAGCCACTTGTACCGCCTTGCTTCTAGGTTCTCTCTCAGGCATGCCCCGCATGTTTTCCGCAATAGATCGTCCGATCGTCTGAGCAAACACTGCGAGATCACCTAGGTGAGCAGGCATAGCTGGTGGAGGCACTTCTGGGATAGCCTGGCTGATAGGAGTTGGCGTTGGTCTGGGTATGTTGGCAAATGACGTAGGATATGATATGTGACTAGGCCTAGCTCCTCTTGGATAAGGGTTGTGATAAGGCGGTCGTGGAGCATACGCCATTGGCATACTAAGAGCCGTAGAAGCTACATGAGCATAAGTAGCGATAGGTACATATGGTCGATAGGCACTGGCACGCACTGTTGTATGTACTGTTCCACTAGGTAGCGGTGTCGTACTAACTACAGTGGTAACAGGTGCGCTTTCTGTCATGCTTATCATTGGGGTAGGCATTGTGGATTCCTTAATGGAAAGTTGAGCCAAGGTTGGAAAACTAAAGTTACTGCTCGTGGGCTCAACCTGCATTGAGACTCCAGGCGAAACAACATATGAAGGGTCTATGGGACTCACCGAGGGAGTCTCCAATTGTGATAGGGTTGGTTGTTTGGCCTTGCCCGTATCCAAAAATCTCATAGGGCCAGTGGAATCTAAGTTCACTCCCCTATTTTGCCTCTCAATTTGGATAATTCTATGAATAACCTCACATATCATTTGTTGTTGCTCCTCTAGATTGGTGGCGCTAGATGTAGATCGTAGGACTTCTAACCAACCTACATGGTATGTGTAACCCGTGTATAGGTCAGTTAGAGTCTCTGTGTGTAGATCATATTTCCAATTTTCATTGAGAAATATCCCATCTAGACTTGGAGTGCCAAATGGTTCTCTTGAAGTGGACGCAATGTCACTTCTTATGGATTGACTTCTAGGGACCTCTACTTTAGGAAGCGCGTCGGCGGAAGGTGGTAGCTCAGTAGGTCCCTCATTAAACAAAGTGGGTAGAATATCCACATGGACACTCCTTGGGAGGGTAGGGTCCACATGAGATGTGAATGGCGAATCCACTACCCCTCCTTCTTCATTTACTTCGCTTGTCGCATGTTCAGAGCGTGTAGCTCTACTAAAGGTCTCTATTAGACGACTAAACATGCTAGATCCGAGTTGTGGGGCCCAAACTGGCATGTTTTGGCTTGTCTCCTTAGGGTTCTTGGTAGGGTGCCCTTCCATGGCTTCTGAGTCAGAGGACGAGTCACTAAGATCCACTATTCGTGGATCTTGGGTTGCACTCCCTTGGGTTCCAGCCGAAGGCCAAGATGCTAATGTGGAGGGATGGTGTGAGCCTGCGTAGACTGAAACACTTTTTAGTGGCTCAGGCTCTAGCACCCGACCAGAGCGTAGATGCATATGATGTGGTTACCCTACGGGCATTGGTGACTACCTTTGAAGTCCACCCAAGTGGTTTCTCAGGTGTTTCACACCCCGTTTTTACTTGTTTTTGTATTGTTTTTAACCCGTTTCTAACCCCCTTACTTATGGTCGAACCTGAACTAGGGCGTGTGATAGCTCGAAATGAGCGTATCGTTTAAAGGGTCCTAGCGTGCTTTACAACACCATGTTTGCCTATCCAGAGCTCCTGTGGTCCTCAAAACAGTCTGTTTCCTTGTGGGGGAAAGGGTGAAGGCCTATTTGCTTGTGGAGGAAAGGGTGAAGGCTTTATCCCACATGCTCACTTCACTCCTTGGGGAGTGGGCTACATATAGGGCACAACTTCCATAAGCTCACAACTTGAAAGAAAGCTATGGAGGCTCACTCTCCTATATATATATATCAAAAGACCGAGGCCGGGGTCGGGGTCAAATGGGGGTTTTTTCTTTTCAAAATTTTTTTCCAATTGAAAATTTTCTCTTTCCCTCCACACGGATTTCAGTTTGTTTGTTTTTTTTTATTTTTTTTGAAAAAAAGTTCTCTAGGGTTTCTTTATAGGGTAGAAAACCAGAAAACAGTACACACGCCCACGCGCGAAGCAGAAAAATAACAAAAGAACGGAATTGAAGAAGACAAATTGCAGAAACAGATTATAGGACACGAAAAACCTCAACAACAAACACACAGTCGCCTTTCCTACAGTGTAAATTTCACTTCACGCAGTAGCTTGAGCTGCAAACTGGAGCTTGGTGCAGGGCATCTTCCCGGCAGCGACGCCAAAAATGTGCGCTTTTGCCGCACAGGTCGTAGCTGGGGACTTGCCGAGCACCGTATGTGAGCCACGAATGGCTGCAAGCATACAACCAGGAAAGCAAGCTCAAACAGAATGCAAAAGGTGTGTCACTCACCGCTAGAACCACCGCCGTGAAGGATTCCCGTGTCGCAGTGAAGAAGGAGCCGCCGTCGCCGCTCTACCGCCTCTCCGCCACCGTGCTGCTACACAGTGCTCGATCGCTCTCTCACTCTCTCTCTCTCTCTCTCTCTCTCTCTCTCTCTCTCTCACACACACACACACACGCAGGAGAAGGAAACCAAGGAGATAAGGCAAGAGCACTCTTGTATTCAACACATGAGAATGAGGGTTTTAGGGTTACATTTGACTCTTATAGGTGACTTGGCCATTCACACATGGGCGCCCATACATGGCCGGTCGATCCTAACCCTTATCCTGTTGATATTCAAGGTGCGCCTCTCATCGGCGATCACCCAATCCCTTTATCCTTTGCATATGGTGCCGACAAGCCCGGCCCATGACTTAGAATACTTAAACTAATTACATGACGTAAAACATAGTACGTCTCAATGTCCGTCTCATAGGTTAACAGGGTTCTTCCCTTTGCCCCCCAATTGGGCCTGGGCTCGTGTAAAGACATTGAGTGGCATGATATTTCTAGGTTGCACACTAATGGTCCAGACGATGGCCTGGTTAGAAGTGGAAGTTGAACCACTTGCACGGTATGGACAATCTTTGATCAAATGATCAATCCCACATTTAGTACATGTAAGTACTGTCATGTCATTGGGTGGAGCAGTCAATTGTTGGGGTTGGTGTGTATGAACCACATTCTTATTTGGACACTCAATGATTCGATGCGGTCCACCGCATCGAATCACCGCATTGGTTGCGGTCCACCGCAACCAAAACATTATAACGGTCCTATCCTCATGTTTGAGTTTATCCTTACCCTTCTACTATATACCGTGGTTTGAAAAACAAGTACTGGCATGTTACTCTATAGGACATAGAATTCTGGTGCAATCTCCGCATCTTTCTCATAGTACTCTCCACCACTGAGTACTACTTCACGCACCATATCCATATCTTCTAATGGCTCTTCAATCAATACTTGGTTGATTTTAGCCTGTGGTGGTTGTGGTGGTAGAGCAAGTGGTGGCAGAGGTGAAGTGTCATGTACCTGAAACATCCCCCTAGGTAAATAGGAAGAGTTTGGCTATCCTGCAGCTCTAGTGATTTGCACAGGTGGTGTTGGTAAGGCCAATGGAGCTCTAGGTGCTGACAGCTATGCTACTATTTGGAACCTTGGATATCTACACATGGAGGTTTGTTCATTCCCCAAATGAACCTGGCCATCAGCTGTTCTTCATCCAGCGGTCGGTAGCAAGTACTTGAGGAGGAGAGCGAACGCTTGGTGATACACCTCAATAGTTCTGCTCCCCTAGGTTAACTCTAAGAATTCATTCATCTTGGTTTCCAAAAAATCGGGAGGACAGAATCTCTTCCTTAGGTAAATCTTGAGATCATTCCATGTCTGGGTGTTCCAATCCAGACGGTTTGTCTCGCAGTGGTTTCTCCATGCCACTCTGGCTGTTTCTACTATCTTCAGCCTTGCAAGAGCCATTTTACTCTTCTCGTTGTACCCGCCGGTGACATAGAAGTATTCTTCCATTGCTTCGATCCACTTCTCCACCGCTTTGCCCAAGTTTTCCCCTTCACCCTTGAAAGGTCCAGGCTGCGATCTATGAAGAGTTTTACGAACATCCAGGTCGAGCTCTTCCTCATCGAGTTGGGGGTTAACATTCCCACCACAACGACCTTGATCCATGAAACGACCTTGATCCATGATCCTATCAATACAAAAATTCTTGTTAAGTCCCCTTTTTCCAAATTAACCACCCAAGACGCTCAGGTGAAAAGACCACTTTATTTATAATTCAAATTTGACTTTAGATCCAACTGATTTTGGGTTCTTTATAGATTTGTCAGCCTCCCACAAAATCCTAGGATAAAGATCCCTTCTACAAAAAGAACATACACCTCATTAACATAGAATATGTAAGATTCCTCCCCAGCCCCTTAAGATGTCTAGTTTCTTCCCCTGTAATCAATCCCCTTTTCAGAATAATAAAAGATCTTGTTTCTACCTGTTTTGGCCTAGAGAGAGAGAATTTTTTAGAGAGAGCTAATTCAATTTTTAGATATCTTTGGATGAAAAAATATCCCTTCTTATTAAAATAAATTCTCCCGAAACAGAAGTTTAAAAAGAAATTCCTAAGGTGCATTAGAAATAAATTATAATGTGCACAAAAGACCTTAGCCTAAGGATCTAGATTTTTTGAAAATTTTGGAGTAAGGTTCTTATGGACCAATAAGATTAATCCAAATGTAGGGAGGAGATAAATTGAAGAATCAAATAAAAACCCCCCAAAAATGAGTAAATACTCACATAAGTGAAGAGTGGACTAAGGACTAAGGACCAAAGAAAACAATTTAAAAAAATTGAATTTTGACACCTCAGAGTGGGGTTCTCCCCTCATCAGTTGAATCCTAATTTCCAATTCATTCCTTCATCGGTGTACCTATGGCATCATTGGGAACCAAAACGCTCACCACCTGTTCACTCAGGAGCCTTCTCGATAGTTCCTAGCTCATAGTACCCAACAATATAATCACATAAAAATAACCAGATGGAATCTCCGTTGAAGATCAGCAAGATCAACCAACAGTCCATATAAAAGAGCCATGGACTCATCCGTTGAGGACCAGCAAGGTCAATCAACCAGATCCATGCCCGAATTCAGAAAACAACTCTTCCTCCTTGCTCCAATATCTTCCCTGACGTACTTGTGGGTATCTTCAGCGACCCACAGCTCGAGCACCGTATGGTCAGCACCCTCTAGGATCCTTCGCTGGTCACCTCTAGCGCTTCACTCATAGGCCGCTTCCTTGGTCCCTCGGCCGACCTTGCTATGCGAGATGTCCTCCGATGACTCTCCGTCAGCAGTTGCAACTTTAACAGATAGGTCTCCACGACCTCATTCACAAGACGGTCAAAATGCTTTCCTAGCATTCTTGACATAAAATAGTCATTTAAAAACAGATTTCACATACAATACAGTTCCAACAATATTTCCACCTTTTCTCATTACTCCGCATCCTTTCACATTAGACCCCATCTTTTCTCATCTTACCACAATTTTATTTTCTTCATCGATCCCTATCACATCACATCATTCCCACATCAAATCACATCCAATCGCATCATCCACACATCAATCCACATCATCCATACATCCATCCACATCAATCCACATCATCCATACATCCATCCACATCTTCCATACATCCATCCACATCAATCCACACGTCAATCCACATCATCCAAACATCCATCCACATGAATTTATATCATCCACTCATCAATTCACATCATCCACATCAATCCACATCATCCATACATCAATCCACATCATTCTTACATCCATCCACATCAATCCACATCATTCATACATCAATTCACATTATCCACACATCCATCCACATTCATTTCATAAGCATTCCCATTCTTATCTAATCACATCTTTTTCTATCTCATTACTTATTTTCTCATTTATCCTCATCAGATCTCATCCACTTGCATCTACCCATACATCTCATCACTTCACCACTTATCGTTCATTCACATCCCGATTCACATCACATCACATCCATTCACATCCCGATTCACATATTAACACATTCATTCACATCCTATATCATTCATTCACATCCCGATTCACATTCTAACACATTCATTCACATCCTATATCATTCATTCACATCCCGATTCACATGCTAACACATTCATTCACATCCTATATCATTCATTCACATCTCGATTCATATGTTTACATCCTGATTCACATGCTATCACATTCATTCACATCCCTTATCATTTATTCACATCCCTTATCATTCATATCTATCCAATTTACATCACATCTCATCGCCTCAATTCTCATTTGTATCCATCACATTTACATCCACATGTATTCTCCCACATACATCCACATCCATACTTATCACATATACATCCACATCTATCCTTTCACATACATCCACATCCATACTTATCACATGCACATCCACATCTATCCTTTCACATACATCCACATCCATTCTTTCGCATACATCCACTTCTACTCTTCACATACATCCACTTCTATTCTTCACATACATCCACATCCATCCTTTCATATACACACATCCATATCCATTCTTACATATACATGCACTTCTATTCTTCACATACATCCACATCCATCCATCCCTTCATTCACATTTATCTGATTCACATCACATCTATCCATCCATTCATTCACATTTATCTGATTCACATCACATCTATCCATCCATTCATTCACATTTATTTGATTCACATCACATCTATCCATCCATTCATTCACATTTATAAAAATCAACTTCACTGGAATAACATTTTTATAAAAATCCCTTTATACATCTATTTTTGCATAAATTCAATTTTGACAAAAATAACACTTTCGAAATAAAATAAAAATAAATTCCTTTATGCATCTTTCTATGCATAGAATCAAAATTGATGAGAATAACTCTTTCGAAATTAAAAAAAAATCTTTATGCATCTTTCTATGCATAGAATCAAAATTGATGAGAATAACTCTTTCGAAATAAAAAATAAATTCTTTATGCATCTTTCTATGCATAGAATCAAAATTGATGAGAATAACTCTTTTGAAATAAAAAATAAATTCTTTATGCATCTTTCTATGCATAGAATCAAAATTGATGAGAATAAAAATTCTTTATGCATCTTTCTATGCATAAAATCAAAATTGATGAGATTAACTCTTTTGAAATAAAAACAAATTCTTTATGCATCTTTCTATGCATAAAATCAAAATTGATGAGATTAACTCTTTTGAAATAAAAATAAATTCTTTATGCATCTTTCTATGCATAAAAAAATAAATTCTTTATGCATCTTTCTATGCATAAAATCAAAATTGATGAAAGTAACACTTTTATAATAATAAAAATGATCCAATATACATCTTTCTATGTATAGAATTTAAATCTAATGTAAATCACTCTTTTATAATTAAAAATAATAATCAATATGCATCTTTCTATGCATAGAATTTAAATCTAATGAAAATCGCTCTTTTATAATAAAAAAATCAATATGCATCTTTCTATGCATAGAATTTAAATCTAATAGAAAGAACACTTTTGTAATAAAAATGTTTCTACTATGCATTTTCCTATGCATAGAAGGAAAATAACACTTTTAGAATACACAAACAATGCAGATTACTCTTTTTGAATAATAAAAGGTAATACTTATTTCACAAAATTTAGAAAAATTTTTCCATAACCTCCCTTGTATGGCTGACCATTTCTTCAATTTTTCCTATTCTTAATTTACTTAAAAATTATCCCCAATTTGTTAAAAGCATTCTAAACTAATTAAATTCCACTTTTAAAAGAGAAACAATATGAAAAGTTTAATTCAAACAATTTGATTACTTAACTAGGATAAAGAAGGGCTGAATTTAAGAATGAGAGAGGGGGAAAGCCTTTCCAGCAAGGCATAGCATCAGATTATCATTTTAAAGATAACAAAAAATTAGAAAACCATTAAAAGAATAAGAAAAATTAGAATTCCTAACTTACATGAAATTCTGGGAGCTTTCCTTTGGCTTGATGGTTTGAGGGATCTACTCTTGTTTGCAACAAGAGCGGCCACCAATTCTTTAGAAGAGGGAATGGTCAAAAACTAATGAATTATTAAGAAATTCATAGTTTTTGGCTCTCGGGAGAGGAGTAGAGTAACAGTGCATAAAACACTATTAACCATTTACAAATGGGGAGGCTTCATTTATAGGAAAAAGTGAGCCTCTAACCAAGCAAACTGATTCTAGAATTTTCCAAATCAGTTTGGTCAATTTTTGACCATTTTTAGGTCAGTTTAGCTTACTTTTTGGATCTAGTTGAAGCAAGAGAGATGAAAATATCTCATTATTTGTGAGTTTGAAACTCAACCACACATGTGAAATAGGCGCCTCCTTGATGAGGGGAATTCCCCCACACTGAGGTGTCAAAAATGCATCATTTCTCTAAATATCTCTTCTTTTTTAACTAATATCCTTGTCCTTAGTCAACTCTTCATCTTATGTGAGTATTTACTCATTTTTGGGGGATTTTCTTTATTTATTTAATTTATCTCCTCCCTACATTTGGATTAATCTAATTGGCCCCTCAGAACCTTAATCTAAAATTTTTCGAAAATCTGGACCCTTAGGATAAGGCCTTTTGAACAGATTATAATTGATTTCTAATGCACCTTTTGATAATCTTTTTAAACTTCTGTTTCAGGGGAATTTATTTTAATAAGAAGAGATATTTTTCCATCCAAAAATATCTAAAATTTGAATAATCTCTCTCTAGAATATTTTCTCTCTCTAGGCCAAAACAGGGTAAAACAAGATCTTTCTTTTATTTCAGAGAGGGGAATAATTATAAGATCAGAAGGGGAGGTTCTTACATCTGCACACCTCAAAAGTCGGAGGGAGGAATCTTACATCCTACCCCACTTAAAAAACGCGAGATGTCCTCATCTCGCAACATTAGAGAACAATTCATTTCCTTAAGATCCAACTGATTCTGGGGCTCCTTATAGTCTAGTGAACCTAACAGAATCCTGGGATAAAGATCCCTTATATAAAACTCATCATCAGATAATAATTCACTTAGATCGTAACATTCAATCCTTATCACAATAATGGTCCAATAGACCGAAATTTCTATCTGAACAGTCCTTCATGGAAATTTTCAATTTTACAGATTTTTAATTTGACACCCCTTAACTTGATCCACTAGGTTAAGTGTTAACAACAGCACTCTGCCAGCACAATCCACTAATCTCATAGTGATTTGCTGAAGTCATTAACATCATTCCAGCTACGAACATCATCATAGGGACTCGTCCCATTCATCCTCATTATGGTTTTGCTTAGTTTATTACATTTCAACCAAAATTCAGGAATCTTCATTTTTCAATCAGAATCCAAATCAACTCATCAGTTTTCAATCATAATTTAAAATCATATCAAAGCACATTCGAATTCATCATCTATAGATAGTATTAATGCTTATAATTTCAAGTCTTAGATTTGCTCGTATATACTGCCAATAAAGAGCTGCAGTTATACCCTCGATATATACGGGTAGTCACGATCCTTTTGGAACTATAAGGTAAATTCCATCATATCTAGGCCTCAAGCAAGTCAAGGATTCCATACAATTGCGGTACTTCCATCTGAAGACCCAATTACCAATTTACGAATTTCAGTTTGAATATGAATTTGTATGAATTTTATCACACAATTACAACCCTTTACTGCTTCTACATAAATTTTTGACATTTTTGGCTTCTCCGTCGATCCTCATTAGCCAATTTGCTCTGATACCAGCTGTAAGATCCCTCACCCCACTATGCAATGAATTCGGAGGTGCTAGCAGTGGAAGTAGCACTTCTTGCGCAGGGCAGGGTCCCACACTTGGGGCCTTGCCCACGGATATCCATACAAGAGACTAATCCATCGGTTCTTCCAAAACCGAACTTGGAAAAACTTCCCTTGTGCGGAAAGCACGGGCGATTCCTCCAGGATAACTTTTCTCTAACGTAATCAAAAGCCTGAACTAAGTGAACTGATCTGACCGAACCCGTAATCAAAAGCCTGAACTAACTGAACTAACTGAACTGATCTGACCAAACCCGTAAGTCCCATAGTCAGATCAAGGAAAAGATTGTACTTGGATCATAGAGACCAACGCTTTTTTCCTCATTGAGAGGCACAGCCGTTGATTCTTTTCCATAGAACAATTTTTATCCAGGATTTACCTCATCTATCGTACTAAACAAAAATTGAGTCTCGATTTACGGATCCATCAGTCCAGCCTACCCCATCCAGTCCCATAGATTAGCCAACCGCCCAACCATGGTAGTGATGGGATCCAATTAGGAATTTGGTTAGGCTGTGTCTCGGGTACCAGGGAAAAGAGTTCCCAGGCCCCCTGGCCGGATATTCATGCAAACATAAAACTAGTCACACCACTTATACACCCAATATGAACTTGCCTTTTTCACATATTCAATAATCTTTAAAACAATCATTTAATGAAACCATGGTGTTACTGATAATAGTCCTCTATTTATCCAGTTCAATCCTAATTTCCAATTCATTCCTTCATCGATGTACCTATGGCATCATTGGGAACCAGAACGCTCACCACCTGTTCACTCAGGGACCTTTTCAATAGTTCCTAGCTCATAGTACCCGACAATATAATCACATAAAAATAACCAGATAGAATCTCCATTGAAGATCAGCAAGATCAACCAACAGATCCATATAAAAGAGCCATGGACTCATCCATTGAGGACAAGCAAGGTCAATCAACCAGATCCATGCCCAAATTCAGAAAACAACTCATCCGTTGAGGACCAGCAAGGTCAATCAACCAGATCCATGTCCGAATTCAGAAAACAACTCTTACTCCTTGCTCCAATATCTTCCCCGATGTACTTGTGGGTATCTTCGGTGACCCAGAGCCTGAGCACCATATGGTCAGCACCCTTTAGGATCCTTCGCATGTCACCTAGCGCTTCACTCATAGGCCGCTTCCTTGGTCCCTCATCCACTATACTGGAGGTCAAGACCTTGGCCGTCGTCCTCCGATGACTCTTCGTCGCAGTTGCAACTTTAACAGATAGGTCTCCCACGACCTCATTCACAAGACGGTCAAAATGCTTTCCAAGCATTTCTGACATAAAACAGTCATTTAAAAACAGATTTCACATACAATACAGTTCCAACAATATTTCCATCTTTTCTCATTACTCCGCATCCTTTCACATTAGACCCCATCTTTTCTCATCTTACCACAATTTTATTTTCTTCATCAATCCCTATCACATCACATCATTCCCACATCAAATCACATCCAATCGCATCATCCACACATCAATCCACATCATCCATACATCCATCCACATCATCCACATCAATCCACATCATCCATACATCCATCCACATCAATCCACATTATTCAAACATCCATCCACATATTCCATACATCCATCCACATCAATCCACAGGTCAATCCACATCATCCAAGCATCCATCCACATCAATCCACATCAATTTATATCATCCACTCATCAATCCACATCATCCACATCATCCATACATCAATCGACATCATTCATACATCCATACACATCAATCCACATTAATTTATATCATCCACTCTTTAATCCACATCATTCATACATCAATCCACATTATCCACACATCCATCCACATTCATTTCATAAGCATTCCCATTCTCATCTAATCACATCTTTTTCTATCTCATCACTTATTTCCTCATTTATCCTCATCAGATCTCATCCACTTGCATCTACCCATACATCTCATCACTTCACCACTTATCGTTCATTCACATCCCGATTCACATCACATCACATCCATTCACATCCCTTATCATTCATTCACAACCCGATTCACATATTAACACATTCATTCACATCCTATATCATTTATTCACATCCCGATTCACATGCTAACACATTCATTCACATCCTATATCATTCATTCACATCCCGATTCACATGCTAACACATATATTCACATCCCGATTCACATGCTAACACATTTATTCACATCCTACATCATTCATTCACATCCCGATTCACATGTTTACATCATGATTCACATGCTATCACATTCATTCACATCCCTTATCATTCATATCTATCCAATTTACATCACATCTCATCGCCTCAATTCTCGTTCGTATCCATCACATTTACATCCACGTGTATTCTCCCACATACATCCACATCCATACTTATCACATATATATCCACATATATCCTTTCACATACATCCACATCCATACTTATCACATACACATCCACATCTATCCTTTCACATACATCCACATCCATTCTTTCACATACATCCACTTCTACTCTTCACATACATCCACTTCTATTCTTCACATACATCCACATCCATCCTTTCACATACACACATCCATATCCATTCTTACATATACATCCACTTCTATTCTTCATATACATCCATATCCATCCATCCATTCATTCACATTTATCTGATTCACATCACATTTATCCATCCATTCATTCACATTTATCTGATTCACATCACATCTATCCATCCATTCATTCACATTTATCTGATTCACATCACATTTATCCATCCATTCATTCACATTTATCTGATTCACATCACATCTATCCATCCATTCATTCACATTTATAAAAATCAACTTCATCTTTCTATGCATAAAATCAAAATTGATGAGAATAACTCTTTTGAAATAAAAATAAATTCTTTATGCATCTTTCTATGCATAGAATCAAAATTGATGAGAATAACTCTTTTGAAATAAAAAATAAATTCTTTATGCATCTTTCTATGCATAGAATCAAAATTGATGAGAATAACTCTTTTGAAATAAAAAAATAAATTCTTTATGCATCTTTCTATGCATAGAATCAAAATTGATAAGAATAACTCTTTTGAAATAAAAATAAATTCTTTATGCATCTTTCTATGCATAGAATCAAAATTGATGAGAATAACTCTTTTGAAATAAAAATAAATTCTTTATGCATCTTTCTATGCATAAAATCAAAATTGATGAGAATAACTCTTTTGAAATAAAATAAATAAATTCTTTATGCATCTTTCTATGCATAAAATCAAAATTGATGAAAGTAACGCTTTTATAATAAAAAAATTACCCAATATACATGTTTCTAATGTATAGAATTTAAATCTAATGTAAATCACTCTTTTATAATTAATAATAATAATCAATATGCATCTTTCTATGCATTGAATTTAAATCTAGTGAAAACACTCTTTTATAATAAAATAATAATCAATATGCATCTTTCTATGCATAGAATTTAAATCTAATAGAAATAACACTTTTGTAATAAAAATATTTCTACTATGCATAGAATGAAAATAACACTTTTAGAATACACAAACGATGGGGATTACTCTTTTTGAATAACAAAAGGTAATACTTATTTCACAAAATTTAAGAAAATTTTGCCATAACCTCCTTTGTATGGCTGACCATTTTTTTAATTTTTCCTATTCTTAATTTACTTAAAATTATCCCCAATTTGTTTAAAGCATTCTAAACTAATCAACTTCCACTTTTAAAAGAGAAACAATATGAAAAGTTTAATTCAAACAATTTGATTACTTAACTAGGATAAAGAAGGGCTGAATTTAAGAATGAGAGAGGGGGAAAGCCTTTCCAGCAAGGCATAGCATCAGATTATCATTTTAAAGATAACAAAAGATTAGAAAACCATTAAAAGAATAAGAAAAAGTAGGATTTCTAACTTACATGAAATTCTGGGAGCTTTCCTTTGGCTGGATGGTTTGAGGGATCTACTCTTGTTTGCAACAAGAGTGGCCACCAATTCTTTAGAAGAGGGAATGGTCAAAAACTAATGAATTATTAAGAAATTCACAGTTTTTGGCTCTCGGGAGGAGTAGAGTAACAGTGCATAAAACACTATTAACCATTTACAAAGGGGGAGGCTTCATTTATAGGAAAAAGTAAGCCTCTATCCAAGCAAACTGATTCTAGAATTTTCCAAATCAATTTGGTCAATTTTTGACCGTTTTTAGTTTAGCTTACTTTTTAGATCTAGTTGAAGCAGGAGAGAGGAGAGATGAAAATATCTCATTATTTGTGAGTTTAAAACTCAACCACACATGTGAAATATGTGCCTCCTTCATGAGGGAAATTCCCCCGCACTGAGGTGTCAAAAATGCATCATCTCTCTAAATATCTCTTTTTTTTAAACTAATATCCTTGTCCTTAGTCAACTCTTCATCTTATGTGAGTATTTACTCATTTTTGGGGGATTTTCTTTATTTCTTCAATTTAGCTCCTCCCTACATTTGGATTAATCTAATTGGCCCCTCAGAACCTTAATCTAAAATTTTTCGAAAATCTAGACCCTTAGGATAAGGCCTTTTGAACAGATTATAATTGATTTCTAATGCACCTTCTGAAAATCTTTTTGAGAACTTCTGTTTCGAGGGAATTTATTTTAATAAGAAGAGATATTTTTTCATCCAAAAATATCTAAAAATTGAATAATCTCTCTCTAGAATATTTTCTCTCTCTAGGCCAAAACAGGGTAAAACATGATCTTTCTTTTATTTCAGAGAGGGGAATAATTATAAGATCAGAAGGGGAGGTTCTTACACCTGCACACCTCAAAAGCCAAAGTGAGGAATCTTACAATTACAATACATTGAAGAACTTCAATAGTATTCAAAAGCCATTCAAATTAATGCTTCTCAAGCTTGAGAGGGGTTGAGAAGAGAAACATTTGGCGTTTTAAGAAAAAGAAGACAATAATCCACAATTTACCTCCTAAATTACTTGATTTTTTATCTCAGTAGAGGCCCCCAACCAATCAATTGGTTTGGTATGTTGTTGGAGTCTCCAAGGAAGATTGAAGAGAGAGAAGCTCCAATCTCTTCAATTTGTAGAGGATTTTTAGAGGATACTAGAAAATAAGCTTAACTTAGAGTAATACCAGCATAGTCTAGCTCACATATGAGATACAAAGGAATGAGGGTCTATTTATAGAAGTGAGGGAGGCCACTAACTGAGTCCAACTGAGTTTTAGAATTTTCCAGCTTCAGTTTGGCTGAATTTGGACAAGATTTGGACCAGTTTGGCTCCCTTTTTTATTTGGTTTGATCTAGGAGAGAGGAGCGATAAAAATATTCTATTATTTTTTAGTTTAAAACTCATCCACACATGTGAAATAGGCGCCTCCTTGAAGGGCCCCCTTTTCCTTATCCATGTGTCAAAAATGAATGATTACTCCAAAATATCTCATTTTTTATTAATACTTCATAGTTTTTAACTAATAAACCTAGTACTTAGTTAACTCTTCATCTTATGTGGACATTTACTCATTTTTGGGTATTTTCTTTTATTCTTACACTTGGATTAATCTTATTGGTCCATAATCTAAAATTTTTAAAAAATCTTGACCCTTAGGATAAGGTCTTCTAAATCATTTTTAATTAATTCCAATTGCACCTTGGAAAATCTATTTTGATTTTTTGTTTTAGGAAAATATTTTTTTTATATTTATAGAATTTATTTATCAAAAAATATCCCAATATTTATTTACCACTCTCTAGAAATTTTTATCTCACTAGGCCAAACAAGGAAAAATAATATTTTCTTGTATTTAGAAACATAGAATGATTACAAGGGATTGAAGTAGAGGCTTAATCAATATTCAGCCCGAGGAGGAATCTTATATCCTCTCCCACTTGAAAAACGTGAGATGTCCTCATTCGCAAAGTGGGGGTAATCCTTCGCCAACTCTTCTTCTTTCTCCCAAGTGGCGTCTTCTAGAGGGAAGAACTACTTTACTAAGAATTGTCTAAGGACTCTGCTCCTGAGAATATTCTCCCGAACGTCAAGGATTTCCTCAGGTTAAAGTACCATCTGGCCTTGAGTCGGAGATCTATCAATTGTTCATCATCAAGCATGTGACTCGGGCTAGGTACATACTTCTTAAGCAAACTGACATGGAATACATCATGTACCTTATGATGGGGAGGCAGAAGAAGTTTATAGGCTAGATCGCCGCATACGGCCCACAGTATCTGGGAGAGAGCTTCTTGTACTTCCCTAAGGATAAGGAACCTCTTTTTGGTCGTTTTCGAATAAAGACCATATCTGATTCTTCAAACTCTCTCTCAGATCTCTTTTTATTTACATACTGCCTTTGCCTGTCTTGGGCTGCCTTTATATCTTTATGGATTGATTGCATCTGCTAGTCCATGTCGTCAAGCATTTGTCTGGACATTTCGACTCTGATCAATGGATCAGACCAAGTCAGTGGTGTAAGGCAATCTTGTCCATGCAAAGCTTTGAAAGGACTCATCCCAATGCTTCGATGATAAGAAGCATTGTAAGTGAATTCGACCAAATGCAGATGACTTAACCACTTCTTGGGTTCCCTGCTGACTGTAGCATGACTGAAGGATATCTTCTATTACTTGATTCACCCTTTTTGTCTGGCCATCTGTTTCAGGGTGATAGGCTGTGCTGAGATCCAAGAAAATTCCTACTGCTTCAAAGAACGTAGTCCAGAATTTCGATGTGAATTTGGGATCTCGGTCACTTACTATCCTCCTGGGTAAACCATGCAATCTGAAGATCTCCTTAAGGAAAACTCTGGCAACATCCACTACAGAGTATGTTTCTTTCATTGGAATCAGATGGGGGCAACTTTGGTTAGCCTATCAACTACCACAAAAATGGAGTTGTAACCTGATTACAAAATTGCCCATCTGATTCCAGTGACAAAGTCCATACTGATGCATTCCCACTTCATCTGTGGAATGTCTAGAGGCTGCAGTTCCCCTGGCATCTTGACTCTCTCTGCCTTGACTCTTTGGCACATCAAGCATTTCCGCACATGATCAAGTACATCCTTTTTGAGTCCTGGCCAGAAGAAGCTTTTCTTCACAGACATATAGGTTTTTATAAACCCTGGATGTCCAAATATCAGGTAGAATTCTTTCCTTTATTCCCTCAGATTTTGGATATTTTTGGATGGAAAAATATCTCTTTGTATTTAAATAAGTTCCCTCGAAACAGAAGTTCAAAAAGATTTTCAGAAGGTGCATTAGAAATCAAGTATAATCTGTTCAAGAGGCCTTATCCTAGGGGTCAAGATTTTTTTCAAAAATTTAAATTAAAGTTCCTATGGACTAATAAGATTCATCCAAATGTAGGGAGGAGATAAATGGAAGAATAAAAGGAAAATCCTCTAAAAATGAGTAAATACTCACATAAGATGAAGAGTTGACTAAGGACAAGGTTATTAGTTAAAAAAGAGAGATATTTAGAAGAAATGATGCATTTTTTACACCTCAGAATGGGGAAATTCTCCTCATGAAGGAGGCGCCTATTTCACTTGTGTTGTGGGAGAGTTTTAAACTCCCAAATAATGAGATATTTTTAAAAATGGTCAAAAATTGACCAAACTGATCTGGAAAATTCTAGAATCAGTTTGCTTGGTTAGAGGCTCACTTTTTCCTATAAATGGAAGTGGGTATGGATGTATGAATGTGGATGTGAAAATGGATGTATGGATGTGAATGTGGATGTGAAAATGGATGTATAGATGTGGATGTGGATATGCATGTATGAATGCGGATGTGAAAATGGATGTGTGGATGTGGATGTGGATGTGGATGTGGATGTGGATGTGGATGTATGAATGTGGATGTGGATGTATGGATGTGGATGTGGATATGGATGTGTATGTATGAATGCGGATGTGGAAGTGGATGTATGGATGTGGATGTACGAATGTGGATGTGTATATAGAATAATGAATGTGAATGTGTATGTGAAATGATGTGACGTCGATATGAGTGAATGGATGAGATGTGATGACATGTGAATTGGGATGTGAATAAATGATATGTGATGTGAATGAATCTGATGTGAATGAATATGATGTGATGAGATGGAAAATGATGTGATTGGATGAGAATGAGTACACATATGAATGGAATGTGGAATAAGTAATGTGGATTGATGAGGGATAATGTGGAAAGACGAGAGTTCATTATAAAAACTGTATTTGTGACCTATTTGTAAATGATTGTTTTATGTCAAGAATGCTGGGGAAGCATTTTGACCGTCTTGTGATTAAGGTCGTGGAGACCTAACTGATAAAGTTGCAACAGCTGACGGAGAGTCAACGGAGGACGTCTCGCATAGCATGGTCGGCCGAGGTCTTGACCAGCCTCGTTCGATTTAAATGGTGAGCTTCCAGTACGGTGGATGAGGGACCAAGGAAGCGGCCTATGAGTGAAGCGCTAGGTGACCTGCGAAGGATCCTAGAGGGTGTTGACCATACGATGCTCGGGCTCTGGGTCACCGAAGATACCCACACGTGCGTCGTGGAAGATATTGAATGAAGGAGTAAGAGTTGTTTTCTGAAACCGGGCATGGATTTAGTTGATTGACCTTGCTGGTCCTCAACAGATGAGTCCATGACTCTTTTATATGGATCTTTTGGTTGATTTTACTGATCTTCCACGGAGATTCCATTTTGTTATGTGAATATATTGCCGGTTACTATGAGCTAGGAACTATCGAAAAGGCCCTTGTGTGAACATGCGATGAGCGTTCTGGTTGCCAATGATGTCATAAGTACATCGATAAAAGAATGATTGGAAATCAGAATTCAACCAGAGATTTTGAGGATTGTGATCAGTGACACAATGGTTTCATTAAAGGAGTGTTTTAAAGATAGCTGATGCTGAGAAAAAGGCAATTTCATATTGGGTGTGTAAGTGGTGCGACTAGTTTTATGTTTGCATGAACATCCGGCTAGGGGACCTGGGAACTCTTTTCCCTGGTACCCGGGACAAAACCTAACCAAATTCCTAATTGGATCCCATCACTACAGTGGGCTGGGCGGTTGGCTAACCCATGGGACTGGATGGAGTTAGGCTAGACTGATGGATCCGTAAATCGAGACTCAATTTCTGTTTAGTTCGATAGATGAAGTAAATTCCGGACAAAAATTGTTCTATGGAAAAGAATCAACGGCTATGCCTCTCAATGAGGAAAAAAGCGTTGGTCTCTATGATCCAAGTACAGTCTTTTTCCCTGATCTGACTATGGGACTTACGGGTTCAGTCAGATGAGCTCAGTTAATTAAGGCTTTTGACTACGTTAGGGAAAAGTTATCCTGGTGGAATCGCCCGTGCTTTCCGGGCAAAGGAAGTTTTTTTCGGGTTCGATTTTGGAAAAACCGATGGATTAGTCTCTTGTCCGGATATCCGTGGGGGCGAGGCCCCGAGTGTGGGACCCTGCCCTGTGCAAGAAGTGCTACTTTCGCTAGCACCCCTGAATTTGTTGCGCGGTGGGGACCGGGATCTTACAGTTGGTATCAGAGCTATTTGGCTAATGAGGATCAACCGAGAAGCCAAATATGTCAAAAATTTATCAAGAAGCACTAAAAGGTTGTAATTGTGTGATAAAATTCATACAATTTGATATTCAAACTAAAATTCGTAAATTGGTAATTGGGTCTTCAGATAGAAGTACCACAATTGTATGGAATCCCTGACTTGCTTGAGGCCTAGACATGATGGTATTTACCTTATAGTTCCAAGAACCATGACTACCCGTATATACCGAGGGTATAACTGCAGCTCTTTACTGGCAGTATATACGAGTAAATCTAAGACTTGAAATTATAAGCATTCATGCTATCCAGATGATGAATTTGAATGTGGTTGATATGATTTTCAAATTCTTGTTGAGAACTGATGAGTTGATTTGGATTCTGATTGAAAAATGATGATCCCTGAAATTTGGTTAAAATGTAATAAGCTGAGCGAAACCGCAATGAGGATGAATGGGACGAGTCCCTGTGATGATGTTCTTAACTGGAATGACATTAATGACTTTAGCCAATCACTATGAGATTAGTGGATTGTGGTGGCAGATTGCTACTGTTAACTTTTGTCCAGTTGGCAGTGGATCAAGTTAAGGGATGATAAATTAAAAATCTGAAAAATTGAAATCCCCATGGAGAACTGTTCAGATGGAAAAAAATAGTCTGATGAACCATTATTGTGTTAAAGATATGAATGAGATATTCTGAATGAATTATTAACTGATAATGCGTTCTATATGAGTATCTTTATCCCTTGATTCTGTGGGGAGTCGACCTATTTGAAGAACCCCGGAATCAGTTGAATCAAAAATCGGATTGAATCATAAATAAAGAGACTTAACAAGAATTTTCGTATTGATAGGAACATGGATCGAGCTCGTCGTGGTAGAAATGTTAACCCCAACTCGATGAAGAAGAGCTCGACCTGGATGTTTGTAAAACTCTTCATAGTTCGCAGCCTGGACCTTTCAAGGGTGAAGGGGAAAACTTGGGCGAGGCTGTGGAGAAGTGGATCGAATCAATGGAAGAATACTTCGATGTCACTGGGTACAATGAGAAGAGCAAAATGGCTCTTGCAAGGCTGAAGATAGTAGAGACAGCTAGAGTGGCATGGAGAAACCACTGCAAGACAAATCGTCTCGACCGAAATACCCAAACTTGGACTGATCTCAAAATTTACCTAAGGATGAGGTTCTGTCCTCCCGGCTTTTTAGAAACAAAGATGAACGAATTCTTAGAGTTAACCCAGGGGAGTAGACCTATTGAAGCATATCACCAAGCATTCGCCCTCCTCTTCAGATACTCCCCTCTGCTGGATGAAGAACAGTTGATGGCCAGGTTCATTCGGGGACTGAACGAACCTTTTGAATATCCTGGTGAAGAATGCCAAGCCAGTTTCCATGGCCGAAGCAGTTCGGATGGCGAAGGATTTCGCCAAAGCCTTTGATGTCAAAGTCCCGCCAAAGCCAGCACCATCACCTTTCAAAAGGTTTTTATTCCCAGAAGATGATTCCAACCTTCCTCCGCCTAAGAGACATCAGGGTCAAACCCAGGATATGGGAAGTTCCAGAATGGAAGAAATGTCCTTTTCCCGAAACTCAATCCCCTGGATTTCAACTTCAGAAGTTCCACCCTTGAACAAGAGAGTGAAATGCTATAACTGTCAAGGGTTTGGACATCGCAGCATGGATTTCCCAACTCCTTTTGGATCAACATTTTCAGGGCAGGAAAATCAGGGAGGATCAAGATTCCAGACTCCAGCCCCTTCCGTCCAGAGTAATCAGGGTTCTATCTGCCAAAAATCAGGGAAATCCCAAAGGTAGACCCTCTATCCAACCTGCAGTTTCAATCCAAAGTAATGCAAGACTCCACCTCAGAATAGGGAAAGTCAAAGAGAGTTTTTCTCCAAATCGGCCGTCCACTTCCAAGGCAGTAACACTGGAAGTGATTGAAGAAGAAGAATAGGTAGATCAGCAGCCATGTAAAAGCAAGATGACAAGAATTGAAGCTTCCACCTACATGCGCTACATTACAAGATGAAAGAGATCACACTCCACCTGCGAGATGAGGACATCTCGCGTTTTTTAAGTGGGGTAGAATGTAAGATTCCTCCCCAGCCTCTCAGGATGTCCAGTATCTTCCCATGTAGTCAAATCCCTCTTCAGAAATATAAAAGATCTTGTTTCTACCTATTTTGGCCTAGAGAGAGAAAATCTTCTAGAGAGAGGTTATTCAGATTTTGGATATTTTGGATGAAAAATATCTCTTTGTATTTAAATAAGTTCCCCCGAAACAGAAGTTCAAAAAGATTTTCAGAAGGTGCATTAGAAATCAAGTATAATCTGTTCAAGATGCCTTATCCTAGGAGTTAAGATTTTTTTCGAAAATTTAAATTAAGGTTCCTATGGACCAATAAGATTCATCCAAATGCAGGGAGGAGATAAATGGAAGAATAAAAGGAAAATCTCCCAAAAATGAGTAAATACTCACATAAGATGAAGAGTTGACTAAGGACAAGGTTATTAGTTAAAAAAGAGAGATATTTAGAAGAAATGATACATTTTTGACACCTCAGTATGGGGGAATTCTCCTCATGAAGGAGGAGCCTATTTCACTTGTGTGGGAAAGTTTTAAACTCCCAAATAATGAGATATTTTTATCTCTTCTCTCTCCTGTTTCAACTAGATCCAAAAAGTGAGCTAAACTGACCTAAAAATGGTCAAAATTGACCAAACTGATCTGGAAAATTCTAGAATCAGTTTGCTTGGTTAGAGGCTCACTTTTTCCTATAAATAGAAGCCTCCCCCTTTGTTGAAGCTTAATAGTGTTTTTTGCACTGTTACCCTACTTCTCCCAAGAGCCAAAAACTGTGAATTTACTCATAATTCATTAGTTTTTGACCTTCCCTCTTCTGAAGATTGGTGGCCACTCTTGTTTCAAACAAGAGTAGATCCCTCAAACCATCAAGCCAAAGGAAAGCTCTCAAATTCTCCTTGTAAGTTGGAGATTCTTCTCTTTTCTATTTCATTTTATGGTTTTTTATGATTTTTGTCTTCTCTAAAATGATTATGATGTTATGCCTCATTGAAAAAAGGCATTCCCCTCTCTTCTTTAGTAAATCCAACCATTCTTTATCCTAGATGAATGATTAATGGATAAAATCAAGTTTTTCATAATGTTTCTCTTTGATAAGTAGAAAATGTTTACATTAGAATGATTTAAATACTCTTGGTGAACTTCTAATTAATTTTAGAGAATTAAAATTCGAAAAATGGTCAGCCATACAAAGGAGGTTATGGCAAAATTTTCTAAAATTGTGAAAAATAAGTTTTACTTTTTTTTATTCAAAAAGAGTAATTTCCATCGTATATGTATTCTTAAAGTGTTAATTTTCATCCTAGGTATAAGAAAATGCATACTAAAAATATTTTATTAAAAAAGTGTTACTTTCTTTAGAGTTAAATTCTATGCATAGAAGGAAGCATATTGAAATTGTTATTTTGATTATAAAAGTGTTTTTTCATCATAAATGATTTGTATGCATAAACACATGCATAAAAGATATTTTTTATATTAAAAGTGCGATTTTCATCATAAATAATTTTTATGCATAAATGGATGCATAAAAGAAATTCTTTTATATTATAAGAGTTATTTTCATCATAAATGATTTGTACGCATAAACATATGCATAAAAGATTTTTTTATTAAAAGTGTGATTTTCATCATAAATGGATTTTATGCATAAATTAGATGCATAAGAGAAATTCTTTTATTCTAAAAGTGTAGTTCCTACTAAATTGGATTTATGCATGGAAAGATGCATAAAGAATTTATTTTAATCCAAAAGTGTTATTCTCATCAATTTTGATTTTATGCATAGAATGATGCATAAAGAAATCTATTTTTATTTCAAAAGAGCTATTTTCATCAATTTTGATTTTATGCATAAATAGATGCATAAAGAATTTTATTTTTATTCCAAAAGAGTTCTTCTTATCAATTTTGATTTTATGCATAAATAGATGCATAAAGAATTTTATTTTTATTCCAAAAGAGTTATTCTTATCAATTTTGATTTTATGCATAGAAAGATGCATAAAGAATTTTATTTTTAATTCAAAAGAGTTATTTTCATCAATTTTGATTTTATGCATAAATAGATGCATAAAGAATTTTACTTTAAATCCAAAAGAGTTATTCTTATCAATTTTGATTTTATGCATAGAAAGATGCATAAAATAATTATTTTATTTCGAAAGTATTATTTTCATTGAAATTGAAATTATGCATAGATAGATGCATAAAAGATTTATTTTTATTTTGAAAGTGTTATTCTCATTAAAATGGAATTTATGCATAGTAAAATGCATAAAAGGTTTATTTTTAATTCGAAAGTGTTATTGTCCTTAAAATTGAATTTATGCCTAAATAGATGCATAAAAGGATTTTTTTTAAAGTGTTATTCCTACTAAAGTTGTCTTTATGCCTAATTAGATGCGTAAAGAATCTTTATATCAAAAAATTAGAATTCTCTTACATTCTATAAATAGATGTGATGAGATGTGATAGGAATCAGATAGATGTAAATGGATGGATGGAAGTGATATGAATCAAATAAATGAAAATGGATGAATGGATGTGATGTCCTGTGAATTAGGATGTGAATGAATGGTATAGGATGTGAAGGAATGTGAATCGTGATATGAATGATAAGGGATGTGAATGAATGATAAGGGATGTGAATGAATGATGGCATGTGAATCGGATGTGAATGGATGATGTGGTTTAATGTGAATGATGTAGGTTAATGTAGATTGATGTATGGATGATGTGGTTTGATGTGTGAATGATGTGGGTTGATGTAAGTGGATGAATGGATGATGTGGATGTGGATGTGGATGTGGATGTGGGTGTGGATGTATGGATGTGGATGTGGATGTGGATGTGGAAATGGATGTCTGGATGTGGATGTGGATGTGGGTGTGGATGTATGAATGTGAATGGGGATGTGTGGATGTATGAATATAGATGTGGATGTATGAATGTAGATGTGGATGTGGATGTGGATGTATGAATGTGAATGGGGATGTGGATGTATGAATGTGGATGTGGATATGGATGTATGAATGTGGATGTGAAAATGGATGTATGGATGTGAATGTGGATGTGAAAATGGATGTATGAATGTGGAAGTGGATATGGATGTATGAATGTGGATGTGAAAATGGCTGTATGGATGTGAATGTGGATGTGAAAATGGATGTATGGATGTGGATGTGGATGTGGATGTGGATATGGATGTATGAATGCGGATGTGAAAATGGATGTATGGATGTGGATGTGGATGTGGAAATGGATGTATGGATGTGGATGTGGATGTGGATGTGGATGTATGAATGTGGATGTGGATATGGATGTGTATGTATGAATGCGGATGTGGAAGTGAATGTATGGATGTGGATGTACGAATGTGGATGTTTATGTAGAATAATGAATGCGAATATATATGTGAATTGATGTGACATCGATATGAGTGAATGGATGAGATGTGATGTACGAATGTGGATGTTTATGTAGAATAATGAATGCGAATATATATGTGAAATGATGTGACATCGATATGAGTGAATGGATGTTTATGTAGAATAATGAATGCGAATATATATGTGAAATGATGTGACATCGATATGAGTGAATGGATGAGATGTGATGACATGTGAATTGGGATGTGAATAAATGATATGTGATGTGCATGAATCTGATGTGATGAGATGGAAAATGATGTGATTGGATGAGAATGAGTACACATATGAATGGAATGTGGAATAAGTAATGTGGATTGATGAGGGATAATGTGGAAAGACGAGAGTTCATTATAGAAACTATATTTGTGACCTGTTTGTAAATGACTGTTTTATGTCAAGAATGCTAGGGAAGCATTTTGACCATCTTGTGATTAAGGTCATGGAGACCTAAATGATAAAGTTGCAACAGCTGACAGAGAGTCAACAGAGGACGTCTTGCGTAGCATGGTCGGTCGAGGTCTTGACCAGCCTTGTTTGATTTAAATGGTGAGCTTCCGATACGGTGGATGAGGGACCAAGGAAGCGGCCTATGAGTGAAGCGCTAGGTGACCTGCGAAGGACCATACGGTGCTCAGGCTCTGGGTTGCCAAAGATACCCACACGTGCGTCGTGGAAGATATTGAATCAAGGAGTAAGAGTTTTTACTGAAACCGGGCATGGATCTGGTTGATTGACCTTGCTGGTCCTCACGGATGAGTCCATGACTCTTTTATATGGATCTGTTGGTTGATCTTGCTGATCTTCCACGGAGATTCCATTTTGTTATGTGAATATATTGCTGGTTACTATGAGCTAGGAACTATCAAAAAGGCCCCTGTGTGAATAGGTGGTGAGCGTTCTGGTTGCCAATGCTGCCATAAGTACACCGATAAAAGAATGATTGGAAATAAGGATTCAACCAGAGATTTTGAGGATTGTGATCAGTGACACAATGGTTTCATTAAAGGATTATTTTAAAGATAGCTGATGCTGAGAAAAAGGCAATTTCATATTGGGTGTGTAAGTAGTGTGACTAGTTTTATGTTTGCATGAACATCCAGCTAGGGGACCTGGGAACTCTTTTCCCTAGTACCCGGGACAAAACCTAACCAAATTCCTAATTGGATCCCATCACTATAGTGGCTGGGCGGTTGGCTAACCCATGGGACTTAGGCTGGACTGATGGATCCGTAAATCGAGACTCAATTTCTGTTTAGTTCGATAGATGAAGTAAATTCTGGACAAAAATTGTTCTATGGAAAAGAATCAACGGCTGTGCCTCTCAATGAGGAAAAAAACATTGGTCTCTATGATCCAAGTACAGTCTTTTTCCCTGATCTGACTACGGGACTTACGGGTTCGGTCAGATGAGCTCAATTAGTTAAGGCTTTTGACTACGTTAGGGAAAAGTTATCTTGGTGGAATCGCCCGTGCTTTCCGGGCAAAGGAAGTTCATTTCCACTCACATCAGCCCCAACAGCTTCTTTTTCAGCAACATACCAGCTGCTCATCTCATCAAAAATAATATCCCTGCTTACCCTCAACTCACATGTAGCAGGGTTATAACACCTGTATCCCTTTTGCTCAAGGGAATATCCAATAAACACACATTTTTTAGCTTTTGGATCCAGCTTAGTTCTCAGCTCATCTAGCACATGCACATATGCAATGCATCCAAAGACTTTTAAATGAGACAAATCAGGTTTTCTGCCAGTAAACCTCTCCTCTGGAGTTACATTATGTATGGCTACAATTGGAGTCCTGTTCATGATGTAAACTGCTGTAGAAACAGCCTCAGCCCAATAGCTATGCGGCATATTCTTATCTTCCATCAATGCTCGTGCAATCTCAGCAATGTGCCTGTTTTTTCGTTCAACAACTCCATTTTGCTGTGGAGTGTATCTGCATGTAAACTGTCTCTGAATACCATTCTTCTTCAAAAATTCAGAGAACTCATTGGAGAAGTACTCTCCCCCTCCATCTGACCTTAGGCACTTTACATATTTCCATGTTTGCTTTTCAGCCACCATAACTCTGAAATTCTGAAAGTGAGTGAACACCTCACCCTTCTCCTTCATGAAGTATACCCACACTTTCCTTGTGTGGTCATCAATAAATGTCACATAATACCTGCAGCCTCCCATAGACATGGTCTTCGTAGGACCCCATACATCTGAATGCACAACATCTAGTGCATTTCTGCTCACATTTCTGTTACGTGGAAATACATGCTTTGTTAGCTTTCCAAATTGGCATGCTTCACATATTTTCTACATACCTTCAACTTTAAACTTTGGCAGCCCTGTCACAATTACTTTAGTCTGCATAGACTTCATTCTCTGCACATTCACATGTCCAATTCTTTTATACCAAATGTCTGTGTCTGCAACAATTCCTATACCATTTGCAAACATCGCAGCACTCACTTCAGGCATGTTTACATTCAATGTAAACATTCTGCCCACTCTGTTGCCTTTTGCAACCAACCTGCACTTATCTTTAAAGTCTTCAACATAACAACCATCAAGGTTAAACCGAACCTGCAAACCCTGCTCAATCATCTGGCCAACTGAAACCAAATTCTTTATTACGTTTAGAACATGAAGTACATCTACAATGTACTTCACTTTGCCATCCTGCATAGACAATGGCACATCTCCAACATGGGCAATTGGATGAGCAGTGTCATCCCCTATTTCCACAAAACCTGGTCTTTCAAGGTTTTTCATCTCCTTGAACCACTCCCCATGACTTGTCATGTGGTTCGAAGCACCTGAATCAACGTACCATACATCATCTTTATGTGCTGCTTCAACATTTTTAGACATGGCATTAACAACATGTTGCATAACAAACAACCTTTCATTATCCTCATTGTTTCTGCTCGAGGATGCATAGTTGTTTTGCTGCGATTTTCCATTTTGCATGTCAGCCTGCTTTTTATAACAATATGCCTGCACATGTCTAGGCTTACCACAATAAAAGCATCCGCGTGTATCATTATACTGCCTTTGCCAATTTCGACGACCTCTTTGACTCCCCCTGCCTCTAAATTGGCCTCTTCCACCTGCGTCTTGTGTTGTTGTTGTGAATTCTGGGACTGTTATTGCTACTCTGCTAATGGCCATAATTCTAATTACCCTATTTGGCCACCTCCTTGGCCGCGTCCACGGCCTCCTCTACCTCGTCCTCTTCCTAAACTTGTGTAGAAGGCCTATTGCTCTGAACTGTTTTTGTTTTGTGAAGACTGTTGATCTTCACCCAAGCTCTTCTCTTCTATAATCAACATAGACACCAAATCTGTGAAATTGGAAATGTTTTCCTGAGTCTGAGTAGACGTCTTGATCGCCTTGTATTGTGGTCCGAGACCACGTAGACAAACTTCCACCTTATCATCATCATCTACTGAAACACCAATAGATGCAAGGGCTTCCACAATACCCTTGATCTTCAATGCATAGTCATTCACAGACATACTCTTTTTCTCCACAATATGAAGTTCATTCTTCAATTGTATCTTTCGTGCCTTGGTATTTGTTCATAGAGTTTTACCAAGGTGTCCCACGCCTCCTTGGGGGACTTGGCATCCTGTATGTGCCCAATCATAGTGTCCTATATACTGATAGAGAGCCAATACATAACTTTTCTGGCTCCTTGGTTCCAATCCTTGAACTCTTTCACATCTACAGCAGTCGGATTGATCTCCGGTATCTCCGGTGCCTCTTCATGCTCACCTTCTATGTAGTCCCAATAACCCTTTCCCATCGCGAAGTTTGTCAACTTGAACCTCCAAGCATGGAAGTTGTTCTTATCAAGCTTCTCAGCAACAATCTAGTTTATGCCATCATTTGACATCTTGCCAGACACACAAATTTACCAGGAATAGCACTCTGGTTCGTCCTACACAAACTACTATATTTTCTGTAGCGGTACTACTGTAGTACACTCAAATGTCACAACCAGTGACCTCAATGTGCATACATACACCCAATGGCAAGTGGTGTTGACCTCCTTGCAGCACACACAATGTCTGCACAACCAATCTGTCTTCCTGCAGTTCTTAAAACAGAGTTCTGCAGAGAATCGATGACTTACCCATAGTGCTCGAAATCACCTGCTTTCTGAAAAGCGGAGGTCGTAACGCGCTCGAAACGCATTTTCAGCCCCAAAAATGGCGCCCGATAAGACAATAGAATTGCCCTATAGCTTTACTCCCACAAAGAAAGCTCCTCAATCAGAGATCATTTGCCGATGCCTCCCATAGAGCTCCGACAAGGGTGTAGTCGCCAACACAAATAGGGAAGAGTAGTTGAAGCTCTTACCCTCGTACCACTTCCTGTGCTTCTCTTGCTTGCAGCTCAGGCCTTAGCATGAACCAAGCTCTGATACCATGAAAAGATGCAGGGGAGAAGAGAGCTTGAGCTCTTGCAAGCACACACACACTCACAAAACCCTAAAAGAGAACACACAAGGTGAGAGGTTGAAAATCTTCTTCTTCTTCACACAATACTCAACACACCATATACAAAGATAAGAGTACACACCATATGAAAGGTACTCAACCAAATACATACTAGGGTTCTCTATAGTGTGAACCCAACTAAATGAGCTGGCGCTATAACTATGCCAGTCTCTAGAATGGCTGTCACACACAGCCTGTCATCCCACTGGCCGCATATCACCCATGATCTCACCAACCATGCCAGTGGTGTAAGTGTGGGGCCTATCCCCCAGGCGGGTCATCAATGTCCACCGCCTCACTAGATGAGCTTGATATCTCAACAGAGAAATCCCATCCTTTGACACTATGAATCCCAAGTATTTCACCTGGTCAACAGAGAAAGAACATTTGCTCTTCTTTGCAAAGAGTTGGTGTTTCCTTAGGATTTCCAAGACTTTGCGCACATGATCTTCATGGTCTACAGCATTCTTTGAGTATACTAAGATATCGTCAAAGAAGACAAGAACAAAATCATCCAAGTATTCTCTAAGAATATCCTACATAAGACGATTGAATGTCGCCAGGGCATTAGTCAATCCAAACGGCATGACTGTGAACTCATAATGTCCATAGAGCGACGACGAGTATTGAATGCTATCTTTGGGATGTCTTGCTCCTTGATTCTGATCTAGTGGTAGCCGGATTTGAGATCTATCTTTGTGAACATTTGGGTCCCACTTAACCGAGCTAGAAGTTCATCAATCCTAGGAATAGGATACTTATTCTTAATTGTTAATTGATTCAATCCTCTGTAGTCAATACAGAGTCTTAACATTCCATCTTTCTTCTTTTGAAAGAGAACGGGCGCACCCCAAGGTGAGACATTGGGTCTGACGAATCCCTGCTCTAATAGTTGTCTTGACTATTCCTTAAGTTCTATGGCTTCAGGGACTGGCATTTTGTATGCACGCTGGGCTACTGGCTGAGCTCCGGGGGTTAATTCAATCTCATGATCTACTTCACGAGATGGAGGCATCTCAGTCAGCTCTTCAGGAAACACATCTGCATACTCACTTAACCACTCTGGTTCTTTAGCCTTGCATTTTATGTCTAATGGATTCATTTTAACAACATACACATCTGCATACTCACTTAACCACTCTGGTTCTTTAGCCTTGCATTTTATGTCTAATGGATTCAGCTCTTCAGGAAACCACATCTGCATACTCACTTAACCACTCTGGTTCTTTAGCCTTGCATTTTATGTCTAATGGATTCATTTTAACAACATACACAGCTTTCTTCTTTCTGAGCCCTTTTAATAATTTGGAAGCCTTGACTAAATGTAGCACTGGGGATCCGAAAATTCCAATTCCTTGAACTTTACTCCCGTGAAGGTCAAGGAAAGAGATGGTTCCTTTGTGACAATGAATGTTAGCCTAATTCTTTTAGAGCCAATCCATTCCAAGGATTCCATCATATATTCCCACGGGTAAGACTCTGAACTGACACTCTCTTACGTTCCCATCTAGGCCGGAATAAGGTGAGTGAAAAGAATCTTCCCACTGGCTAATTCCACTTGCATTAGTTTCCTTGATTTTTGATTTAGGACTAATTTACGCAGACATCCTAGGGAAATAAAAGAATGAGTACTGCCTGAATCAATCAAAAGCTTGAATTTCTTACCCTAGTACTCTGCTTGAGTCTGGAGGACTAAGAATTGACAGTTATTCCCCTTGCTACATAGATCTGTCCTTTCTCTTCCTCCACTTCCTCAGCTATGGTGACTGCTCTGGCTGCTGCAGTCTGAGGTGGAACTCTCTCTCTTTGGTTATTCCAATTCTGGAAAGGAGTTCGGGAATTGGACCCATAGAATTTTTACCATAATTTGGAGGTTATTTCATGGACATAACATCTTACCACATGGCTAAGAAATAGGTATACTACCTTGTTGGAGTAAAACAATTATCTGTGTAATCAAACATCTCATTCTAATATCTCTTGTTGTGGAAAAATGTCAAAGGCAGTAGTAAGTAAGGAACTAAAAAGGAATTGATAAAAAGGAGTTGGTAAAATATCAAAGGAAGTAAAGTGATGAAGTGAGTTCAAGTCAAAAATTTTAAATGTCAAAAATTTTTTTATCCCCCTTTCAATCATGTTAACTTGTATATTTTCTACAACCGTTGACTTATGGTTGTAGAAGCTCATTTATGTTAATGAATTATTATCTGATAAAGAGTTCTATATGTTCTTCTCGTAGAAGGGATCTTTATACCAGGATTCTATTGGGTTGACCAGACTATAAGGAACCCCAGAATCAGTTAGATCTTAAGGGAAAGAGTTGTCCTCCAACTACAAGATGAGGACATCTGATGTTTTTTAAGTGGGGTAGGATGTAAGATTCCTCCCTCCAGCTTTGAGGTGTAAAGGTGTAAGAACCTCCCCTTCTGTTCTTGAAATTATTCCCCTCTCTGAAATAGGAGAAAGATCTTATTTTACCCTGTTTTGGCCTAGAGAGAGAAAATGTCTAGAGAGAGGTAATCCAAATTTGAGATATTTTTGGATATAAACATCCTCCTAGTGTCTAAAATGGTTTCCCTTGAAACAGAAGTTCAAAATAAATTCTCCAAAGTGCATTAGGAATCAATTATTGCATGAGGCTTCCTTTACTAATTGTTTTCAGTTTGGCAATCCAAGATTTTTGTTGCCTTTTTTCATTGAGCCCATACTTTTCCTCATTAGTGAAAAGGGTGGGTATCTTTGTTTTCACCCTTGTTTTTCCCTTTATTTCTTTTTGATTCTTGTGATGCTCTTCTTTCTTGGAAGTATTAACCCTTGAAACCAACCATCCTTAATGCCTCTCCAAGTGATGGGCAAGATGCCTTGTGTTTAGTGCAATCACTACATCCATCCCAATCCCCATTGTGCGCACAAGGCACCTATCTTTTTGTACTGCATATATTGCAAAACCTTTGGTCATGACACACCACAGTCCCAATTCACCTACAATTAACTCAAAACCTCCATCTCCTGTGCCCCAACCAAACACAATTCAAAGGGTCAAAACTGCTCAAGAAGCAGTTTTGAATACATAAATATCAAATTAGGAATTTCATTCTGAATATCAATTTGTATGAGTTTCATCACACAATTCTAAATTTTTACCCTTACATCATAAATTTATGACATTCTTGGCTTCTCGGTTGATCCACTTTAGCCAAATTGCTCTGATACCAGCTGTAAGATCCCTGACCCCACTGCGCAATGAATTCTGGGGTACTAGCAGCAAAAGTAGCACTTCTTGCATGGGGTAGGTTCCCACACTCGGGGCCTCGCCCACGGATATCCATACAAGAGACTAATCCATTGGTTCTTCCAAACTGCTTTGCATGGAGGCTGCAAGCTGAGCTAGCACTCTTCTTGGGTTACCCTGATTCTAGCGTGGGGGACCCTAATTGGACTGAAATGAAGGAGTCGGTCTCTGAACTCTGGGACCCTAGCTTCCTTGGCCCACAGAAGGAGATGGGCAATCCTTGAGCTAGTGCCCAAGTCCTTGACATGTGAAGCATCTGTTCCCGCTCCAAAGCTCTTCCCTTTGCATGCTGGAGAGAGCCAGAGTTCCTGAGAATGTACTTCGGGGGAAAGGCTTTCCTTCATTTCTGAAGCTTCCCGTCTCCACATTCTGGTTAGGACCTTGGTGTCTCTTTGGAGAGGGAAAGTTGGAATAGCTTCTCGGAGTCTGAAATCTCTTGAAGGATGAGGGAGCTAGCTTTAGCGAGACTTTTACGATGAAGGCTGTGGCAAAGTCCTTTGCCATTCTGACAGCTTCAGCCATGGACACTGGCTTGGCATTTTTGACCAGTGTGTCCAAGGGTTCGTTCATTCCCCGAATGAACCTGGCCACCATGAGTTGCTCTTCATCTAGAGGTGGTGAATATTTGAGTAGAAGAGCAAAGGCCTGGTGATATTCCTCGATGGTTTTGCTCCCCTGCTTTAACTCCAAGAATTCATTCATTTTGGTTTCCAAAAACCCAAGGGGACAAAATCTCTTTCTCAAATAGGTTTTAAGGTCATTCTAGGACTGAGTATTTCTATCCAGACGGGTGGTGTCACAATGGTTCCTCCATGCCACCCTCGCTATTTCCACTATCTTCAGCCTGGCAAGAGCCATTTTGCTCTGCTCATTGTAGCCTATGATGTCAAAATATTCTTCCATAGCTTCCACCCATTTCTCCACAGCCTCTCCCATTTCTCCACAGCCTCGCCCATGTTCTCCCCTTCTCCTTTAAAGGGTCCTGGTGGCTAAGTTCTATGAAGAGCCTTACGAACATCGGGGTCAAGCTCATCATCTTCAAAGAGAGGGTCTGGCCTGACGGCCACGGTTTCCTCATCTCATGATTCTGCCAAAAATGATATATTATTAAATTCTTATTTTGATATCATCCACGAGATCCTAAGACTTAAGGGATTCGGAAAACAATTTCTTAAACAAGATAAATGATCTTATTGGAGATCTATGACATATGTCTGGTAACAGATTCTTCTTTATCAGTTCGTCCTCCATAGACAATCACTTATATAACAGGAAATTTTTCTTGAGAAAACATTTCTTTATTTATATAAAAGTTGCAATATGTACATAGAGCAGCTCGGCTCCAGAAATCAAAATCTCCTCAGGAGACGCATAAGATGGCGATACTTGGGCCATAGCCATGCCCTGAAACAAACGTTCACTTACTTCCAAGGGAGCTATTATCTTCTCCTTAGGAATAAAGTGACTAAGGAGTCTGTAGATTTGGCATGAGAGTCTAAAATTCCGAGGCATTGAATGATATAGAATGACACCATGTACCACTTTCAACTTTATCAGAATCATGGCCAATGAGAGGTTTTGCCTCAGCGTTGCACGCAGGTCGCAAGAGGCGTGGACATACTGCCCTGCAAACCACTTATGCTGTCGTCGTCTCTCCACTGGATCAGGAAAATATAAATCCTCAAAATGGCATGCGAGACTGACTCGGCTTGTTCGAGTTGCAGTGGAAGATATGAGATGCTCAAAGGCGAACGCAATCATGTCTTGCGACTAGGTGAGGTCAAGAATACCAGATAAGTATGGAACTTCCATCTATAAAAATAATTTCTTTGATTCAAAATTCTTCATTAAAGAAGCTTACAGAATGAAAATACATTATGAAAATGCTTTTTTCTGAGTTTTTATTATCAATTTCTGATAAGAATTCGTTTATCCTTATTAGCTTTCAACAAGGCTTTGATACCAGAGCTGTGAGGTCCCCCACCCACTCCGAGGCTCCTGCCGACGACGAAAGCAGCGTCGGCCTCCCACGCGGGGTGGGGTCCACACACTCGGGGCCTCACCCGCGGATGTCCGGGGACGAGAGGCTAGCCCAAGCGGCCCCGGGCCCGAAAGACTCCCCTCGCCCGGAAGGCACGGGCGATTCTGCCAATTGGGAAAAATCTTCTAACGGGGAAATTATTCTAATGAGTCAAGTCTTAACTACAAAAACTGATCTGACACCAAACCTGAAGTCACATGTTCAGATCTAGAAGAGACTTGCACTTGGTCCATGGAATCACCGCTTTTTTCCTCATTTACGAGGCACAGCCGATGATCCCCTCTCATAGAACAAGGTCTTCTCAGGATTTAAAACCAAATAATGTAACTAATCGTATCTAGTTGTTTCTTAGGAATCCTCCGAGCCCCCATGGGTTAGCCAACCACACCACTGAATTGGTGGGATTCCTTTATAAAGATTTGGTTGGGTTTTTGCCTGAGTACCGAGGAAAAGAGTTCCCAAGCCCCCTAGCCGGCGATTCATGCAAAAAAATCAAGGTAGGCATACCACGTACACACCCAATATGAACTTGCCATTTATAACAGATTTGACTGGCTTTAAAAACAATCCTTCAATAGAAATCATGTAAAGACCTCAAGATTCTTGCTCTAACCATGTACGGGGTATACAAACCATACAGACCACACCAAGAGAACATTGAGCATGTAAAGATCTTAATCAACCCATTTTGACCATGTGTAAACCATACGGAACATACAAAGCAAAATATTCCGGTCATGTGTAGACTACATTGAACATGCAAAAAAGCACACCATGAGAAGATCAAGCATACATAGATTACATAGACTCCATTCAAACCTATATAGACCACATGGACTGTACAAAGCACACTTGGAGATGACCAACTATATGAAAATCACATACAATCTGATCATACGCTTGCTGTATGGACCGTGTAGACCACACAAGGACAAGCTTGACCACATAAAGATCGTGTGTAGGCCACCATCAGCATAGTGTACTGACAAGAACGACTATAAAGACTAGACATGGGCTATACAGAACACACATACCAAGTATATAGAGATGACATAGAGCCCATTCTAACCATGCACGGGAAATATAGACTATATAAACCACATTGAGACAATTGTGAGACCTCGAGCAGCCCCTTCTAACCATATACGGGATATATAGATTGTATAAACCACACTGAGACAATCATGAGACCTCAAGCAACCCCTTCCGACCATGTATAGGCACCACATGGACCAAGTAGTAGAGCACATCATGAGAAGACCAAGCATATGGACACCGATTCCATATGTATAAGCACCACATGGACCAAGTAGTAGAGCACATCATGAGAAGACCAAGCATATGGACAGTGATTCCGACCATATACGGATCACATGGACTATATGGAGAAGACCAAGCATGTGAAGATCCCACAAAACCCATTGCACATATGATGTATAGACCATATAGACCATCTAAAGCCATTATCTGTAGATGATACAACCCATCCACACATGTACGGACAATAGAGGGCCATACTAATGATAATACTAAGCATGTAAAGATCTCAACTAGTACATTTTGACCATGTATATGCCATATCCACCATATAAGCCATATCAAGGCTAAAGGCATTGCATTTCATCTTCTTCATGTGGCTTACCATTATAATGTTCATGGGGGGGGTTAGGGGGATAAATAAAATAAAATGGCACAAGGGGACAAGGGGGACTTATTTTTTTGGTGAAATAAGAGAGAGAGAAAAAAAAGAGAGGGGTTAATTTATTCATAGGGGGCATTGCGCATGCGAGGGGCATGAGTGTGTAAAAACAAGTGAAATTATGGGGAGGTGCATGTGCACATGAGGGTGTGAATAGGCGGTTACATGCAGTGCAAGGGTGCATGTATGTGCAAATGAAACTACGTATGCATATGCAAATGTGACCATACATTGTGGATGTACATGTGCACTTGTATATGGACGTGGATGTGTATGGGGTGGGGGGTGTGGGTGCATGTGAAAATATGTGTGCACACATGTATGTGTGATTGCAAATGCACATGCAAGTGGGCGTGAGTATATGGGGTGCATGTGTGGGTGTGAAAAGGCGGTTGCACATGGGTGTTTACACATGCGGTACAAGGGTGCAGGTACATGTAAATGGTATATGTATGTATATGTAAATGGTATATGTGTGAAAATATGTGTGCACACGTGTATGTGTGATTGCAAATGCACATGCAAGTGGGCGTGAGTATATGGGGTGCATGTGTGGGTGTGAAAAGGCGGTTGCACATGGGTGTTTACACATGCGGTACAAGGGTGCAGGTACATGTAAATGGTATATGTATGTATATGTAAATGTGATGTGCGTGTGTGGATGTGCATGTGCACATAAATGTGTAAGGGGCAAGGGATGTTGGGGTACATAAAAATGCAAAAATGTGTGTGCACATGTGTGTGTGTGTGTGTGTGATTATAGCTGCAGGTGTAAACGAGCGTAAGTATATGGGCTATACGCGCAAGTGTGTGCATGTGTATGTGTAAATGTGTGAAGGTGGGATTCACGTGTGAGTGTGAATATAAAGTCGTGGGCACAAGGTGCATTTGCACATATATGTGGAAGGAGTGTGTGCATGGTGGGGTGTAAGTGTATGTATACACGCACATACATGCAAGTGCGTGGGGTATGTGGTGAGGTGCACCTGCATGGGTGAAAATGTGATGTGTGTAAAAGTGGGTGCATACAAGTATGAGAGTGAAAATGCAAATGGGGAGTATGTGTATGTGTATGTGTGCGTGGGAATGCAAGTGTTGCAAATGTGTGAATATGTGTGTTGTATATATGCATGTGTTATGGGTGTGCGTGCATGTTTTTAGTCGTTTGTCATCATGAGAAGCACATAAGGATTCTTCAATAAGAGGTCCACAATATTTTTGAAACTTACTACCAGTAAGGAAATCAACAGCTTCAACTCCGTCAAGAGTTTCAACAAATATAGTATCTTGAGGAGTAACTTTACAAACCCTAAATGGTTCCTTTTTAGTATATTTAAGCCTTTTCTTTTCATTGTGGACCCCATACATAAGTAAAATATCTCCTACCTCAATCTCCTTGTCCTTGAGATTTCAGTTGAACCAATTCTCTCTTTGGTCCTTTTTTGTCAGTATGTTTTGCATTGCAATTTTTCTCTCCCTTGGTGAGATGTTCTAAAACAAATAACCGGTCAGCCAATTCATTACCATCAAGCTTTTTATTTATGGCTACCCTTAAGCTAGGGATCATGAAATCCCAAGGCATTACTACCTCAAGTCCATACACCATCTTAAAAGGCATGCATCCAATTGCAACTTTGTATGATGTACAATAAGCCCATAAAGCTGCTATGATCTTAGACTCTCATTTAGTGCGTCAAGCTTCAATAGTCTTTGTCAACATTGAAATAAGAACCTTGTTAGTACTCTCTACTCTCGGCCATTTTCCTGTGGGTAATATGGTGTTGACTTACGACGATGAGTGATCATGAATGTGTTGGTTTACATAATTGATGAAATGCTTACCTTGATCACTGACTAGCTTAAATGAACATTCAAAGCGTGTAATGATGTTCTCATTGAAAAACTTAACAGTCGCCATGGCATCCGTTTTTTATGAAGCTCTTGCTTCATCCCATTTGGCTACATAATTTGTGGCAACAATGATGAAGTGTGCTTGTGTGCCTTGTGCAACAGGACTAATAGGGCCAATGAAATATAATCTCCATTTCTCAAAAGGTTGGTTGACTCTGATAGGATGTAGTGGCATCATGTCCTTCTTCTGTGGTTTTGCACAACGTTGGCACTTGTCACATCCTTTGACAAATAGTGCAGAATCTTTGAAGAGCCTGTGCCACAAATACCCCAATTAAAGTATTTTTCTTGCTCTAACGTCACTTGCAAAGTGTCCACCAACTACCCCTTGTGTGCTTGCGATGATGTATAAGTATTCATGCTCCCTAGGGCAATGTCTTAGTATGTCATCCTTACCTCATCTATAAAGAGTTTTGGCAATAAGTTGGTACAGTACACTCTCTTTTTGAAACTTTCTTGATAAATCTTTCCTTAGTTCCTTCCTTCTAGAAAACCATTTGCTAAAAAGCTAACAATTTTCTCACTCCATTTTGGAATAGCCTCAACCTTGTGAATAGTGTATCATCCAATAACTTGTCATTAACTCCAATTTGTGCTTAACCATTAGGTATGCGGGATAGATGATCTGCCACCATGACATGTTTTTTGCCAGGCCTCACAACTACTATAAAATCAAACTCGAGAAGAATCAACAACCACCTTGTGATCCTTCCCAGTGGAGCATGGTTTGTTTACTAGATATAACAAGGCTTGATGATCCACATAGAAAACAAATTTGTTAGCAAGAAGGTAATGAGGAAATTTCTTTATAGCATAAGCCATTGCTAACCCTCACGCGCTCAATGGTGGTGTAATTGTGTCGACTTACAAAACTAATAGGATATTCCAATTTGTGTTTCCTTGGCTGTACTAGGACACATCTAATTGTGCGAAATTAGAGGCATTGATATGCACATAAAAGATGAGATCCCAGTTAGGTGTTTGCAATATTAGAGCAATGGCCAAGGCTTGCTTTAGCGCATCATAATCTTGTTGACACTCCTCAGTCCATATAAATACAATCAATAGCTTGTATAAAGGATGAGCTATTTCTACATAGAAAAGAATAAACTAGCGGTAGTAGTCGCCAACATGGCCCATGAATCTTTAGACTCCCTTGTAGTTTGTTGGTGACCTTGATTTTTCTCTCGTCAGTGGAAATCCCATTTTTAGACACTATATGTCCAAGATTAACTTTGCGTTTCACCCAAAATTGGCATTTATAAGGATTTAAGGATATGCGATAAAATCAACACCTTTTAAACACCCTTTTTTATAAGGATTTAAGGATATGCGATAAAATCAACACCTTTTAAACACCCTTTTTTAGGCATGCTAGGTGCTCTTTCCAAGACGAACGAATGCACAAATTATCCAAGAAAGCTTCGAGAAACTTTCTTAAGAAGTCCTTAAAAACAGAATTCATAAGCCTTTGGAACATGGCTAGTGCATTGGTTAGACCAAATGGCATAACTCTGTAAGCATATACACCATGGTAACATTCACTTGCTTGAGATCAACACACACTCTAAGTTTTCCATTCTTTTAGGCACAAGTACAATGGGTGAGACCCATTCCGAGTGTTCAATCTCATAGATGAATGCAAACTTAATGAGTTTATCAATCTCTTCCTTAACAATGCTTGCATATTTCAGATTCATTGGATAGGGTTGCTGTTGGATTGGTTTAACTTTAAGTACCATGGGGATGGTGTGTTGTACCACTTCTGCAATAACTCCCTTCATATCATGCTATGTCCATGCAAAGAAATTCTTATAATCCTTGAGAAGAGCTACATGTTCAGCCTCCTCGACCTTATTTAAATTCTTGGCTATGTAGACAGGCTTAGGATCTTCTCCTGGTTTAGCCAAGGTGTTAATCCCATTTGGATTAACAACATGATCCTCAATTGAGGACATTAATTAGTGTCATGCAAAGGCACCTTAAAGGTTGTACATTACGAGATATTGGCCACCCAAGGCCTAGTAAGTAAGTTTTGGGCACCCAAGTGTGTGAATAAGGGTCAATTGTATATAAGGCATTTTCTCATAATGAAAAGGACATAATCCCCTGATGAAAAGACAGTTTCAGATACAAAACTATGGCATGCTCGTTTTGGTCATCTGAACTTTGCTAGTTTGCTGCGTTTGCAGAAATTTGATATGGTTGCTTCATTGCCCCCTCTTGAGGCACCATTGAAACATGTTTTGTGAAGGTTGTATTTTGGGCAAAATGCAGCGTTCTGCATTTCCAAAGGATGGTTTTGTGCAGGCCACTCGCAAATTGCAACTTGTACATAGTGATGTATGTGGGCCTATGCAAACTCCGTCATTTGGTAAACACTTGTACTTCGTGACTTTCATTGATGACTCAAGGCATGCATGGGTATATCCACTGAAGGCAAAGTCCAAAGTGTTTTTGTGCTTCAAACAGTTTTTGCTTATGGTTGAAAATGTATCCAATTGTACTGTGGGCACCCTCCATGCTGATCGAGGAGAGGAGTACATGTCTAAAGAGTTTGATGCATTTTTGGCTAGTCGTGGGATAAAACACCAATGTACAGTGCTGTATACCCCTCAGCAAAATGTTGTTACTGGAGAGGAAAAACAGGTCACTTATGGAGATGGCACGATGTATGGTCAAGAGCCAAGCTTTGCCACATACGTTTTGGCTTGAGGCTGTCATGTGTGCTGCATATGTACTCAACAGGTGTCCCACTAAGGCCTTGCAGTCTGTTACTCCATACGAAGCTTGGCATGGCAGGAATCCTTCTATTGGTCACTTGCGTGTCTTTGGTTGCTTGGCCTATGCTTTAGTGCCTGTGCAACAACGTAGAAAATTGGATGATAAGGCTGTCAAATGCATTTTTGTTGGTTACAGTGCTGAGAGCAAGGGTTACAGATTGTATCATCCGCAGTCAAAGCGTATCTTGATTAGTCGAGATGTTGATTTTGTGGAAGATGCTGTGCAGCCTTTGTTATCATGTACCAAAGAGACAGGTGTGAGCTCACGGGATGTATTTGATACGTTGTTGCCTCTGTTTACAGGTGGAAATTCAAATGTAAGTCCTAATGAGGCAAATATTCAGCCTATGCAGATGTCAAACGATATCATAGATCAGCCTATTTCTGATGCAGATTTACAGGATGTAATTTATGAGGATAGGGCTGAAAATGAGCAGGCTAGAGGTATGCCTAAATGGCTGGTGCAAACCTTGCGTGATAGTAAAATTGATGCACCTATGTCTAGTCGTACTCGTTCAGGTTTTCAGCATGCCTCTTATGCATCAGATTGTTATGCTTTGGCTATGTCTAGTATGTGTGAAGAGGAAGAACCTCTTTCATTTGATGAGGCACAAAAATCAAAAAATTGGTTAGCTGCAATGCAAAGTGAATATGATGCTATAATGAAGAATGGTACATGGTCTTTGTGTGATTTGCCTATTGGTAAAAAGTTCATTGGATGTAAGTGGGTTTTTAAGTTGAAACGAAAGCCAGATGGCAGTGTTGATTGCTATAAGGCTAGACTTGTTGCAAAGGGTTATGCTCAAGAAAAGGGCATTGATTTTGATGAGACCTTTGCTCCCACTTGTCGTATGACTACCATTCATAGCATTTGTGTATTGGCAGCTCATAATGGTTGGAATGTACATCAGTTGGACATAAAGACTGCATTCTTGAATGGAGATTTGCATGAGGAGTTGTATGTATCGCAGCCTCGTGGTTTTGTTCAAAGAGGGCAAGAAAACAAAGTGTGCAGGTTGAAAAAGGCTTTATATGGTTTAAAGCAAGCTCCACGAGCTTGGTATGAAAAGATACATGCATATTTGACTGCACATGGTTTTCAGAATAGTCTAACAGAAAGCACTTTGTATGTTAAACGTGTGGATGATGTACATCTAATCATTGCTCTCTATGTCGATGACATGCTACTCATTCATAGGACCAAATGAGAGTCATATTGCTGATTTTAAGGCTGATTTGAATGCCTCTTTTGAGATGTCCGATTTGGGGCATTTGCATCATTATTTGGGGATACAATTTAAGCAGTGTGATGGAGGTATTGCTTTGTGTCAGACAAAGTATATTGAGACATTGTTGCGGAGATTTGGCCTTGAAGACTGCAAGCCTATTGCTACTCCAATGGAGACAGGTTTGAAGTTGAGTCTTCATGATGCTGGAGATCACTTTGATGTCACACTCTATCAGACAACTGTTGGTTGCCTCATTTATGTATGCATTACGAGGCCGAACATTCAATTTGCAGTCTCACAGGTGAGCAAATTTATGCATAGCCCAGGGTCTCAGCATTGGAAGGCAGTTAAACGCATCTTTTGCTACTTGAGTGGCACCATACATCTTGGGCTGTTTTATCCCAAGGGGGGATCGTTGCCACCAGATTTACATTCTTTTTCGGACTCAAATTGGGCTGGTTGCTATGACACAAGAGTGTCCACAAGTGGTTTTTGTTTCATACTCGGTAGCTCGTGCATATCTTGGTTAAGCAAGAAGCAACCTACTGTGGCCACTTCTAGTTGTGAAGCTGAGTACATGGCAGCTTTCACAGCTATACGGTTGAGTGTGTGTGGCTCAGACGGCTTATGTGGCTGACTTGGGTGTTGGACAGGAGTCTGCCACCTCTATCTACACTAACAGTCAGAGCGCATTGGCAGTTGCGAGAAACCCAGTTTTTCATGCTCGCACAAAGCACATTGAGGTGCATTATCACGGAGAGACTCTCAGCAGGAGAGATCAGCTTGGCCTATGTGTCCTGTGTTGGCCTATGTGCTAACACAGGACAACCTTGCCGATCTTTTCATAAAGGCGCTTCCTCGTGAGAAGTTTGAAGCTTTCCACAAAGCTTTGGGCTTGCTCCCCTTTGTGGACTGATCTACTTCGAGCATGGCACTTCCCTATACATGAGTGCCAGCTCTCGTTCACACCATCACTCCCAGGGGGGATTTGTTGCCATATATATAGGCAGTGATGTGTGTGAACACACTTAGGACCATCGGGGTACTTTTTTCCTCTTTAGGAGGTTTTTTCCCCCGGCTTGTATATACGCCTATTATTCTAGGGCTAACTTATCTTTTGTACATTGACACAATCTAATACATTGTGTGTTGTGTGCATTCTTGCTTCTTTTTCTCCAAGCTTTTTGTGCTTTCCTGCAACCCTAATTCCAACAAAGTTGACAAAAATATTGTTTTGTCATAATCATGAGGCACACGGCCCGTGCTAGGCAGTCGGATCCTCTTACCGATGATGAAGAGTTAGATCCAGACGTTCGTAATGTTGAGATTCAAGCTCGATGTCAGCTTGTGCCAGTTGCGCTATGTGCTGGCATGTTAGGTAGTAACATGTGTGAGACATAAATGATCGCGTCCAGCTAGTCATAGTGTGTGGACATTAGCTAGGGTTAGCAGTGTGTGGACACAACACATGTAGTGTGTTGTAGATTATGGATTATGGCTTTATGCATTGTGTGAGAAGGGAGATGGCTTCCCTCTATGGTTAGGGTTTGATAATACATTAGGGTTTGCTCCTGTGTGTGTGTCTCCTCTCCCTCTACCTGTTTTTCATCATGGTATCAGAGCCTGGTGCTCTCTAGTAGGGTTTATGAGTGAGTGAGAGAAGAGGGAGAGGAAGAGCCTGGTGCTCTCTATTAGGGTTTATGAGAAGAGGGAGAGGAAGCTATGAAGAAAAGCTGTGAAGCTTGCCATTGGAGCTGTGAAGCTTGGAGCACATCGATTTTCATCAAATCTGAGAGCTTGGCCTACCAGGTAAGGACTACTAAACATCCTTGAGCGGATTGCAGGTGCAAAAACACAAACAACATCAAATTTAGCAAAGAAAAATTCTGTTTTGCAAGCTCTCCATTGAAGCTTGAGTGTGGTGAATGTATGAGAAAAATGGTTGCAAATCTGACAAAGAATCATGTATCTGGCAAATTTGGCAACTCATGTGCAAGCCCTACAATGAATTTGGAGCAAGTTTGATGCATTTAAATGATTGGAAATTCACTGTTTTGAAGCCCTCACAAAAACAGAGAAGTGAGGTCCATTTGTTGATGCAATTAAAGCTGGTTTTTTGCAAAAAATCACCTCATTGGTGGATTGTATACATGCCTAGGAGTGTTGGGTACCTATATATGCCTTCAATTACCATTACAAACTCACCAAATCTCTCCTACAGCAGGCAGCGCAACCTGAAGGGCAAAAATAGAGCAGAAATTTCAATACTATGCTAGGTGGAGGCCAAATTCAAGTCTTGTGATTGATTAATCCCAAAATCTCCTTAGCAATTTTGTGGTACACACACTTGAGAAGGTTGCTATGTGATTGGTTGGAACAATCATGCATTATGGAGCTGATTATGAGCTAATTAAACAGGCTGTCTACAGTGATTAGTGAAACAGAGGGTCATTAATCGGGCTAATTACTCTCTCAACTTAAACGATTGGTCTAATTCTTTTTACATGGAGTTAGTAGACATCATTGCTAAGCTAATGAATTCGTGGTCTCTCAATTTGGACAAGAATCAAAGGAATTAGAGTACTTTTACTACTGGTTTTTCTCAAAACAGAGAAAGGGATTTGATATTTTTGGTATGTACGCACCTTGGTTGGTATTGATATGCAACATTGAGCTTGTTTAGGTGTCAATGCAAGTTATCCACACTTGATTAAACCACTACATTGCAATTTGAAGCCTTGAAAAGCGCGATAAAATAGGGTACTTTGGACTGTGAACTTGTACATCAACAGTGAAGTTTGTTGAGTACTTTGGAGTATCTGGAACACTTATTAGAGTGTGGTTTAGCTGAGGAAGGCTCATTTACAGAATTGGACATGTGTGGAAGGTGAATTTGCATTGAGCAAATATGTCAGACAACCTAGTATAGATTGTGAGTGAGAAGTTGGATAGAAAGAACTTCCACGCATGGAAGTACAGGATTAAAAGCTTTCTGAAGGGAAAAGGATTTTGGAACCTTGTTACAGGTGTGGATCCAGAGCCGGAACTACCCCGGCAACCTACACAACAACAGGTTGTAGCTCATAAGCAATGGTCAGAGAGAGCATACAAAGTTTTTCATTACTTGTCTATATGTATCTCGGATGCTATACTCATACATATACATGATGCTGAGAATCCCAAGGATGCATGGGATACATTGGTAAAGCTGTTTGATACAGATACTAGTGCTCGTAAGTCTCAGTTGAGACAACAGATTCATAATGTGCAGTGGAAAGGAAGCAGTATTCATGATTATGTACAAGAGATAAAGAAGTATGCAGATGCATTGGCAACTATCAATGCCCCCATTCCTGATGATGATCTGGTAGACATTGCCTTGCGTGGTCTTGGCAAGGAGTACAAGTCTTTTGATACATCTATTTCTGTTCGGAGTATAGGTTTACTAGATTTTGATGAGTTGGTTTCACTCTTGCTTGTTGAGGAAATCAAACTCAGTGACTCTTTTCATGATGCATCTACTAGCCATGATGATAATGGCAGAAATCAGGCTTTCTATTCACAAAGGGGATTTAGAGGCAGGGAGAGATTTGCATCACGAGGTCGTGGATGATAGGATAGGTCACCATAATAGAATTTTCAGCCTACATATGGTGCTAGAGGTGGTTGTGGATATACACCTCAGAGAGGCAGAGGTAATCCTCATGGAAGAGGATGTTGGCAAGGCCAACAAACATCTATGCAAAATGTGGAATGCCATTACTGTGGGAAGTTTGGTCATATGGCACGTGATTGTTACAGTAAACAAAATGATTTGAGAGGGGGTAGAGCACAACATGGTAGAAATTATGCAAATGGTGGAAATTTTGCATCAAGCAGTAATGATGGCAGTGCAAATCACTTGCCATGAAACATGTCATGGGATCTATGATGACAAATGGTAACATTGATGACACCTGGTATATGGACTCTAGAGCATTAAACCGTATGACTTGTCATGGTGAATGGTTTGAACATATGAAGCCAATGGATGTGAAAGGCTATGTGGAGACAGGTGATGATACCCAACATGCTATCACACATGTTGGAAGTGTACCATTGGTGATGCACAATGGTGAAACAAAGTCTATGGCAGATGTCTTGTATGTGCCTTCTATTACAAAAAGTTTTGGTCAAATGGTTGAACAAGGTTTACAGGTTCGTTTCAACGAGCATGGTTACTTCGTTGAGGATTTCAAAAATGGATGTAGAGTCATTGCCAAAGGAAAGAAAGAAGGTAAGTTATTTAAGTTGGATGCTAGGATTATTGAGTTGAAATCAGCCATATTCTCTAAAAGCCAAAATGTGGTATAGGACATTAACATGTGGCATAAAAGGATTGGACATGTGAACATACAAAGGTTAAAGAACATGCAAGCAAGAGGCATTGTTAGTGGGCTGCCTAGATTCACGTATGATGGGAATATGCATGTCTATGATGCTTGCCAGTTTGGAAAGCAAGCAAGGTTGCCATTCATTGTGTGACAGCATGTGAAAGATCCCTGCCCACTCTGCGCAACGAATTCGGGGGGTGCTAGCAGCGGAAGTAGCACTTCTTGCACGGGGCAGGATCCCTCACTCGGGGCCTTGCCCACGGATATCCGAACAAGAGACTAATCCTTTGGTTCTTCAAAAACCGAACTCGAAAAAACTTCCCCCTACCAAAAAGCATGGGCGATTCCTCCACGATATTTGTACTCTAACGTAGTCAGGGTCATTATTGACCAAACTGATCCGACCAAACCTGTGAGTCACTTGGTCAGATCAAGGAAGAAACTTGCACTTGGATCATAGAAACCAACGCTTTTTTCCCCATTGAGAGAGGCACATCCATTGATTCTTTTTCCATAGAACAATTACTATTCGGGATTTACTTCATCTATCGCACTATAACAGAATTGAGTCTCATTTCATGGATCCATCAGTCCAGCCTAGTCCCATGGGTACCACTGTAGTGATGGGATCCAATTAAAAAATTTGGTTAGGTTTTGTCCCGGGTACTAGGGAAAAGAGTTCCCATGTCCCCTAGTCGGATATTCATGCAAATTTAATGCCAGTCACACCACTTACACACCCAATATGAAATTGCCTTTTTCACAGATTTCGCTATCTTTAAAACAATCATTTAATGAAACCATAGTGTCACTGATCATAATCCTCCAAAATATCTGGTTGAATCCTAATTTCCAATCATTCCTTCATCGGTGTATCTATGGCATCATTGGCAACCAGAATGCTCACCACCTATCCACTTAGGGGCCTTTTCGATAGTTCCTAGCTCATAGTAACCAGCAATATATTCACATATCAAAAATGGAATCTCCGTTGAAGATTAGCAAGATCAACCAATGGATCCATATAAAAGAGCCATGGACTCATCCGTTGAGGACCAGCAAGGTCAATCAACCAGATCCATGCTTGAATTCAGAAAATAACTCTTACTCCTTGTTCCAATATCTTCCCCGACACACGTGTATGTAAGATCCCTGACCCCACTGCGCAACGAATTTGGGGGTGCTAGCAGCGGGTAGCACTTCTTGCGTGGGGCAGGGTCCCACACTCGGGGCCTCGCCCACCACGGATATCCAAACAAGAGACTAATCCATTGGTTCTTCCAAAACCAAACTCGAAAAAACTTCCCTTGCCCGGAAAGCACGGGCGATTCCTCCAGGATAACTTTTCTCTACCGTAGTCAAAAGCCTGAACTAACTGAATTGATATGACCGAACCCGTAAGTCCCATTGGTGCATGCTATAGCTTGCAAAAGATCCTTACTATTTCCTTTTGTGAGATGAAAGTTGAAGATTCAATTGCATAAGTAAAATTATGGCAATCCCTCAATGAAGTGATGATGAGAAATTGGTATCAAGGAGCTAATTTTTTAGGCTTATGGCATACGAGGCCCAAGCCAATTGGAATGCAATTTGACTAGTGTTCAATGGTGGCAAGGAGATGCCAAATAGGGGGATCATTCTTGTCATTATCACTTTACAAAGTCTTAACCCAACACACAACGAAGTGTGTTGTAAGAAAAGAGCAAGAAACACACAATAATGTGATGTCTAAGGAGTGTAGGAAGGAAACAAGCAAGAAAGAAGCACTCACCCAAAGTTGGAGGATTCGATAATGGTGGCAGACTAGAGCTATTAGGCCTACTAACATCCCAAGCATGGACTCCTGGTGGGCAGCTCGATTCAACCATTGGGGTGGCATCCCAATGGTAATGGGTAATAACACCTTTTCTTGTCCTTGCATGAAATGAACAATAGCATTGACATTGATATTCTATTTTGCAGGAGGGTGATCTCATTGAACTATCATCTAGACCAACAATCAATCTCTTAGAATCCAAGCATGGTAGTTGGCTTGCTGTGGAGGAACATACGCACAAGATTTCTCTCTATGATGCATGTGTGCAGTGTGCACCAAGGACACTAGAAGGGAACAAGGAGACAAAGAGATGCAAGACAAAATCTATTTAAAAGGAAGTAGTGGAAGATGGTGCTAGCCATCGCCTTGACTACAATGTAAGCCATGCAGATCGACACCTAAAGAGGTGACCAAGGTACCTCCACTTTGATAGCATGACAAAGCCACTCGACAAGATCCAAAGGAAGATGCAAATGGCCAAACTAAACAACTCCCAACACATACTATATGTTCTAGAGCAAGATATTGATAAGACATTCTAGGCCATTCGGAGAACTCCAACAAATCACCAGGTCAAGTGTCTAGGGTGGGTCCAACGTCAAGGTAATGTGGTTGCATCATCTCAAATTATTGTGCAAAAGGGGTGCCAGGACAATTGTTCTACTCATCACAAACCTATCAAGGAGGGAGCACATCACAAATGATGTGGTTTTGCAATAATGATGTGACACACAATTGGAGACTTGACCACAATATCACCCATGTTCCATCCCCATTGCCAAGTGTGTGGCCCATAGACCCTGGCACAAACCTTACTATGGATCAGGTTGCATCTCTAACAAGAGGAGATTTTTTCATTGAGATAAGGAGGAAGTCATCAACACCCTCTAATGCATATGAAAAGGTAGCCCATAATAGCAAACAATGTACAAGTGAAGTTGCACCTAGTGCACCTCTATCAATCCACACAACTGCATCCTGTAGGGATGGTTTGTGGGGTGGCATCATCAATGATGGGTTGAATATCAGGGAGGTTTATTGATGGGTTGAATATCAGGGAGGTTTATTGATGACACCTTGGTGGATATATATACTGGCAATGCATAGATCACATGGTGTTTATAGACTAAAGAAAAACAATAACACCACATAAAGATCTCAAGCGCAACATACTGAGCATATCAAGATCACATATAGCCATTCGAACGATGCACATACCATATGCACCTTAAAGACCACATGGGGACAATACCAACCACATAAAAGATTGCATGCAACTAGTTCCCAACTTATATGAACCATATAGACCATATGGACCATACAAATAATATAAAGATCACATAGAGCCCATTACTAAGAACATAAAGATCACATGGAGCCCATTCCAATAATGCACATATCATACAGAGAGTATAGAATAGACAAGAACAATACCACCATATCACATGTAGCCCATTCCAACAATGGAAAGACCATATGGACCTTAGACAATGCTCAAATCTCATTCACAACATGTACATTAACCAATTATAAAGCACATTTACGACCACACGGGCGGACCGTCTAGTCCATAAAGACCACAAGGAATATATAGACCATCTACACTATACAGACCACAAGGAATAAACTACCCACTACACACACATGATCTGCACTTAGACCATACAAACCAATTAACATACCACATACGGAATATACTAATATCACATGCATCCCATTCTAACTATACCTGCTAGACCAGGATGATACTCAACATATATAGATCCTGAGCAACCCATCTTGATGTACAACCCCCACAAACCATATTGACTATATAGGCCATACATACCATATATTGACCATATAGGCCACACAGACTATATGGACAATACATGCTACACCAAGATGACACCAAAGCATGTAAAGATCACAGATAACCCATTTCGACCATGTATAGTGCAGATAACCCATTTCGACCATGTATAGTGCACATAGACCATGATGAGCACACCATGAGAGATCCAAGAACATAGAGATCACGTAGAACCCATTCTACCCACCAATACAGATCACATGGACTATACAGAGCATACCTCGAGGGTACCAAGCATATAGAGATCACGTAGAACCCATTCTACCCACCAATACATATCACATGGACTATACTGAAAGGGGGACCAAACATATTACGATCACATATAACTGGACTATATGCATGGTGTATTGACCACATAAACCACACAGGGACAATGCTAACCATATAAACACATCATAAGAAGCTCATTGCCACCTTATATGAACCATAAAAATCGTATGAGCCTAACCATAGGGTGCTATATGGACCATATAGGCCATCCACACAACCCATCACTACATAATAGAAATCATATATACCATATGGATTAGATAACAGGTATTATAATGAGTAACATTACGGCTACAATGAGAATATGAAGATCACTTCTAGACCATCTGAATCATACATGTGTTGTATACACTATGCAAACCATATAGGGATAATAACAACTACATAAAGGTGATATCCAACCCATTCCCACCTTATATCGACCATAGGTACTACAAAAGAGCTATATTATAAGCATATGTAAACCACCTGGACCATGCAACAGAACACATTGTGAGAAGAGCAAGCATATAGACACCCATTCCAACCATATGTGGATCACATAACTATACAGAGCACATCAAGAGAAGACTAGGCATGTGAAGATTCAATCACATAGACTATACATAGCACATCAAGAAAAGACTAGGCATGCGAAGATTCAATCACATAGACTATACATAGCACATCAAGAAAAGACTAGGCATGCACATATGTATATACCATATGGACCATCCAAGGCCATGATCTATGGACGATATAACCCATTCCACACATGTACGGACCATATGGACCATCCAAGGTCATATGGATGATGATGCTAAGCATGCAAAGATCTCAAGCAGTCCATTTGGACCATGTACATGATGTACCCACCATACAAGACACACCAAGGTAATAATAAGCATATAAAGATCTCAAGAATCTTGTTCTAAATATATATGGATCACATGCACCGTGCAGACCACATCGAGATAACATCAAGCATGTAAACTTCTTAGGTAATCCATTCTTCCGACCATGTATAAACCACATGGACCATGCAAAGCACACGATGAGAAGAGAGAGTATATAGAGATCACATAGAGCCCACTCCACCCATGTACAGGACACATGGACATATGACACCAAGGTAATAATGAGCATATAAAGATCTCAAGAATCTTGTTCTAAATATATATGGATCATGCAGACCACATTGAGATGACATCAAGCATGTAAACATCTTAGGTAATCCATTCTGACCATGTATAAACCACATGGACCATGCAAAGCACACCATGAGAAGAGAGAGTATATAGAGATCACATAGAGCCCACTCCACCCATGTACGGGACACATGGACATATGGATCATACAAACACATCGAGACAACAGGGAGCATATAAAGACCTGGGTAGCCCATTCTGACTATGTACAAAAACCTTGTGAACCATGTAAAGCACACTGTAAGAAGACCAAGCATATAGAGATCACATAGAGCCCATTTTAATCGTATGCATATCACATGGACTGTATAAAGCACATGTTGACGACACCTGGACCATATAAAGATCACATAATACAACCCATTCCCACCTTATATACATACCATGTAATAACACATGGGCTATATTATTAAGCCATAATACAACCCATTCCCACCATGTAATAACACATGGGCTATATTATTAAGCCATACAAATCACTTGTATGCTGTCTCAATCATACATCTACAGATCACTTGTATGCCACCCTAATCATACACGCTCTATATGGACCAATTTGAACACATATAAGCTATACCAACCACATGAGGATCATTGGTACCCTATCTCAATCATACACGTACAGATCACTTGTATGCCATCCTGATCATACACACTTTATATGGACCACTTTGAACACATATAATCTATATCAAGCACATAAGGACCACATGTAGCCCATCGCCACCTTATGTGGAGCATAAACACCATCATTGAGCTTGTCCGTGCACTATACTGACCACATTAAGATCACTAGTGGGCCATCAAAATCATACACATGTTGTATGGATTATCTAGGCCACACATACAGACCATTTAGAGCATCCAAACGATACAAACTATACAAGGAATATACCGACCAAGCAAATGTCACATGCATCCTATCCTAATCATATAGGCCCCACTGCAACAATATTGAGCATGTCAAGATCTTGAGCAACGCATCCCGACCATGTACAACACATATGCACCATGTAGATAACACCAAGATGACACATGTAAATCACAACCATGTGTGGCACATATAGACCATACATGCCACACCAAGACAACACCAAGCGCGTATAGATATCACATAGAGCCTATTTCAACCATATGGACCATTGAAGGCCATGATATATGACATCAATCATGGACACTATATGGATGATGCATGTGTGTCCATGGTGCGCATGATATCATGTATGTCCATGATGCATGTATATCCATGCCACGCCACATGCTAACATGGACTCGTCACATGTTGACATGGACACATCAAGTGCCACATCATTACAGTAGTCCACATAAGCAAAACCCATAGAACCAAAACTTGCCAAAAAAAATGCTCGCAAATGCTCGCCAAATAAATTAACCCCAGTTGGAGTTGTGGAAGAAAAGAAAGTCTCGCAACAAGTGTGAAAAAGGGCTCGCAAAAGTATGCTAAACAAGTGTATGTTCTTCCCAAGCATTTGGATGCAAATGTTAAAAGAAAGGGGTGTGCAGGTGACAGAGTATAAAATAAAAGAAATAGGAGATGGCTTTTCCAACTTCATAAATCGGCCTCCCACACTCCTCCCTCTTCACCAACAAAACACTGGCCATTCCCCAACACAAATTGGCCCAACCAAAACCTCCATTGGTATACCCACATAAGCTAACCAGGTTCTTTAATACCACCACAAGCCATCATCAACTGACTTCTCTTACCACAACCTAGCACTTCACGCCAATCCATCATTTCATGTCAACCTACTGACAAAGCCACCAACCCCTTAGTACAAAGCCCGAGCAAGCCTCTTCATGAAAGAGGCTGCCATCGAAGAATTGATAAGTGCTATCTCTCTTCAATCTTAGGAGATTATCATATCCAAAAGAGGAGTTGTCGGGTCCCTCATGAGCAACAAAAACCATCCTACCTAGTTCTTTGGCAACCGACATCTGAATCTTTTTGGTGGCATCATTCCTATCCATGGCTAGCACCCTCCTCACTGTCTCTTAAGAGTCCTTTCTATCAACACCTTTGATGTGCCTCGCTGGACCTCATGGAGGTGGATTCTAAGGTGAATCATTAGGTGCACATCATGAGGCATAACATAATAGTAGATGTATGCCTTGCATGTTGCCATGCATGTCCTTGGTTGCTTACAATAGTGGTAATTGACTTGTGCATCTTCATTTGTTGATTCTCCCAAGACACATTTTTTCCTTCTCATCCCTTTGAAGGAGGTTCCATTTCTCCTCCCTTTTTCAACAAAGTGTGGACAGCTATAGCTTGAGCATTGGAGCTCCCCAACACAATAAATTGATCCTTGTGGCTTTTGTTCATAGGTGACCATCACACCATGCTTCCATTACATCCATGAGAGGTACTTAACCCAATGTTAGTAGGAACTCTAAGGCAAGATCCCCATTGTAAAACCTTGGTATCTCTGTGACTTACTTTGGAGCTCCCACACGTTGCAACACCTTTGGTAGGATGGTCGGTTTACATAGATGCAAAATCTTTGGCACAATACTTTGAGCAATGAATTTATCTTTTCCATTGTCTAAGTACATTGGAGTTGGGGTCTGCGTCTATTACAACTTCCTTTATGCAACCTACTTTGACTTAACACATCATGAGTGGGGAAATCAAGCTCAATTGCTGACTGTAATGTTGAGCCTATTTGCAATGCTTTGTTCTCCCGAATCCGTGATTCCAAGTTGACTGCATGGAGAGCAACTATGTCCACCACCAAATCAATCCTCGCCTTATAGACGTAAGAAACATTTCCTTCTAAAATGAAATATTCACCATCCTCAAGGTGCTTATAGTGTGGTAAATCTATTTTGGTTGTAGTTCCATCTATCTAGCTGCTACTGCAACACTACACACGAACCTCTAAATCTTTAAGTTGGCCCCATTCTTTGCTCCAAAGATGTTCTAAAAACTATGTCCTTCCCTCTGAGTAATTTTATGTGCATACACATGCCAGTTAGACTTGCAAATGAAATTTTTGCTTCCATTTCTAGGCTTGCACATTGAAATTATGCAACTCAACCTACACAGTTAGAACTTGGACTCTGTGTGTGTGTGTGTGTGTGTGTGTGTGTGAGAGAGAGAGAGAGAGAGAGAGAGAGAGAGAGAGTGCGAGAGAGAGACATAGAGAGCTGAAGTCTATATGGCTAAGTGAGAGAGAGAGAGAGAGAGAGAGAGAGAGAGAGAAAGAGTGCGAGAGAGAGAGAGAGAGAGAGAGAGAGAGAGAGAGAGAGAGAGAGAGAGAGGAAAAGAGAGTGACCATACGACAAGCTTATGAACACTTGGCTATCACATTAGATGGATCAACCTACTGAGCTTGTGAGCAACCTTAGCAAAAGCATCACTCACCACCCATGAGTTGGTAGGATTAGCAAGTTAACCATCATTAGTAGGTTCAACCAGCATACACACCGGTCATCGTTACATGCTACATTGGCAAAAAATGAGTTGGCATCCTCAACCATCATTGGTAGGTTCAACCAACATGTGCACCAATCATCGTTGATGGCAGGTAATGTTAGAGTTAGTAGGTTTAGAACCTACCATTGTTGGAGTCAGCCATGCATTATTGAGGATGAGCATGTAATTTTAGAGCTGCCATGAGTTTAGCACATCCTCAATGATTATTTTGAAGTATTGCTTTTTTCTTTTAAAAAAACAAAAAGTGGAGGAGGGCTATAGCGCCAACGCTATTGCTATCCCCCCCTTTTTATTTACTCTCTCTCTCTCTCTCTCTTCTTATAAGGCCATCGTTGGTCGTATTTGCCCTTGTGCCCAACGCTATTGCTATCCCCCGCTTTTTATTCTCTCTCTCTCTCTCTCTCTCTCTCTCTCTCTCTCTCTCTCTCTCTCTCTCTCTCTCTCTCTCTCTCTCTCTCTCTCTTCTTATAAGGCCATGATCCACTCGAGTTCAAGTCCCACCGTTGGTCGTATTTGCCCTCGTGTTCTGCTGATGTTAATACCTCTCTCTCCCATAGTGTGTGTGTGTGTGTAATAAAAGAGGACACTCGCACTACCTTTCTGCCACCCATAAGCGGGGTAGATTGGCTAGTGCGAGGGCCCTTATAAAGGCCATGACCCACCCGAGTTCAAGTCCCACCGTTGGTCGTGTATGCCCTCGTGTTGCATTCTACCGATGTTAATACCTCTCTCTCCCATTGTGTGTGTGTGTGTGTGTGTGTGTGTGTAATAAAAGAGGACCCTCGCACTACCTTTCTGCCACCCACAAGTGGGGCAGATTGGCTAGTGTGAGGGCCCTTATAAAGGCCATGATCCACCCGAGTTCAAGTCCCACCATAACCACTTGGTCGAAACTCTCTTTCATAGACTCCTCTTCTGCTACAATCGTGGCACTACTACTACTGGCCACACGATTGTCGACGGGCATTGCAGAACCAGCTCCCATAGTTAAGTGCACTTGTGAGGTGTTCGTTACCTCGCTTAATGTGGCCACTTGTGATATGCCCACATCTTGCGAGAAAGCGACCTCATCTTGCAATCTGGTGAACCCCTTCGATTGCAAACAAGTGAGTGGAGGCATTTTATCTTGAATGTGCATCCATATTTAAGAATAGTTCTTAAATTACTCTTTAATAATTAAGATGTGATGTAATTATTTTAAATTAGTCTTTAATTATGATTAATTATTAATTCAAATAACATGTGATGCACTATCTCTTAAATTTTAGAAATTATTATGCCATTTATATTAATAAAAAGAAGTTTACCTCGAGAAATTAGATGATTAAGAACTCTTGGGCGCTGAGGGCAAGTGAGGACCGCTTGAGCTTGAGAGCGTTGAGATTGCTACCGCTCGAGGGCCGCTTGAGGATGAGCATTGAGGGCACTTGAGGGCTTTGAGAGGTATAGAGAGGGCGAGCTTGAGCAGGCGAGTTCTATACAGAGAGAGAGAGAGAGAGAGAGAGAGAGAGAGAGAGAGAGAGAGAGAGAGAGAGAGAGAGAGAGAGAGAGAGAGAGAGAGAGAGAGAGAGAGAGAGAGAGAGAGAGAGAGAGAGAGAGAGAGAGAGAGAGAGCTATCATTGAGGGCTCTTTTGTGAGCCCTCAACGGTGGTTGTGCCAGCAACAGCTTTTATAGCCTACAACCACATGGTGTGCGTGGCTGGCCACCACGCAGGCAGGCCTTGTGGCCACACAGCTTGCAAGCCACAGACTACGTACGGTCGGTCGGGCATTACGCATGGCGATGCCACGTGGACTATTTAGCCTACGTGGTTAGCCACGTGGACTAAACAATCCATGTAGACTGTTCAGCCTACGTGGTTAGCCACGTGGACTAAACAATCCATGTAACACTGCCACGTGTATTGCTTGCGTGCAGGTAATACACGTGGCAAGGCCACGCGTAATGCCTGAGTACAAGTATTACACATGGCGAGCCACGTGCTCGCCCCACGTGGACTAGACAAGCCACATGGTGTGCCATGTACACCCACGTGTGTCACGGTTTGGTGCCACGTGTAATTCACGTGGCACCCACATGGACTACGCCCCGCGCAATCCATGTGGAGTGTGCAATGCACGTGACGCCATGTGCACTACATGTGGCAACCACATGTAATGCTTGCACTCGAGCATTACACATGGCAGCCACGTGTAATGCCACCACAGACATGCATTACACGTGGCTACCACATATAATGCCCGGGTGTGGGCATTACACGTGGCAGCCACGCATGGCATGTGTCGCATGGCCACTCGACATGGCTAGTGGCATGCAGGCGGCCTGTCACATGCAGGCCACGTGTCCTTCATGCCACATGGCATGTGGCATGCAAGCCACGTGGCCTACATGCCATAGGCCGCGGTGGAGGAGGGCCTACAAAGCCCTCCTCCCAAGCGCCCCCTCTCCTATCTACTATATTTGTGCCCCACATCTCTTTGCAACCCAAGCATCCCCTCTTATCCTTGTTGTAATCTATCAAGTCCGAAACTCTCCTTATTCTCCATCAGCGTGCAGACGCCCACTTCTCTTCCCTTAACACGCATTTTTTTTCTACGCGTCATGGCCACGCCATCATTAGAGGAGCTTACCATGGAGTGCATCATCTTGCAAGGATACATGGCGCTTGATAAGATGTACAAAAAGGACTCAAACAATCCAGGCTTGTACCAAGCTAGAGAGATTTTAAGGAGTTTATTATGGGAATTGAAGCAAATTATCAAAGCAAAGGAGAATGGCCTTGGAACGATAGATATGTTTGAGCTCAGAATATCAAGTGCAATTGGTTACTGGAGGATATATAGAGTCATCAACAATGAGAACGAGCAACTAATTAGGAATTCGGCCTAATCAGTTACGTGTCGTAGAGCTTAATGAGTGTGTTTCTTGAGTATTGAGCATAGTAATAATGCTGGCACTACTTCATAATGCCAACTTCTTTTATGTAGTAATAAATTTGGCACTACTTCATAATGCCAACTTCTTTGATGTAGTAATAATGTTGACACTACTTTATAGTGCCAACTTCTTTAATGTATTTGTCGAGTTTTTATAGCTTAATGATGATTATGTTTTTTTATGTTCATCTTGTAAACCATGATGAAGGAGAGAGAGGAGAGAAAGAGGAGAGAGATGAGGGAGACAAAGATAGAGGAGTGATGGAGAGAAGAGGGGAGAGAATGTACGGATGCTAATTTTATATATATATATATATATATATATATATATATATATATATATGATTTTTTAAATTAAACTTTTAAAAAATAAAAAATTATATTTAAATTAAAACCATCGAATTAAAAACAGCCAAATTTTTTAAGGGTGTTAATCACCATTCAATACTTGTGTACTCTCTACCTGTTGTGCCATTTTTTTTAATTCTTGTGTACTTCATTTTTTCTCCTCTTTACAATGATTTGTATAATCACATTTCCATCTTCTAAGAAAAATCTAAGTTTCAACAATGGACAAGTTTTGGGTGAATGCAAAGTTTTTACATGAGCAAGTAGCTCCCCCCACTCATTTTATGGATTGCAAGCCATAGTAAATATTGGGTCCCAAGAGTTGCATATCCCTCTTGAGGCAACCTCTGATCACGAGGGGGAGGAGTTCTACATACTCGAGGACTCTCTTTCAGCCAATTACTCGGCAATAGTTGATTCTTCATTAAACTTAAACCCGCAACCAATAGCCATCTTAGACAGCCCGCGCCCAGAGGTCTTCCAACTCATAAGAATGTGATAGATTTACGCAGTCCCTTTCAAGATAACAACAAAACCGATGCATTAGGCTCACCTAGTGTTGCAAGAGGACATGGTAAGAGCATTTTAGAATACCTTTTCAGCATGAATAAGGGAAACACATTAACAAAGATTTTGTTGAATGTCAAAGAGGTTATCAAGGCCGTGGAGATTCCTAGACAATATAATGTTGTATTGCATTTGAGTTCCCACCGACCATGGGAACATGCTCGAGAATGGACTCTATGGAGCATAAGTATGATCCCCACTCGTGGTTGAAGCCGCAAACCTTTAGCATTACCTTCCTTGGTGTATGTTGGAGAAGCCATTGCCTAGGTAGTTTGAAGTGTGTTAATGAACTTTAATTGCGTTTAAAGAACCACAGGGTGTCAAATACATCACATTTTATTGGGTGACCATGGCTTGTCATGTATATGATCCAAGGTAGCAAATTACCAACGTAGAGTATTTAGGTAGTTAGAGCTAATTGTACAACCTCTTAAATGACTAGAGTTTTCACGCAGCATACAAGATCTTCTCACAATTACAACATGTGAAATGCAAGAGGAGGATATGGAGGCCCAATGTCTATTTTGGGAATGCATTAATGAAGTGAGGCTAACCATGGTTGTGAGAGGGTATATTTCTATGGTTTCATGGCAAGCAAGTCTCAGGCTAACTAGAATGCAATTTGACATGTGTTTAATGGTGGAAAAAACAACGTAATGATCGATAGGGAGAGGTCTTGTTTATTTCATTGGGAGCAGAGCATGGTTGCCTACACAACAAAGTATGTGTGTGTTAGGTCTCAAGGAGAGCACAAAGCAATGTGTGAGAAGTTGCGCATGGCTCCTACCAGTAAAGCTACATTAGTGGAGGCTCAATTAATACGTCAATGGTGGCGCAATGGTCATGTGATGGATAGGAATTTGTCAGCACAATGGACTCTTGGTTGAGTTGGTGGGAGGTGCACATAGCACATTGGGGTTCATTCATGAGACGATAGAGAGAAGTAATGATGGTCCAAATACCTCAAGAACAAAGCTAGCAGAAAGCAAACATGGAAGTTGGCTGGCAGGGGAAGGATATAGACGCAAGATTTCTCTTTACGATGTATGTACTGCCGATATGGCGAATGCAATTTTGCAAAACACAAAGGTAGTCTCTTAATCTCAAGGCAAGCAAATAGGGAGCTTCTATCCTTGTCTTCGACCACTCCACCCATTAAACCCACCCTGCCTCTATCTTATATGCTCCAACAATTCCAAATACCTTAAGCCTCATAGCTCGCCCAACTTCATTGCAAATATCCACACATAGTAGGTTGATCTTCTTATTGAGGACTAAGGCGAAATCCATTTGATGAGTGCTAGGTAGCATTGTTGGCAAAATCAAGGCCCTTGAAAAATGATAATTTTCATGTGCGCTCCATGCATGTGACCTCAAACTTACATAGAAACCCCCTTCAATGAGTGGATAAAGAAACCCAAAAAAGAGTTTGTTTATTACACTTACTGCACAGTGGATCTAGAGTGTGCTGAGCAGTGGATCTCTTATCGTTGGCTATAGTTGAGGCAAGTTGCATGGTGGTGGCATGAATGGTGATTGTTTAAGTTTGGCACTAAGGTTGTCAAGCATGATGAATGTCACACTACTGTAGGAGATTAAAGGGTGTTTGCTTGCATGAGGACCCATAATTGGAAGTTAATTCACTTGAGCTCTTGAGTTGGAGTGGGGTATGTAAGAACCTATGATTGGAAGTTGATTCCCTTGAGCTAGGCGGTGGGCAATGCCCCAACAAGGAGGGGTATTTTATGAGAAAATAACCTAGTCTCTAGAGAAAACAAAACCCTAGTGTGCATACACACACACACACAACTATTAGGGGGGGGGGAGAGAGAGAGAGAGAGAGAGAGAGAGAGAGAGAGAGAGAGAGAGAGAGAGAGAGAGAGAGAGAGAGAGAGAGATCGCCAAGTTTTGTTTTTAAATACCAATATCTTGGAGATAAATTTGATGGAGAGAGAGCCACAAGTTTTGGTTCAAATACCAATATCTTGAAGATAAATTAGATTAACCTAATGTTGGTCCTAG
>NC_141050.1:21297493-21544993 GCF_041138505.1 Cibotium barometz
GCGCACACACTTACACATATCTTCCAGTTGTGGTATGTATGGTTTCAATGGATTTCACGTACACGTACTCATATGTACACGTACTCATATGTACATGTACATACATACGTACATCTTTATGCGTGTTTATGTGTAACTCGATGTGCCTAGCTTCTAAAAGGAAAGGAAGAGTGATTTTATACATATATCTTTTGCATGTACCTAAATGCAAAATGCTTCTTGCCCGTTGGAGACGGGTCGCGACACTAGTTAAAGATAACACTTTGAAAGTGGTGCCTAAGTGACTCCAAATAATTATTTAATTTACAGACCACATTACTTTACTTTTCTATGAAGGGTAATTTGTGATAATGTGTGACTGAAGGAGGGCAAATTTGAGGGCTGTGGACCATTTGTCATGAATGTGTGTGTGTTTTTTTTTGTTTTTTTTTTTGGGGGGTTGGGTGGTAAGGGGAGAGGCGGCACGTGGGGGGTCTCGATGGGGAATGATTAGACACAAACGAAGCAAAAGAGAGAGAGAGAGAGAGAGAGAGAGAGAATGCAGGGAGGCGAGTTGTGGTTGCTGTGGGGATGGAGCTATGGCATGGAGGAGGAGGTGGAGGAGGAGGAGGTGAGTGAAAAAACTAGGTTCCTATCCAGCTAGTGTTACCTCGCCGGGTCCAGCACCTTTTGCTGACGGCAGGTGTCCCGTGCCCTCAAGGTTAGGTCGTCCCTTTAATTAGAGTATCGTGACTCTACACAGGTGTGTACCACTCCATAGTGCGCATGCACTGTGTGCCTTTTGATTTCTGCTCATTATTTTGATTTAAGGCTTAGTCTTTTCCTATCTTGTTTTGGTTTTCTGGTTTGGTCTGCAGGTGATGGTGCAGCTAGCGATGGCAGCGGCTCCCTCAACGCAATTCGAGTCGTCCCACCCGGAACTGGCCATCCTGTTCATCGGTGTGTGCCTTGTCTTAGGGCTCGCCTGCCGTCACCTCTTAAAAGGGACTAGAGTCCCTTACACCGTGGCTCTTCTGGCTCTTGGAATCGGTCTGGGAGCTGCAGGTATGCTTATGGCTTCAATCACGCTCAGAAATGGTTCAGAACATGTTTTTGTTTTCTTTTTTTGGTAAAAAAAAAAAAAGGCTTGGCGCAATGCTTGCCTCTTTCTGGTACTTTCAGGCATAAGAGATCCTGTTAATCAGTAGGCGATGCTGCTCGTTGGTGTCCATCGGCTGAGGCGAGTGGGATTTGAGAACAACACCCCCCGCCTCCTCTTCCCCTCCTCCCTCTTTCTCCCCCACCTGCAAGGGTTCAAATACTTACCAACTCCCCTACAAAAAACCTATCTCCTCATTTCCGTTCCAATCTTTTGCTTTCTTCCTCTTTGTTGCATTTCGTGCTTTCTTTGCTTACGCCATAGACCTGTCTGCCCATCTCCATTCCAGTCTTTTGCTTTCTTCCTCTTTGTTGCATTTCGTGCTTTCTTTGCTTATCTGCACATTCTTGTCATGTGACAGATTTGCTTAACTGAATGGTTTGTTATTTCATTGTTGTCGGTAGGCACCAGTGGCTACAGAATTCAGCACTGCTGTTAGTAAAACATCTTGCATTATAGTGAGGCGACCGTTGCTGTCTTCCACTTTCTGAAGGATGAGTGATGTCTAACTTAACTCTACCTCTTTATTGAAAGAGACTCCACAAGACTGACCAAATGATGACAATGCCTAATCATCCGAATTTAATTTGCTTGACATACTTTGCCTAGACATAGGACTCAGCAGTTTTAGAAAAGCAAGCTTGGGCTGAAAATATAGTGCCCAAACATGCATGCATGCAGAAGCTTGATGCGTAGCTAGCCAAAGTGTGTACATGCACATCTAGCCAAAGCTCCAAAGCTGAATGCACAGCTGGCAAGTGTTTCTATATGCAAGTTGAGCTCAAAGAAATCAGAGCATCTTTGCAGGGTGTAACTTTAATTGATATTGGAACTTGGTCCGACCGATCAATCTTTGGTTACATGACTCACTTTCCAAAATGCTTGTGGACCTTCAGAAATGAACCATGAAAAGTGTATGATCAGCAACTCAGAATTTATGTACTAAGTTCAAGTTAACAAGGCTGGTTATATGTAGGACGAGTTTAACATCCCAAAGGGAAGGATTGGTGAACTGGCTGACGTGCTGTCGGCCAGTTCCCTGGACATGAATTAATCCCTTGCTGCCAACACCATCAAGAAAGTGCTCCTTCTGCTGGCCGATAACGCCCTGGTCTACCCCAATGCCTTCCATGCCTATGGTAGTTGCTGAAGCTCCAGAATCTAGTCTTTGTATCTGCTGCAAATCAGGGATTAACATTGGGATAAGAATGTACATGTGCATGCACATGACATCATCCCCCCCACCCCCCCCCCCCCGCGCGGGTCCTCTTCCCCTCGGAGTATTTTATTACCCAAGGAGAAAAATATCATGTTCAAGCTTTGAGGGCCTTACTGAAAGAGTGCACAGAGCGGAAGCAAAGGGGCACTAGAGTGTGCTGAATAGAGAGTGCAAGAGAGAGAGAGAGATATGGATCAACTATGCTGAATATACTGAAGCAAAACAGTCCCAAGCAAGGACCCCGGGGAGTACGAGTGGCACGATCCTTATGCATCCCTCGAGGCCATAGAGATTACCTTTTTCCAGTATACTGTTCGGCTGGGGCGGCATATTTTGACGGCGAGGAGGACGGTCTCTCCAGCGGCGGCAGCGGGGCATTGGCGGCTACAGGGGCTCTCACAGGAGTTCCTGGAGGATTTTTGGGCTCGGCTCTGGGCTAGTCGACAGGCCCGCAGGATCTCGACTTTTCAGTGGCTGGTCGCCCACAGGGGCTCAGCAGTTGGCACTTGGCTTGTTTACAGCGGTCTTCCGGCGGCCTGCGTCCGATGCGGCCACCCTATGGAGACACAGAGACACTGCCTTTGGGATTGCCCTCAGGCGCAGCAGATCTGGCTGCGGATGCTGCGTATTCTGGCTCCCCTCTCTCCAGAGGGTATGTTTACGTGGGGTGCGCTGCTTGGTCGACTTCGTCAGGGCCTGCTATGGGCTATGAGACGGAGCAGGGCAGTCAGGCCATCAGATTTATTAGGGGCCAGCCTCGCCTGGTTCCGGCACCGGATTTCTCGTCCGCCAGCTGGACACATGAGCGGGATTTACGATGGGAGCTCCTCAGCAGCCTCACCATCTGGTTCACCTGGAGGGCCCGGTGCTTTGCGGCCTTTGAGGGGAGATTGGAGCCACCAGCAGAGACTGTACGGGGGATTTGGCAGGAGTTGATCCACACCCTGCGAGGACAGTACGACCGCATCCGGGGAGACTCGGATGAGGCGATCTTGCGGTGCCAGGCCTTTCACACCACTTGGCGTTGTGGCCCCTTCTACACCTTACACACGGGATCCCCCCGTTGGCATTACAGGCCACCTGTTTGGCTCTTCCCCCCCCCCCCCCTATTGTATGATTTAGCCTCTCAGTCCTTTGTACTGATGCTTGTATTTTGCAGCACCTAGGGAGAGTCTCCCGGGCTGCCATGCTGTATTCTCTCCTGCTCTGTTTCTCTTATGAGCATGAGAGATCTGTTGTAGCCCTACGGGCGTTTTTATTATATAACTAATGAAAGGATCTTTTCTCGGAAAAAAAAAAACAGTCCCAAGCAAGAGACATATAGTCTCATAAATGAGGGAGCAAAATATGTACAAGACTGAATGAAAAGTGAGAGGCCAGCCCCACCTATTTATAGGTGAGGAGAGCTGGCCGACTGGAGCAGAGGAGCTGGCCGACTGGTAAAATACCAAATGGGTTAGGAAAAATCCCAAAAAAATATGAAAAAAAGGGGTGGCCAATCCACAATCAAGGGCCATGCAAAAGGGACCAAAAGGACACCAGAAATGGGCAAAAACTGGGGATGAATGTGCTAACACCCCCTCTCAGCAGCACCAGATGCATGCTGAACATACTCCGAGGAGCCGAAGAAGTCGTCCTTTGTCAAAGATAAAAGAATGCAGCAACAACAGGTACTAGGAAAGCTCCACAAGCAATCTCCATAGCAACTCAGCTACAAAAGCAACAAAACAAGCTGCCAGGTACACCGTTCTTCTAGAAGAGAACAACCATGTAGGTTGCGTCGTGTTGCTCCAAATATCGGTGCCAAACCCAAATGAAAACACAGTGTCAGAGGAATCCCTAGAAGCTTGTAGCTCCAAGAAGATAATAGCCTCAAAAGAAAGAGTCCATCTGCTCCAACTCTGTACCAAGAGTAGCCAAATGCTGTACAATAGCACCCTCCTCGAAAGTCGGCATCGCCAGATGTAAGAACTCAACTGCCCCCTCTAAAAACTGATGTCGGGACTTCACAGGCCCAACCAAATCCAAATCCCAATCCTTCGAGCCCTGGAAGTACCACTGTGCCCCAGGCACGGTCATGGACACACCTGACCACAATCCAGAATCCTCACACAGAGTAAGGGAAAGAGGAACATTCATAGTAGTGGTAACTGAAGTAGTAGTAGCCTCCTCAATATCATCACACAGCGTAGAAGCAGGCTCCTCCATAGAAGGCAAAGGGACCAACAACACATCCTGGTCACTAGGTGTCGAAGGAGGAGTCAGAGGCGAAGCAATAGGAGACAAATCCCCCTCAGAAGGTGTGAGCAAAGATAGCCCACTGTCTTCCTCAAAAACATTGCTAGAGATATCATCTTGGCAAGGAGAAGTATGCACAGAAACCGAAGGCAAGGCAAGAGGAGAAACAAACTCCTCAGATGGAGTGAGCAAAACTGGCCCACTATCCTTCACTGCAAGCACATCTCCAAAAGAAGTATCCATAAGATCACTGGCTACATAGCACCTAGAAGCAGAAACCATCTGCCGATCACTGGCATCACCATACAGATCACAAAGCAACTGCCACACATAGAAAGTAGAAGCATAATCAGGAGCATAGATGAAGTGTCGAAAAACCGAATCCTAACAATTCAGGAGGAGAAAGCCATAGATCTGTCCGTTAGTCTTTCTCCACCGACACACATCCTCCGCAGAGGCAAGGTCCGGCAAGCACCGATTCTTGTACGAGAGAAACTCCATCAAACCATACTCCCTGAGAATAGAAGTAACCTGCAACTTCCATGACTGAAAGTTACCACCATCCAACTTGTCTGCCTCATCAAGGAAATAACAAGAGAGTGGTACGGGAGCCACATCTGAAGTTGTCATCATTGATCTAATCAATAGGACCAACCCTCATAAGATAAAACTGTCCAAATTAGAAAACGCTGATATAGGGCCCTTCCTCCCACCAAAACGCAGCCCTAAGAGACTGGACAGCACCTGAAAATCCTCTTGTAGCAAAAAACGCAGAAGCTTTTGTCGACTGTACCTCCAACCTTGAGGCCACCAGAAGAGGAAAGCAAAAAATGCGGATTTGATATAGAGAGAAAAGGCAGCCACACAGGGCCTGGGAATATGCTGTGAGAGGGTGCAAGAGGGAAAGGCAACAACAAGGACAGTAGCTTGGGCTCTCCTAAAAAAAAAACGCACAATCTCTAAAGAAGAAGTGTCCTCCACAGGTACTAAGGGTGCCACCAAAGCCCGAAATACCACAAACCCCCTCTGCAAAAGGGAATGACCATTAGAGAGGAAAACGCAGCCAGAAAAGGGCTGCTGTCCTGAAAAAACAGGCCGCCTATATCCAAACTCCACGTGGAATGAAACGTTGATGAAAAAATTACCTGATGGCTGCAAGCGATGAAGCCAATTTGAAGAGGAAGTGATCACCAGGTGCTGTCCAGAAAACGCAGCAACAAAGAGGCTGCAAATCTGAGAAAAATGCAGAGGTGAAGGGGCTGTAAATAGGGCTGAATCTGGGGCAGCAGATGGAATCGCTGAACCGGGAGCGATGATACCATGAAAGAGTGCACAGAGCGGTAGCAAAGGGGCACTAGAGTGTGCTGAATAGAGAGTGCAAGAGAGAGAGAGAGAGAGAGAGAGAGAGAGAGAGAGAGAGAGATATGGAGCAATTATGCTGAATATACTGAAGCAAAACAGCCCCAAGCAAGAGACACAGATAGTCTCATAAGTGAGGGAGCAAAATATCATCGCTGAACCGGGAGCGATGATACCATGAAAGAGTGCACAGAGCGGTAGCAAAGGGGCACTAGAGTGTGCTGAATAGAGAGTGCAAGAGAGAGAGAGAGAGAGAGAGAGAGAGAGAGAGAGAGAGAGAGAGAGAGAGAGATGGAGCAATTATGCTGAATATACTGAAGCAAAACAGTCCCAAGCAAGAGACACAGATAGTCTCATAAGTGAGGGAGCAAAATATGTACAAGACTGAATGAAAAGTGAGAGGCCAGCCCCACCTATTTATAGGCGAGGAAAGCTGGCCGACTGGAGTTGAATAAGCTGGCTGACTGGAGCAGAGGAGCTGGCCGACTGGTAAAATACCAAATGGGTTGGGAAAAATCCCAAAAAAATATGGAAAAAGAGGTGGCTAGCCCACAATCAAGGGCCATGCAAAAGGGACCAAAAGGACACTAGAAATGGGCAAAAACTAGTGATGACTGTGCTAACACTTACTCTCCCCACGGGAGATGTTGGATTATCCATATTCAACCATCATTCTGTTAGAAGTCATCTCCTGTCTAGATTTATACACCAGGGCCTTTGTTGTGGGTGTGCCCGCCCTTATGAGGTGTTTTATCATTTTTCCACACTCCCCGTATTTTTCCCCTATTTTTTCCCATTTTTCTGAGGCTTGGGAGGGCTGCCAGATGATGCTAGGAGCACTCCAGTGCTGGCCGACTGGATGTTCATCAGTCGTGGGCTACTGGGTTGCTGGCCGACTGGATTTCATCAGTCGTGGGCATGCATCTGCTGGCAGACTGCATTTATGCAGTCGTGGGACCTATTCAGCAGTCGTGGGCACTTTATCTGCTGGCCGACTGCCCTTCCAAGGAGGTATATATAGGACCCCAGCCCCCATACCTTATGTGTATCATATTCGGGATCTTCTTGTGTATATAGAGCAGAGTTACATGCCTACATCTCTCTCTCTCTCTTGTGCTGTTTTTCTGCTTGCGTTTTTGCTTTTGCTCTTGTGTTCCCAGATCTGGTCATCATCTCCGTTGCGTATTCTGACATGGTATCAGAGCCCTAGGCTCTAGATAGGTCTTGGGATTTGTGTGAGCAAGAGGGGGACTGTTTTGTGGCTGATTGGTGGACTGTTTTGGGCTGATCGGGAAGAGAAGGTGCAAGAGGAAGGTGGGCTGATTTGCTGGACAGCCACTTGCAGGTTTTAGTTCTTCTTTGTTCTGACCCACCCACCCTTTTTAGAGTACATCCCCGCTATGGCAGATCTGTTTGAGATGGCCGAGAGACATGTGAAGATCCCGACACTCCCCACGTTCCCGGTGGACCGTCAGTTGGACGGGAGCAACTACGGCATATGGAAGGTTATGATGGAATCTGTTCTGGAGTCTTACGACCTCGCTGATTTCGTCGTTGTTGGGGTTCCACGGCCGGAAGTTGAGGAAGGGGAGTTACCGTCAACCCGAAAGGACCGAGAGGCCCAGACACAGATGTGGGATCGTGTCAACGCCAGGGTCCGTTCGTTTATTTTCCTCAACTGCACACCACAGGTAATCAATCATGTAAAGCACATGACGCTGTCCAGAGGTATATGGTAGCATTTGGCCTCACTTTACAACAGGGTATCGCCCATGAAGAGGATTTCCTTGGAAGTACAGATGCGGGTTATGAGCCCTGCAAAGTCGTCGACGATGCGGGAGCATATTAACAAGCTGCAGGCTCTTCAGCAGGAAGTTCTTCAGGCTGGGAAGGAGATATCATCAGAGGACATGGCCATCACGTTGCTGTCACATTTACCCTCTTCGTACTCAGCATTTTACTCCTCTTTGATTACCAGTGGCAGGCTCAGCACCATCACGTGGGAGGAGCTTGTGCCCATGGTCCTGGACCAGGAGGAACGATTCACGAACCCTCCTCAGGGTGGAGGTTCGGAGGCCTTTACTGGCCAACGGTCGAAAGGCCGTAACTCGGGCAAAGGGAAGGCTTCATCGGAGAAGTCTTCTGAGAAGAAGTCCGACGCTGACCGCGAGAAACTGAAGGCAGAGAGGACCTGTAATGATTGTGGCAAGAAAGGCCACTACTGGAGGCAGTGTCCCAAGCGGAAGACCGAGAAGGGTGAAGACTCCTCAGTAGCAATCATGAAGACTCCGGCTTTTGTGCACCTGGAGGTGATGGACACCGATGTTTTATTTTCTTCAGCAAAGAGATTGGAGGACTCTCCGCAACGGATACTCGGGAGTGGATTCTCGATAGTGGTGCTTCTAGGCACATGACTCCTTCCCGTTCCGGTTTACAGGATCTCTGCAGGTGTTCTGGTCATATTCTTACTGGGGATACGTCCACTATCCCAGTTCACAGTGAGGGCAGGATGGAGATAGTTCCCGATGGCAGAGGGGGGAAGAATTCCTCCCAGGTGTTATATGTTCCGGCACTTGGTTTTCATCTGTTGTCAGTGCATCAGGTTTGCAAGACTGGCTTACGGGTGGAGTTTGATGAGCATTTTGTTGCTCTCCGGGACAAAGCAACAGGCCAAGTGGTTTGGGAAGGCGGAGTGGAGAATGGAGTTTACAGGCTTTCAGCACTCTCTCTCCCAGGTCCTCAGGATTGTGATGAGTGGCAGTCTGGTAATGGCTACTCAAGTGTGGATACGCTGCAGGTGCGGGCTTTCCGAGACCAGGTGGTGGATAGCTTGCCAGTAGATGGCAGCAGTTGGCAGGAACTTTCTAGTACTGATGTTGGTAGTTCTTGTGTTCGTGAGTCAGAGGAAGCTGAACAGGTCACTTATGCTCTGATGTCTCGTAGTGTTCGGGACATAGAACCTCCAATAGAGGAGGATGTTCTTTCCACGGGGACCTTTCGGAAAGCCAGGCAGGTGGCAGGTGCTTACTTGCAGAAGGAGGTGGTTTCTCCAGGCTTTGTGGTTCCGGACTCAGAGGGGGTTGTTGACAGGTTTCATCAGGTTTCCAGGACTTGTTTGTGCACCGTAACAGGTGTTGATCCTTGTGAGCAGTGTGATGTCTCTTTGACTCAGAAGCTGTATGGTTCATGGATCTGGTTGATGGACACCAGATTGGACGGGAGCTTCCTGATGAGGCAGTTGAGCTCTTGGTTGCAGATGTCTCTTTGGGAGGCAGGATTGCGTTTCCTGTGGTTTCTGCGGCATGCGAAGGATCATGGACTCTTGTACACAGGAGGGGGATTGTTGGATGGAGTCCGACTCCACGGTCGGAGTGACTCGATTTGGGGAGGAGATCCGGACACGAGGAGATCTACTTATGGCCCAGGAGCAGTTTTACGGAGCAGCAAGAGGTTGCATTGCAGGTTTGGGCTTCCACTAGAGGAACCCATGGTCATCCAGAGGCACTTTGTTCGTGAACAGATCGTTGCTGATGACATCCTGCTGGAGTTCTGTTTGACGGAGGACAGTACGGTGGACCTCTTCACGAAGTCGCTCTCTTAGGATTTGCTCAGGCGGCACCCTAGCTCCCAGTGGTTGGTTACACAGCCAGGAGCTGAGAGGGGGGTGTTAGAAGTCATCTCCTGTCTAGATTTATACACCAGGGCCTTTGTTGTGGGTGTGCCCGCCCTTATGAGGTGTTTTATCATTTTTCCACTATTTTTTCCCATTTTTCTGAGGCTTGGGAGGGCTGCCAGATGATGCCAGGAGCACTCCAGTGCTGGCCGACTGGATGTTCATCAGTCGTGGGCTACTGGGCTGCTGGCCGACTGGATTCCATCAGTCGTGGGCATGCATCTGCTGGCCGACTGCATTTATGCAGTCGTGGGACCTATTCAGCAGTCGTGGGCACTTTATCTGCTGGCCGACTGCCCTTCTAGGGAGGTATATATAGGACCCCAGCCCCCATACCTTATGTGTATCATATTCAGGATCTTCTTGTGTATATAGAGCAGAGTTACACGCCTACATCTCTCTCTCTCTTGTGCTGTTTTTCTGCCTGCGTTTTTGCTTTTGCTCTTGTGTTCCCAGATCTGGTCATCATCTCCGCTACGTATTCAGACACATTCGACCATACACATGGGCTCATCAAAAGAAGCCCCAAAATACCATGAACATGTGTCAACTACCTCTTCCCATGAGGGTACTAATCTTCCCCATCACCACGGGTCTTCAAGATGCCATACATGATAGAAAAATTCAGTTGAAGCAATATATATACCATAAATCCAAAACATCGGTGAAATACAAACTCAGGTAGCTATAAAGCCGGTGTAGAACAGTCTAGACAGCTTTACGCACCATCCTAGGCACTATGAACAAGATGAGCAGCAGCACCAGGAGCAACCAAACAGGTCAGGGCAGCACCAATAGAGTTGGTACAGCAGGTACAGAATCTGGAACAATAGGTACATGTGTTGGTACAAGTACAATTACTGGTATAGCAAGTATGATGGTTGATAGAAGTACATTGATTGGTACAATAAGTACAATGGTTGGTATAGTAGGTGCAGTAGTGGTACAACAAGTACAATGCCTTGTACAACAAGTACAATGGTTGGCATAGTAGGTATGGTGGTAGTATAGTAGATACAGTGGCGGTGGTACAAGTACACTAATTGGTACTGTGGGTACAGTGGTTGGTAAAACAAGTACAGAAGCCAGTACACTTGAAATAGCAAGAATACCACCATAGAAAAGCTAGAGGTAGAGTATCCTATTGTAGAGGTAACCGAGGTAGTGTCCATAGAGTGTTGTAGATAAGAATGCGAGCAACCAACATGGTAGAGGCTAGTTTGCGGCAATAGAGCCTTCTCAAATGAAGAGAGAGGGCTCCAATTTATAGATTTGGGGTTGTCATGATCTAGAATGGCAAGTAAAAGCTGTAATGACAAGTGGAGAGTTGAGGTGACAAGTGTGAGGCCACTTGTCTCATGTTGATCCAATGCATAGTTGCATTCCACACTCGTACTCATCTGTTCGGTACTTTCAATACGTACCGTATCGATACCATGCTTTTTGTACCCGTACTTAAAAAAAAGTTTAAAGTGACTAGTCACTAATAACTACTAGTGAGCACATGGTATGTAGGTTGATGTTGAGGAGCTTGAGCGTTGCAAATAGCAAGGAGAGCGCATAGTACTTCATGATGATGAGGAGATATATAGACAACTAGAGCTCAAGGGCATTGATAGACGAGTCACTTGAGCTCACTAACCTCTCTTCTTCAGCTTGGCAGAGTCATCCTTCCATTTCCCTTAAGGCACCAGGGTGTATACTCGTAGTTGTTAGCAGTCATCTCCTGTCTATACCATATTACTCAGTAGGGAGTGAGGGCCTCTGTTGTGGGTGTGCCCACCCAATTAGGAGTAGTCTCCATTTTTTCTCATTTTCCATGTTGTTTTCCCAGTTTTGCAAGTTGTGGGGGGACTTTTGCAGTTGGCCGACTGTTTTTTTTCTGGTCGATTGGCCTGTGCTTGTTTGCTAGCCGATTGATGATATTTAGTCGTGGGCATTTTCTGTTGTTGTTGGTCTGTTCTAGGCTGGCCGACCAGCAGCATAGGGTGGTATATATACCCACCCTTGCCCCCCCCCCCCCCCCTACTTCATGTTGTACCGGATCTAGTGTATATAGCAGAGTTATGTGAGGGAAAAAGGACGAAAGGACCAAATGTACGAGAGATCAGAGCAAAACAACACAGCATGAAATATGTGAGTGAGTCTATATATAATGGTGAATGAACATATGTACAAGAGCCCTCAGATGTGAGGTAACTCTGAGTAGAAAGACCAGTGCAGAAGCAGAGATGATGTCGGAGCTGAATGTCATGACATTGAAGCACGGTTGATGACGAAGGCTCGCGTTGATGTGACACAAAATCCCAAATAAAACCAAAAAACCCAAAAAGTCCCCTTTATAGGGCTGGACATGATGCTGTTTTCACACACGCCCTCTCAGGCCAAAAAAGGGAACCATGAGAGAAGATGATGGATGCTAGGGTCCCACACGGACACACTGGCAGAAGGAATGTATCCCCCTCTGGAAACAAAATTTGATAAAGTCATGAGGGTGATCATGATGGCAACGGTGGTGAAGGTTAGGTGGTGTAGATGGGTTGATTGTCTCCCAAAGTAAGATCTTGAACAGGACTCTCCACTGAGTAAGAAATTGAAACTCGCAGTGCCCGGGGGACTAGGGCCTTTGGCACACTTGTTGATGCCATCATTGCATATTAAAACATTTAAACATGGCCACAACCTTAACACATATCCATCATCACTTTGCATAGAACATAAAAGATGGATAAAACATCCACAAACGTTGAAAGTGGAGCTTGCACATGTGACACCGCATAGAGGCCGGAATGGGCCGACCCCTCCTTGGAGTATTTGATTACCCAAGAATAATATCATGTACAAGCTTTGAGGGCCTTACTCTCCCCATGGGAGATGTCGGATTATCCATATACAACCATCGTTGGACCAAACACACGGGCTATCATTAAAAGAAGCCCCTAAATACCATGAATGTGTGTAAACCACCTCTTCCCGTGAGGGTACTGATCTCCCCCATCACTACGGGTCTTCAAGATGCCATATGTGAAAAACTTAGCTGATGCAAATAATATACCATATACATCACCATGAACAAGTCGGGCAGCACCATGGGCAACTAAAACCATGGTCACCATGAAACTCGTTTCACGTTTCAGTGTCGAAACATTTCATGTGCACATTGAAACCATATCGTTTCATGTGGGAAAAAAGGTGGTGATTTTGTGTGCTTTTTAGCTTTTATAATTCATTCTCTTTTCTTCTTTCATCCTATTTGTTCGTTTCTTTTCTCTTTTGTATGTCTTATTTGTATACTGATGATAAATATGCTAATATCATCTTATAACTATTGGCCAATAGCTTCACATTTTATGTATATGATCGTTTCGGTCCAACGTTTCATTGTCCACCTACCTGGTGTTGAAATATTTTGTTCCAAAATAAATCGTTTCAGCATCGTTTCGTTTCGATAGTGAAACGTTTCATGGTGACCTTGACCAAAACAAGTGAGGACAGCACCAATAGAGCTAGTATAGCAGCTACAAAATCTGAAACAATAGGTACAATCCTCCACTCAGTCGATACAAATGTATAGTGGTTGGTACAGCAGGTACAGTGGCTGGTACAGCAGCTACAGAAGCTGAAACAGTAGGTACAGTCCTGCACTCAGCCGATACATGTACAATGGCTGGTACAGCAGGTATAGTGGTTGGTACTGTCGGTACAGTAGGTACAAGTACAAGGGCTGGTACAACAAGTACAATTGCTAGAGATCATAATAAAATTATTAAATACCCTTGCCTTCAGTATTTCGTCGTGATGGAAGCCTCCAAAACAATCCCCAACAGCCGGTATTCTTCATGGGCAGCCTTCAAGAGAGAGAGAAAGAGAGTAGCCATCATAAGGGCAGCTTGTAATGGTGGTAGAGGCTAGTGTGTAGCAAGAGAGCTGTCAAATCCCCACCGGATCTCCCCGTGATCGTTCCTGGTACGAGACTCGAATCCTGCAAACAAACAAACAAACAAGGGGGTTCAAGTCTGACTCACCTCCCAACCATGACATCCGTGGGCAAGCCCACAGTCTTGGCTGTCCCCACCGAGCCACGAGCTGAGCTAACTAGGTTGACGTATTGACCAATCTCCTCCTCGCGACGTCCCATACCGCCACGAAGCTACCCTCGCGGGCCTCGAGATTGCTGCCGGCCTCGGCTGCGTAAAGCAGGTGCACGTCTACACTAGATCCAAGCTCCAAGACCATAGAGCTCTCACAAACTCGCGAGACTCTCTATATGACTAATGACTAACCTTGGCTACCCTTTTATAGGCCCTTGGCCGGTCATCGGGCGTCCACACTTGGGCGTCCGCCCGTTCATACTTGGGTGCCCGTCCGTTAGTCTATCCCTAACTCAGCTCGCCAATCAGCCTGCCTAGCTCCAAGCTTCCCCAAACCTCGAAGCTAGTCTTGCATGCGTGTAGCACACGGTAGATACACACTGTGCACATGACATACTCCCCTTCCTCTAAGAGCTCACTCTTGAGCTCACTAAAAAGCCAGGGTAATCTCTCTGAAGAGTAGTCAATGTCTCCCATGTAGCGTCCTCCTCAACACGATCCTTCCACTTGATCTTGTATTCCGTGATAAGCGTATTACGCAATCTTCTTTCACGAAAGCCAAGAATCTTTTCAGGTTCGTGCGGAACAAATGTCATGTCCTCGACATCTATAATTTCTTGAGGAGTAATTAACTGGTCTGTTCCACCTAGTACTTAAGTCTACTGACATGAAATACAGGATGAACTTTCACATGAGAAGGCAAATCCAATTCATATGCAACTGAACCAATCCTTCGTGTAATACGAAATGGTCCACAGTATCTAGGGGATAATTTCGGAGATCGACCTGCCCGTAAAGTCTCGGAATCTTTCGGAACTCGCAAATATACCATCGTTCCTTCAGAGAACTCTCTGGGTGAACGATGTCTATTAGAATAAAACCTGTCTCGGTCTTGAGCACTTCTAATAGATTCTTTCGCAACTTGTAACATTTCCTGCATATCTTGCAAAAAATGCATCATGCTGAAGTCCTGAGAATCCTACTGTAACAGGTGATCTAGGTTAAAAAACCATACATAAGCATGAAAGGACTAAAACCTGTACTCGTATGCTTAGTACTGTTATATGCAAATTCTAACATAGGAAGATAATCCTCCCATGAACTTTGTCTTTTGGATACATATGCTCGAAGCATATCCTCCAAAATCTGATTCACTCTTTCAGTCTGGCCATCAGATTGAGGATGATCTAAGGAACTCAAATTCAAAGTTGTTTTCAACTTCTCAAAAACAAGTTTCCAAAAATCACTCGTAAACTTAGAGTCCCTATCACTGACTATCTCATGCGGTAACCTGTACAGTCTAAACAATTGCTCGATAAACTGCCGTGCTAATTGCGTAGCTGTAATAGTCTTCTGGGTCGGTAAAAATCTAGCCATTTTTGTCAAGCGATCTACCACAACCCAAATAGAATCGTGGCCTTGATGTGTTCTTGGCAATCCGGTACTAAAATCCATGGAAATACTTTTCCATTTATTACCTAGGATTTGCAAAGGATGCAACAACCCAGCTTGTCTAAAGCGTTCAGCTTTATTTGCCTGACAAATTTGACACTTGAGAACATAATCTTCTACATACCCTTTCATCTTTGGCCAATAAAAAGTGTGTTTTACTAACGATAGCGTCCTGTGTACCCCAAGGTGTCCAGCAGAAGGGGCGTCATGACACTCCTTAAGAATCTTGGACCTAATGTCCGGGATCTGTGGTACACAAATTTTGTCATTACGGAATAGTAAACCATTCCGAATCATTGACTAGCGTCCTGCAGCTTGACTGGTAGACTGCTCAGTCATTGTGTCGTGGTCAATCATTGAGCTCCCGTCCTGGATCTTCTGCCAAAATGGACCAAAATAACTATCAGTTCTGCAAAGCCCTCTCAATGACTGAAATAAGTCGGTAGAAATCTCGGTGAATGACAAAGAATTCACCTCTCTAATTCGACTAAGCGCATCTGCAACACTATTCATGGACCCTTTCCGATAACGGATCTCAAAATCAAAATCTTGCATTAATTCAGCCCAACGAGCTTTCCTTCCTCTCAAATCATCCGCATCACACACATACTTGATTGACTGATGATCAGTCAATACCACAAACTTGGAGCCATATAAATAATGTCTCCAAACCTTGAGAGCATGAATCATAGGATAAAGCTCTTTCTCAAGGGTTGGCCAACGAGATTGAGTGTCGTCTAGCTTTTTACTTTCAAAAGCAACCGGGCTACCATCTTGAAATAGAGCAGCCCCGATGGCATAGTCACTGGCATTAGTTTCAAGAACATAAGGCCAACTAGGATCGGGTAATGCTAAGATAGGTGCTTCCTTGACTTTATCTTTCAAAAGTCTGAAGGCCATATCCAAATCGTTATTCCAAGTGATAGGTTGATTTAACTTACGTCCACGACCTTTCAATAAGTCGGTCGTCGGTAGTGTTAGCTGAGAGTATTCCCGCACAGATTTTCGAAGAAAAACAACAAAACCGAGAAAAGAACGAAGTTGTTTCATTGTTCGCGGTATAGGCCAGTCCAGAACCTTTTGAACTCGGTCATAGTCAATGCTCAATCCATCTATAGTGATCTTGTGTCCCAAGTAAATGATGTCTGTCATAAAAAACTCACATTTACTTAACTTAGCATATAGTCGATTCTGTCTTAAAATAGATAAGACAATCGTGAGGTGTCTAACATGATCCTCAAGAGTACGACTATATATCAAAATATCATCTAGAAACACCACCACAAATTTCCTCAAATGTTCACGAAAAAGATCGTTCATCATTTGCTGGAAAGTGGTTGGAGCATTGGTTAACCCAAAAGGTAATACGAGAAACTCGTAATGGCCATACCTAGTCCGAAAGGCGGTTCTTTCGACATGCCTCTCATGAATACGTATCTGGTGATAGCCAGTACGTAAATCTATCTTCGTGAAATATTTCGCTCCTGCTAACCGGTCAATCAGGTCATCTGATCTAGGGAGAGGATAACGGTTCTGAATGGTCAGCTTGTTCAATCTCTTGTAATCTATACACATTCTCCAGGTGTTGTCCTTCTTTCTCCTAAGCAACACAGGTGCACCCCAAGGTGATTTACTCGGACGGATCTGGCCCATCCTCAAATAATCTTCGAGTTGTTTAGCCAACTCATCTTCCTCAGCTTGGCTCATTCTGTAAGGTGGAAGGATTGGTCCGAAGACTTTCCTTCAGTCGTGTTAGCCAGAGGTGCGGAGAACTTTCGTTTATGCTTGTTCCCTTGCTTGGTAACGGGTTTCGACTTGGAAGAGACCATCGTATCATCATAGATACGAGCTGAATGAATGGCTTCGTCCAATGTTTTGCATTTGTTATTTTTAACTTGTAAACGGTATGAGTATGGTAAACCAGCTACGAAGAACCCCAAAACAGTAGTGGGATCCATCTTTGTAGCTTTCATCTGCAAGTCTCTAAACTTCTGGAGGTAGACCTCATAAGTGAGGTGCTGCGAGGTCATGGTCAAAGCTGAAAACCGGGCAACAACATCATAATCATCCTCTTTCTTGAGGAATTCCTTCTTGAAGACGTCTTCGAATTGTGCCCAAGTTGTTGGCTTAAGATTGAGTTCCTTCCACCAAAGCAAAGCTTTACCGGAGAGGAAACCTACTGCTAACTGGATCTTTTTTCCATCATCATATGGATGAAACTGAAAATGGACTATGTAGCCAAGTGTCCACGATCTCCTTGGTACGCTGCTTTTGCTCGCCCCCGAACGGTTCCGGAGTAATGTTGGGGCCTAAAGCAGAGGCCAAGGTATCCATACCCGATAGAGTAGAGAGGGTAGTGGTCAAGAGAGCGATGGAGTTTTGCAAAGCTTGCATCTGGGCTGCGATTTGTGCCTGACGTTCCGACGAAGAAGCTTCGAGAGCTACTTTGAACTCTTGGAAATCTGATTTTGACACATAATCGTCAAAAAGATCGGCATCGGTATCTTCCGTAGCCGGCAAGCCTTCGCGTTCGACAAGGGGCTCCAACTCCGATTCTTGGATCGACATCGTGAAGAGGGTAAGTGGAGAGAAAATTCGATCTTTGCACAATAAAAGTGTAAGGAAACTTGAGAGCTTGAGAGCTTGAAAACTTGAGAGATGTGTGGCAAGAAGCCCACTTAAGGGGTTTATATTCTATCCCCAAAAGCTACTTGAGCTTTTGCTTTTGTGTTTTTTTAAATAAATAAATAAATAAATATATATATATATATATATGGATATATATATTCTGTTTTCTTAAAAAAAAAACACACCTTTAAAGCATAAAGTTTTAAAACCCCTCTTATTAGGTTTAGCCAAAAAAAAAACGAAAGCAAGGTAGCATAGTTTTAGTTTTTTTTTCTTTTTTTTAAATAAGAAAGCTAAAAAAACCTTACTGATGGCTTGCTTTTTGAATTTCTCCAGCGCCCGCTTGTCTGCCACACATGCGCTGCGTGTATCCGCCTGCGTATGCCTGCGCGCGAGTCCGGTTGCTACCTGGCCGTGTTGCCTGTGCATAAGGGCCCGGCTGCAAACGTGTACTACACACCTGCGCGCACGGACAGGAGCGCTGCCTGCTTGCCTGTGTACCACCTGTCGATTGCGCACGTGAGCCGCCTGTAGCGTTTCTGCGCACGAAGGGAATTTGTCCCTGCGATCAACTGGCTGGCGCTGCCGCCAGCGCACCTGTCTTGCACACGATTGTATGCCTGCGTATCAACCGGCCTGCGCTCACTTGGCTGAGCGAAAGCAGTCGCCTGTCTACGTACAGATGCCTGCAAACAGCCGCCCTGCGTATATCTACGTGTGATGAGATTCTTCACACATAGAACAGCGCAATAAGCATACAAGCGCAATTTCTCTCTCTCTCTCTCTCTCTCTCTCTCTCTCTCTCTCTCTCGTTCAATCCAAAAGCAAACGAACATGCTTTTTTTTTCTGTTTTCTCTCTGCTGAAACTGTTTATACAGTTCAAAACCATCTTTCCTCTTCTTTGCAAAGAAATCAACCCTTTCTAGACCACAATCGCTATCATCACGGGTTCTTATGATGAAAAAAACAACATACTGAATCCGAAAAACAGCAGTATGCACAGAAAAAACAGCAAGCTTTTTTGAACACATACCTTTCTTCGACCTCATCTTCTCTACCTACCGACTTGCTCGTTCACGAGGCATGCTCTGATACCACTGTCAAATCCCCACCGGATCTCCGCGTGATCGTTCCTGGTACGAGACTCGAATCCTGCAAACAAACAAACAAACAAGGGGGTGCAGGCCTGACTCACCTCCCAACCATGACAGCCGTGGGCAAGCCCATAGTCTTGGCTGTCCCCACCAGCCATGAGCTGAGCTAACTAGGTTGACGTACCGACCAATCTCCTCCTTGCGACGTCCCATACCGCCACGAAGCTACCCTCGCGGGCCTCGAGATTGCTGCGGCCTCGGCTGCATAAAGCAGGTGCACGTCTGCACTAGATCCAGGCTCCAAGACCATAGAGCTTTCACAAACTCGCGAGACTCTCTATATGACTAATGACTAACCTTGGCCACCCTTTTATAGGCTTTTGGCCGGTCATCGGGTGTCCACACTTGGGCGCCCGCCCATCCATACTTGGGGGCCCGCCCGTTAGTCTATCCCTAACTCAGCTCGCCAATCAGCCTGCCTAGCTCCAAGCTTCCCCAAACCTTGAAGCTAGTCTTGCGTGCGTGTAGCACACGGTAGATACACACTGTGCACATGACAAGAGCCTCCTCAAATGAAGAGAGAGGCCTCCTAGGAGCTAAAATGGCAAGAGAAGGCTATAATGACAAGTGTGAGGCCACTTGTCTCACTTTGATCCACTTTCTTGCCACATGTCCCAATCTAAGAGATGGGTTCTCCCATAATCTTTATCTCTAAAAATATCCCAACTGGTAGCCCATTTGTCATAGGTACTTTGTGAACTCTTGGTATCTGCCCAATTCCAGACGTAATGACGCGAACAAAATTTCCATCGGAGTCGGGCCAAAAATAGCAACTCTCCTAAATTTTAGGAGTGTGATCCTTTCTATTCCTGGATAATCCCCCATTCCCAAAGCTTGTTCTTTCCAAATATTTGGACGTCCTAGAGTCCACCAAACCCTTTTCATACTGAAAAACATCTTTCTGGCCTTTTTTAAACAATTGACCGCAACTGTGATAGCTCCCTTGTGGGAAAGCAAGGTTGTTCTCATCCAAAAGGATGAGCCCGGATCTAGTCATACTAGAGTCCTCGAATGAAGGCCATCTAGCCATAAACGACGACTATATGCTAGTTAACTCCCAGGTGGACATCTATCACACTCTGCAGAGAAAGAGTTGGGCTCAAGTCACATGTCAAAGTTACTGATCATATCAATACTTATTGATTACATCAATACTACTCACTGATAACATCAGTGAAGGATAACAACGACTATATACCAGTTAACTTCCAGGTGGACATCTATCACACTCTAGAGAGAAAGAGCTGGGCTCAAGTCACATGTCAAAGTTACTGATCATATTAGCACTCACTGATCACATCAATGAAGGATAACATTGGTTGTGGAGCCTCTCGGAGTATTACCCAGTCTCATGCAAGCCTTGCTTGAGTGGAACTGTCAGGTCAATATCCAGTCTCATAACCATATACCCTAGCCACTTCGCAAGGGAAATAGTATAATAAATAAATGTCTTGGGTTTTATCTAAACCCTTGAAGACATCCTTCCCAACTTCTTGAAAGTTGTCCACATTTTTAAGCTTCAAGCCATATATCCAAGATATAAGCATGTCCCATCAAGTGGGCGAGACGAGATAGTCTCAAAAATCCAATATAATTGAAAGAATCCATGTCCCAAATAAATGGGCGAGACTAAATAAGTCTCCATAATATCAATATTAAAATTATATCCTAAAATAAATGGGTGAGACAAAATAGTCCCATAAGTCTAGATCATAATCATGTTTCTCTGTCCATACACCAAATCGAATCCAACTCCAAGGAGCAGTTACTCATTCCCCAATCCCAGTGATGTCAAACGCATGCTACTCTCCACTGGGTTCCATGCTACAAGGTGTCAGTCCACATAACCCTTGGCGTAGACATAAGTCCCCTGCCAACCAGGCGTCATGTCCACTCTACCACTTGCACTCCGTGTTGGTGCTCTGACCACATACCTTGGAGGAGAGGTGGACTCAACTGTGTAACATAAGACAAGAATCAGTCACACAGGCATAGATATCCTGGTGCTCCATAGGCATTTCGGCCACCAATAGTTTTACACGCATTTCGGCCCGCCAATAGAAATCCTTGATCCATGAGATAGCCATGAGTTCCATAAGTCCAATGCATCCTAAATAAAAGAAGCCAAAAACATAATCCATCCCAATAAAGGGAGCCATAAACAATGTTTCCCTGAAACCATCTCAAGGCAACAACAACACACTATTCTCCTTTTACAGGCATACAAGTGTTAATCAACATCAAAAGTACTTCGTAATAAGTAGCAAAAGCACCATGCTTTGATACCAATGAAACTCGCGGTGCCCGGGGGACTAGGGTCTTTGACACACTTGTTGATACCATCATCGCATATTAAAACATTTAAACATGGCCACATCCTTAACACATATCCATCATCACTTTGCATAAAACATAAAAGATGGATAAAACATCCACAAACGTTGAAAGTAGAGCTTGCACATGTGACACCGCATAGAGGCCGGAATGGGCCGACCCCCCCCTTGGAGTATTTGATTACCCAAGGAGAATAATATCATGTACAAGCTTTGAGGGCCTTACTCTCCCCACGGGAGATGCCAGATTATCCATATACAACCATCGTTGGACCAAACACACGGGCTATCATCAAAAGAAGCCCCTAAATACCATGAATGTGTGTAAACCACCTCTTCCCGTGAGGGTACTGATCTCACCCATCACTACGGTTCTTCAAGATGCCATATGTAAAAAACTCAGCTGAAGCAAATAATATACCATATACATCACCATGAAGTCGATCAGCACCATGGGCAACCAAAACAAGTTAGGACAGCACCAATAGAGCTGGTACAGAAGCTACAGAATTTGAAACATTAGGTACAGTCCTCCACTTAGCCGATACAAATGTACAATGGCTGGTACAACAGGTACAGTGGCTGGTACAGTAGCTACAGAATTTGAAACAATAGGTACAATCCTCCACTCAGCCGGTACATGTACAATGGTTGGTACAGCAGGTACAATGGCTGGTATGGCAATTATAGTGGTTGGTACAGTAGGTACAACAAGTACAAGGGCTGGTACAAGAAGTACAGTTGCTAGAAATCATAATAAAATGATCAAATACCCTCCTTGCCTTCAATATTTTGTCGTGATGGAAGCCTCCAAAACAGTCCCGCCTTCAAGAGAGAGAGAGAGAGCAGCTATCATTAGGGCAGCTTGTAATTGTGGTCCATTTGTCATCATAGGTACTTTGTCAACTCTTGGTATCTGCTCAATTCCAAACGTAATGACGCGAACATAATTTCCATCGGAGTCGGGGCCAAAAATAGCAACTCTCCTAAATTTTAGGAGTGTGATCCTTTCTATTCCTGGATAATCCCCCATTCCCAAAGCTTGTTCTTTCCGAATATTTGGACGTCCTAGAGTCCACCAAACCCCTTTCATACTGAAAATGTCTAGGTTGGTGATAGAAGTCCCATTCCCTGTGTGGTTCATATCAAAGTTTGGAGAATCAACTTCTGGTGAGAAGAATTGGTCCTCCGGGAGTGCGGGTAGATGATCCATGCTGTGTGCTCTAGAGGTCTTCAATCCTTTTGCTCATGATAGCTTTGATACCATGTGAGGGCAAAAGGACGAAAGGACCAGATGTACGAGAGATCAGAGCAAAACAACAGAGCATGAAATATGTGAGTGAGTCTATATATAATGGTTAGTGAACATATGTACAAGAGCCCTCTGATGTGAGGTGACTGTGTAGAAAGACCAGTGCAGAAGCAGAGATGATGTTGGAGCTGACGCACGGTTGATGATGAAGGCTTGCGTCAATGTGAGAGGCAAAGAACTCCGAGAGGTGGTCGGTGTCGAAGGCTCACGTCGGTGGATGCAGAGGCACTCCAAGGTGGTAGTGGCAGCGGAAGATGAGGTGATGTAGGCTCTGGTGACAAGGGTGCTGCTGTACCTGAGGTGGTAGATGAAGAGCAGAGAGGGCTGCCGTCCCGAGTGGTGTAGTGGTGCAAGCTCTGATGACAAGGGTGCTTGACGGGTGCAGGCTTTGGTGACAAGGGTGCTGCGTACCTAAAGGGTGTAGGCTTTGGTGGCAAGGGTACTGCGTACTTGAAGGGTGGTGAGGAGCAGATAGGGCTGCCTCGAGTGGTGCAAGCTCTGGTGACAAGGGTGCTGCGTACTTGAAGGTTGTCGATGGTGAAGATAAGCAGAGAGTGGGCTGCCATCCCGAATCCCGATGGGGTGATGTAGCAGAGAGTGGGCTGCTGTCCCGATGGTGAGAGCTGAGTAAAAACGCTGAAGTGCTCTATGTAGCAGATATGGCTGCTGTCCCATGAGCTGTGGTAAAATGCTGATGGTATGGTGATATAAACGCTGATGAAGTGCTGCTGTAAGCACTGATGATATGCTGATGTAAACGCTGATGTAAGCGCTGATGATATGCTGATGTAAACGCTGATGTAAGCGCTGAATGTATAGAGAGGGCTGCTGTCCCACGGTGTGGCCTGTAGCAGAGAGTGGGCTGCTGTCCCGAGATGTGGCCAGATGAAAAACTCTGAGGTGCTGTCCTGTAAGGCGATGATGATGAAGCAATGTGGTGTAGAGCCCGGCAGAAGCAGCATCAGCAGCAGATGGTACTGGATATGTGCAATGATGTGGTACACTTGACGAATGATGAGGCAAAGCTATATATACTTTGTGTGACTGCTGGTCGGCCAGCAGCAAAGACACACAAAATCCCAAATAAAACCAAAAAACCCAGAAAATCCCCTTTTTAGGGCTGGACATGATGCTGTTTTCACACAGTTTATACAGCTTCTCTGTCTCTACACTTCTGCGTTTTCTTTCTCACAGCAGTTGTCTCATTTCTGCTGTGCATTCCTACATGGTATGAGAGCCCCAGGTGCCTTGAAGCTTGGAGACATTGAGAGCTTGAAGGTTTGCTGTTTTTTGATGCTAATTGGAGAATTTCTGGGCTGTTCAGGACTTGGAGAAACAGGTAGAAGGCGGCCATCATTGTTGGACAGCCACCTTGCATAGTGTTTGCAGCCTCTTCTTCATTTTTTTTCCCACCCACGCTCCCTTCACAAGACCTTGTGAACCCTTGAGATTGCAGATTTGCTTGAGATGGTTGAGAAGCATGTGAAGATCCCACCTCCCGACATTCTCGGTGGACCGGTAGTTGGATGGGACCAATTATGGCATATGGAAGGTAATGATGGAGTTTGTCCTAGAGTCTTATGATTTGGTTGATTTCATCGTGGTTGGAGTTCTATGGTCAGAGTTGGAGGAGGGTGAGCTTTTACCTTATACTAGGAAAGAGCGGGAGGCTCCGGCACAGTTGTGGCATCGTATCAATGTCCGTGTGCGTTTTTTCATCTTCCTTAATTGCACACCCCAAGTGATTAATCACATCAAACACATGACGTTGGCCCGAGGGATTTGGCAGCACTTGGCTTCTTTGTATAATAGGGTATCACCCATGAAGCGGATTTCTTTGGAAGTGTAGATGCAAGTGATGAATCCTGCAAAGTCTTCGACAATGTAGGAGCACATCAACAAACACTAGGCTCTTCAACAGGAGGTTCTTTAGGCTGGGAAGGAGATATCTTCAGAGGATATGGCCATCACTTTGCTGTCTCATCTCATCCCTCAGTATTCAACTTTCTATTCTTCTTTGATCACCAGTGGGAGGCTTAGCACAAGGAGCTTGTGCCGATGGTTTTGGATCAAGAAGAGCGGTTTACGAACCCTCCACAGGGCGGAGGTTTTGAGGCTTTGACTGGCCAGTGGTTGAAAGGCCGCAACAACAACAACAAGAGCAAAGGGAATTCTTCACCGGCGAAGTCTTCTGAGAAGAAGCCCGACTCAGAGCGTGATGCTTTGAAGGCCGAGCGGACTTGTAACCATTGTGGCTAGAAGGGTCACTATTGGAGGAAGTGTCCTCAGCGGAGTACCGAGAAAAGTGCTGATTCTTTAGCTATGTAGCTGCAAAGACTTTAACTTTTGTGCAATTGGAGATTATGGACACAGATGCTTCATCTTCCTTGAGCAGGGAGGCAGTTGGTCTCACTGCCCTGGATACTCGGGAGTGGATTCTCGATAGCGGTGCTTCCAGGCACGACTCCTTCGGGCACGACTCCTTCCCTAGAGTTATTACAGGATCTTCGACGCGGAAGACGGGTCACATCTTCATTGGTGACAAATCCACTATCTTGATTCATAGTGAGGGCAAGCTGGAGATTATTCTCGATGGCAAAGGGGGGAAGCATTCCTTCCGGGTTCTTTATGTCCCATCCCTTGGTTTTCATCTTTTGTCAGTGTATGAGGTTTGCAAGGCTGGCATATGGGTGGAGTTTAATGAGCATTTTGTTGCTCTCCGGGACAAAGCAATAGACGAGGTTGTTTGGGAAGGCGGAGTGGAGAATGGGATCTACAAACTCTCAGCACTCTCTTCTCTGACAGGTACTCAGCTTGGTGATTTGTGGCATTTCCGTTTTGGCCACTTGAATGTGGATGCACTGCGGCGGGCTTTCCGGGACCAGATGGTGGATGGCTTGCCAGATGTTGGCAGTAGGCAGGGACACTGTAGTTTTTGCATTTGTGGTAAGCAGCACAGGGAGTCTTTTCCGAAGTAGGCTACTAGGCGGGCTTCGAAACCTTTGGAGTTGGGACACTGTAGTTTTTGCATTTGTGGTAAGTAGCACAGGGAGTCTTTTCCGAAGCAGGCTACTAGGTGGGCTTTGAAACCTTTGGAGTTGGTACACACTGACTTGTGTGGACCTATGCAAATCCCATCTTTGGGAGGTTCCTTGTACTTCATGTTCCTTGTGGATGATTGTAGTAGGTTTACATGGGGTTATTTTCTTTCCTAGAAGGACCAAGCCTTTGCTCGGTTCAAGGAGTGGCATGGTATGGTGGAGAAGGAGTCTGGATTGCAGGTGAAGACTCTTCGAGTTGACAAAGGAGGGGAGTTCTCTTCTAATGCTTTTGTGCGGTTCTGTGTGGAGCATGGCATCAAGCGGGAGCTGGCCAGTACAGGATCGTCTTTTGAGAATGGAGTAGTTGAGCATAAGAACCGGATTGTGGTGGAGATGGCAAGGACGATGCTGGAGCATGGTGATCTTCCTCGTCCACTTTGGGGAGAGGCTGTGGCTACGGCTGTCTATACCCTCAACTGGTCTCCGATGACTTCAGTACCTAAGATGACTCCATATGAGGCTTGTTTTGGCAAGAAACCAGATGTCTCCCATTTCCGTGTTTTTGGGAGTGATGTTCACATTCCAAAGAAGCAAAGGGGGAAGCTTGACTTGAAGTCCCAGAAGCTTGTATTTGTGGGATATAACTCTCTTTCCAAAGGCTATAGGTTGTATGACCCAGAGCAGAAGGAGATTATTGTCAGCAGGGATGTTGTCTTTGATGAGCATGTTTCAGCTTCCACTGTTGATGAGCCACCACTTCTTGGAGAACCATATGAGTATGAGGATGATTCCCAAGTTATGGTTGCAGCTAGCCAGCCTCAGTCGTAGAGGTTGTGCCCGAGGTTGTAGATGAGCCCTAGCAGTAGGAGGAGGCTCCGCGTTCTGTTCGAGTACCAAAGTGGTTGTTGGACACCATTCGGGAGTCAAGTATTACGGAGTATCCCTCCGAGTGGACCACAGAGGATGGACCTCGAAGATCGCATAGAGTTCGTGATAAAACTCAATCAGAGGAGCTGTTACAGGTGAACTATGCTTTGATGTCTCGTATCATTCGGGACAAAGAGCCCACTTCCGTTAAGGAAGCTCTTTCCCAGGACACTTGGAGGAAAGCCATGCAAGTGGAACTTGAAGCCATTGAGAAGAATAACACTTGGGAGTTGGTCCGCGGCCGTCAAACGGTCAGTCATTGGTGTCAAGTGGGTCTATAAGACCATATACGTTTGATGGGTGACTGGACAAGCACAAGGCTAAACTTGTGGCTAAGGACTATGCTCAATGGCCTGGCATTGACTATGAGGACACCTTTGCACCGACAGCGAGGATGACCACGATTCGGACAATTCTTGCCCTTGCCTCTTCCCAACGGTGGCTGGTGTATCAGATGGATGTAAAATCTACATTCCTTAATGGTGACTTGCAGGAGGAGGTGTATGTTGAGCAACCTCCAGGCTTTGAGGTTCCGGGATCAAAAGGGATGGTTTACAGGTTACGGAAGGCCTTGTATGGCTCTTAGGGCTTGGAATCAAAAGATTGATTCCTTCTTTCTACGAAGGGATTCCAGAGACCAGTTTGTAGATCTGAACTTGTATCTCTTTCGGGAACGTGGTATGGTCGCCTTGATTATCCTTTATGTGGATGATCTTATTCTCATTGGCGGTCATGTGGAGCACATAGCTGTGATGAAGGCTGCCTTGTCAAAGGAGTTTGCGATCACGGATTTAGGCTTACTCCATTTCTTTTTGGGATTGGAGATTCGGCAAACCTAGAGGGGCTTCTTTGTTTCTCAACAACAGTATGTTCATGAGTTGTTACAGGCCTTTGGGATGGAGAACTGCAAGCCAAATACTTCACCGATGGACCTGAACACCAAACTTACGGTTAATTATCCTTCTAAGCAGGTCGATACCTCCTTGTATCGGAAGCTTGTTGGTTCATTGATTTGGCTGCTGAACACCAGATTGGACTTGGGGCTGTTGAGCTCATTCATGTAGTCACCTTTGAAGACTCATTGAGACGTAGGATTGCGGATCTTGCGGTATCTGTAGGGTACGAAGGATCTTGGACTCTTCTATGTTACTGGAGGGGGAACGAAGGACCGAGTCAGATTCCAAGGTTGGAGTGACTTAGATTGGGGAGGAGGTCCACACACGCGGAGATCTACATCAGGCTACGGATTTACCCTTGGCTCAGGAGCTATTTCTTGGAGCAGCAAGAGGTAGCCAACTACTTCCCTTAGTGCTAGGCTTCATTATGGCCGAGTCTGCCTTGCATCTCCGGAGGTTTGACAGAAACTCAGTACCAAGGGCTTTGTGTGAATATATGCTCTTATGTGTGTGTGTGGAGTGCATGTGTGAGAGCATATCTTGATACAGAGTTCTACACCCACTATTGGGCACTGATGACGTTAGTGGGGATGTCGTGGTATCTAGTCCATACTATGCATAATGGACTTGATAGTTATATAGTCTTGTGGGTCGACTACCATGAGTATATAACATGCACGCTCCTAAAAGGTGAATTTGGGCATGTTCCTGGATTCATCCAGGTATATATAAGTCTCCTACCAACCAGGCATCATGTCCACATGACCCTTGATGCACACATAAATCTCCTGCCAACTAGGCGTCGGTTCACATGATCCTTGGAGTAGACATGATGCACTGTGGACATGGATAACCTTATCATTAGTCGTGTATTGGGCAACGTTTGAGGGGATATTGAAGGGCAGATTTAGAGCCTATTTTGTAGCCCGATAGGCTCATGAAGTGCCCAAGACATACACCCATGTATAGGACACATTTTGGGCACAATTTGGACACAAAAGATGACTTTTTGGGACGAAGTTTTGTGGACTGAAAAGGCAAAACTGACTGGATTATGAGTTTTCCTCTTCTCCCTATAAATAGCCAAGCTCTCATTTGTACATAGCATCTAATCCCCCTTTGGGATTAGGTCATAGGTAGTCAGTAGAAGGTCTAAGTCAACCTTTTGGTCAGGCCAAAGGCCTCAAAAGTTGTACAGACATCATCATCTTTTTGTACCATATAATACATTGAACACACATCTCATCTCTCTCTCTTCTCTCTTTGTCTAATCATCATTGAAGTTTGCATCATTGTTTGTTATCGGGCTTAGGGCTTAGGATCAAGTCTAGCAGGGCTTCCAAGTTCCGCGCATGCAACAAACTAGGTGTCATGTCCACATGACCCTTTGGCATAGACATAAGTCCCTTGCCAACCTTGAACCAAGTGTCATGTCCACTCTACCACTTGCACTCCATGTTGGTATTTTGATCACACCTTGGAGGAGAGGTGGGCTCAAGTGTGTAACATAAGATAAGGATCACTCACAAGCATAGATATCTTGGTGCTCCATAAACATTTCTACCACATAGTTTTAGTGGCATTTCAGCCGCCAATAGAAATCCATAGAAAAATCCTCAATCCATGAGTTGCCAAGTGCTCCATGAATCCAATACATCCCAGTGAATGGAGCCATAAATCCATATGATAATCATGTACACCATAGATACTAGGCTTTTCAACTATTGAAAATGTTTCTCTGAAACCAATTCACCCTTCTCCTTGTATACACATAAGTACTTACCCAAAATGCATATTTGCTATGAGTTCGGAAGAGATTCATATGGGCTTCGATAGAAATAACCCAAATACCAATAAATAGGTCCGGGCACAAAAGCAATCTGTGCTTCCAAAATAGATTACACAAATTCACATATCCATAAGCCAAACATTCTTTTGTTGTATTGATAGAATAATTGTATGCCAAGGCACTCTAGCTTTTGTATCCAAAGTGCCATTTGAGCTAGCCCACAAAGAATTTCGTATCAACCGTCAAAGTTGAGAGATGGGAGAGCGTGAAAGGCACCAACAAGAAGCGGCTTGCCAAGCTATTGCCAAGAGAACTTGCTTAACTACCATGGTCCTGCTAGCCAAAGAAAGTTTAGCTAAACTCCAAAAAGCCAACTTTCTCCTAATAGAGAAGATCACTGGAACAAACAATTGGGCTGTCGATATGTCAAGGCCAACCTAGAAACCTAAATAGCGAGCAGTCTGCGTGCGACCAATCCAAGTGAATCCCCACTGTTGACCCCGAGTAGGAGAAGCTAGAGGATCGGTAAGGAAACCCGAAGATTTGTTCCAGTTGATCTTTGCTCTTGTTGCCAAGCAAAAAGTATCAAGAACAACTTGCACGTGCTCCAAGACCCGCGCATTATCCTCTACATACAGAGCTGTATCATCGGCATACTCTGCATCTAGGAGACCCTGAGGTAAATCCCAAGGTAACCTCATGGCCTCGGTAAAGAACAAAAACAAGTAAGGAGCAAGAGCTTATCCTTGTCTCACAGATTGCTGCAAGTGAAAAGAATCACCCATACGGCCTCCAATAGTCACTCTGCTAGCACAACGATAAAGGCCCGACACCCCCATAATCCACTCCTGTGGAAAGCCAAGCTTGCCAAGAGTGCCCTCCAAGAAAGACCAGTCCACTTTGTCGTATGCTTTCTCGAAATCCAACAATAAAATGGCTAGAGGTTGCTTGCTCTGCTGAGCCCATTATGGAGGCCTCAAGGAAGGTGAAGATATTGTCCAAGATGCTCCTATCTTGGACAAAGCTTGTTTGAGTGTCATGAATAAGTTCTGGGAGGAATGGGTGAAGTTTGTTTTAAATCAACTTTGCCAACCCCTTATAGGTGGTCGACAATAAAGTGATCGGTTGCCACTGTCGCAATTCCAGCTTGTCACCCCCTTTAGGAAGGAGACAAATCGAGCGGGATGTCATGCTCTGTGACATCCTGCGAGAGTAGAAAATCCTCTGAAAGGCCAAAAGAAGAGGGCTCTCTAGTCACTCCCAAAAGGAGAGAAAGAAGGCTCAAGAGAGACCATCCGCACCTGCACAAGTGTGTGCACTCTGTGATACAAAAGTGGCTGCGAACTCCATTTTTGTGAAAGGACCCATCTCCTCCTTGACCACCTTGGGAGTGCAACTCCAGACTCTTTGTCTAGCGAATTCGACCTTTGGAGAATCTGCCTCAGCATAGAACAAGGTAGAGTAGAACTTAGTGGCCACCTCCAAAACCTCATCTGGTGCTGTACGGACTGAGCCCAAAAGCCCTAAGTTGATGTCGACAAGGCTGCGGTCCATGAGTCCTTACAAACTCTTTGTTCATTCGATCCGCCTTGCGGGCCCAGAATGAGGTAGAAGAGCGAAACTGAAACTCAGATCTGCTCTCAAGTATGGCACTCAAAGCTGCTCTGGCACGGACCTTGTCATCCTTGATAGAAGGAACACCAGGATACTGCTGCTGAAGTCGCTGGATAGAGGCTAGAGACCCCCTAATAGCTCTTTCCTCCTCTTGCATACTCCTCCTGCATGCCTCTGCCATCTCCTGCAAATGCAGGCTCGATTTGACCAAGGTTTTGGCCCACCCTCTCCGCCACATCCTCTGTATCTGTCCAATCTCTATCCCAAAGCAGTCTAATGGCATCCTTGACCACCCTGTGTTGGAATAAACTATCAGGGATCCTACAAGGCTGCCCTGGGGCTGACACAGAGGGAGGGTCAAAATACCCAATTGATAGGCATAAAATCTCCTAATTTGTGCAAATCATGAAGAGACCAGAAAAAGCCCCAATTGTTTTTGGCTGCCCACAATTGTCCAGACTTGCATCTGCTGACCAGGTGATGTGTGCTGCAATGTTGAGATGATGGTTTCTCTCTTGCTTACCCCATTATGTGACTTTTTCTTAATTTTTGACCTAGAATCTAGTGGATAGTTTTGTGCATGAGGGAAGTAATATATTTCCTTCCTTGGCTGGTAGCTCATGGCATTCTCTCCGCTTATTTCAGGGCTGACTCCAGTTATTTTTTATTTAATATTGTTTAGCCCTAGTCCAGTCATGTCATTAATTATCTCATGTTGTAGTGACAATAGAGCTATTGGGGCCTTCGTTGGCAGTGAGTCTTTGAGATGCCTTAGTTGTGCTAGCATGCTATATGTGCTTGCATGATATAGCCTTGCTCTAGTGACCTAACTCTCATGGCATTTAGTTGAGTCCGTGTTTCTGCAAGAGTTTGAGACAACAAACGAAATTGAAATGTTGATTTGCTTACCTTTATTTTCTAAAAAACAGAGTATGGAACAAGCAGCACGCTCGGTGCTTTAGGACAAAGTATCAGACTTTGTAAGGATCAATCCCTTCTCCATTTTTTGGCACAGTATGCATAATAATGAGAGTGAATTGGCTTGTTCAAAAAATCTTTTTTTTTTTGGTTTTTTTAAATGGTGCAGGGTCTGATATTAGTCCGAGCTTGATCTTATTTGTGTTTCTTCCTTCTCTTCTTTTTGAGAGCTCGTTTGCCATGGAGGTACATCAAATTAAGGTGGGATATACCTCTGTTCTTTTTTCTTTTTAAAATTTTGAAATTTCTTCCTTGAAAAGAAAGTAAAGCCACACATAATGTTTTAGCTTTTTATGCGTGTGCGTATTGTTTGAATTGTGGTGCATAAAAACACATGATATCATGAAAAAGAGACTAGATTTATGGGTTAGTTTTCAAGATGATTTAGAGAATCTGATTTTTGTGGCAAAAAATAACATCTTTTTTCTTGCGGGAAAAAGTAGTTATGGCCTCAAAAGTCATAACATGACTGGAGTGAATTTGGATTCTAGGTTTATACCTAGGTTGGCCTAAGATGGGATGCATATGGAATAAGTGACTGATTAATGTGAAAATCTATAATTAGTCTTAAGGGCGGTTATTGGCAAGGGTTAATATGAAAAGCTATAATAGTTATATTTATAATTAATTGTACTTTTTAGCCCAAGCCTGCATAAGTGAGTTATTGGCTCATAAGTTCACAATCCACTAGCGAGGCCTTTCTAGGGGATGAAGACCCAAGGAAGGCTTTGGCTGTGGCGCTAGCAAGACACATGGATGGGTGCGCTGTGGTGGTATGGGATGCCAAGGTTTGCATGGTTGCAATATTAGTCTAGCCTCTAGCGTGGGGGTGATCCAGATGGAGCCGTTCGCACCATATCTATGCTGGTTTGTATATGTGATTTGTCTTGTAGAAGCTCCTTGGGAGATAAGGGGCTTATTCAATTGGTATCAAAGCCGCTCGAGCACTTCATGTTTGTAAGGTTCATCCTTGATAGCAAATGCCTAGAGAGTGCAGCCACACAATAGTGAGGAGAAGAGGGAGAGATGATAATGAACAAGAGGATCAGCACAAGATTATGGGGATTTGTGGGAGTACAAGATGTAGTGGAAAGCATGAATTCATTATACAAGGAGGTCCTTTTTATAGGAGAGACCTCATTACATATTCTAAGCATATGCTAGATGTGATGCCACCCACATATGCTAAATAAGATTCCACCACATATTCTAAGTATGATGCCACCACATATGCCAAATATGATGCCACCACATATGTCTTTTAAGAGGCTGCTCCTACACAAGAGACTTATACAAACTAGCGGTCGTTCACACACATTGGAACTGCTTTATTTAAGGCTTACATTCAGTGCTAGTTTACTCAACCACCTAGCACTTGTTTATTCCCGCATTAATCACTATTAATATTTAACAATCCTCAGGTATGAATTTCATTGTTGTTGAAAATTGAACATTTGATTCATGCATGGAGAAAGATGCTTTTTGGTCGTACAAAAGGTCTGGCTGTAAGGCATGGGGCTGGTTGCCCACTCCATAGATGGCGTAACCACTAAAGCAAAAAAAAAGTGCAAATGCATTAAAAAAAAGACACAAGCGATACTTAAAATAAAGAAAAACAGACAAAAATGATAATCTCTATTTAAGGGGGAAAAAAGGATTTCGTAACCTTAATTTGGGTCAAGTCTGAATCGATAATCGCACTGAAAAAAATAAAAAGCAAATGTGCTTTTGCCACCGCCTAAAATGTGTAACGGGAATATTTCTCTACCCCACTGATTATGGTTGGAGCTCTTCTCCCCTCTTGTCCATGATTGTCTTGCCTGTAGTGGGAGATTTCGTGCCTTCTTCAAGCTTTCTTCAAGTATTTTGAGCTTGGGATGGACAACATGGACCATCATCTCAAGACCAATGTGAAAATGTAGTTTTGGGTGGAGGGGGACAATATTGCTAATCCATCATCTCAAGGACAATGTGAAAATGTAGTTTTGGATGGAGGGGGACAAGTCAATGTGCAAGGCCAAAGCATTGGTGCACTGCCTAGCAGTTGACCTAAAGGGGTGATGATAATGGTGGCGGTCCCACTCACCCTTGAGCAATTCTTAGCATACATGAATCAAATGCCCTATTCTCTAGTATTCATCCATTGAGGCTGAATACTGAGCTCCCTATGAAGCTATTTGGTTTGGAAGAATATTGAGAAACATCGAAAGACCTGGTGTTTTTCTTTAGAGAGAAAACGATTTCATTCATGAAAGTATGAGAGTAATGAAATAGAACTTATGTATTGTCCAACTGATAAGTAAATAATAAAATTCATGACAAAATTTCTTTGTAAAATCAAGTAAGAGGAATTCGCATCTGTGCTTGGAGTAAAAGAATAATCGAGGGGGAGTACTGAAATATTTATGATGAGTTGGTGGATTGTTGTTGGGTATTGGGAGTTTCTTGTGTGTGAATATTCCCTACGATGCAACCACGTGTACGAGAGATAAAGATAGAGAGAGAGAAGGGGGAGAGAAAGATGGGAATAGGGGATTTACACGGTACACCACTCTGAGCGGGGAACAGGCCCCGCCCCCTCTTCAGGAATTTATTTCAGGAACAATCCACGGGCTTTTCCAAGCCAGGACCAATACAACAAATGAATACAATATCAAACAAAGGTGTCGATGTCGATATCGGGCCGAGGTCGATGTCGAGGCACAAGATAACTGATGCCGAGCTCACCACGAGGATGACCCACAAGAGGCTTACACCGGGCTAGTATGGAAATCCAATGAATCCAACTGATGTATCCAAATATCCACAATAGCTGTTTGTTCTCAATCCAATCCGGGCAAGATAATCCCAAAAGCTTCACACGAAGATGGGAGTGTATCTCCACAAGGAAGTCCCCTTTTACGTAGAGGTTCAGGGAAGTTGACAGTGGTAAATCCTTTTAAGTGAGGTTTAAACCTGGTGGTTGGTACTGGCACCAACAAGGTTTAAAAATAATAAACTTATACAGGGCTGCTTCTTCTCTGGACAGAGGCGGAACCGTTCTCTGAATAGTGCAGAGGCAGTGGTCAAGGTGCAGGCGATGCTCAAAATGAGACGATAGAGAGGCACAAAGCAGAGAACTGCTGAGAAGGGAGCTGCTGTGGTACAGGCGCTGTTACAAGGCGGAGATGGCACTGGTGACACACTGAGTGGAGGCAGCACAGAGGAGCACGTTAACAGGGCAGAAGTAGCGCTGGCGATGCATGGGCAGAAGTGGCGTCTTCAGTGGTGACAGGCGGTACTGCTGGACAGAGGCTGCACTGCTCTCAAGGTGCGCAGCCTGGTTCGTCAAGGTGCACACGGGCAGCAGCTGAATGCGCATGTGCATTGGAGCAGCAGGGTGGAGGCACAACCAGGTAGGAGGCGACGCTGTTGCAGGTGGCGATGGTGTTGCTGAACAGAGGCAGGTGCTGTAGGAGGCGCTGCTGGACAGAACGCTGCAGGCGGCGGCTGATTTTGTTTGGCCATGAAGACTGGTCAGCAGCAAAGGCGGCTGGTGGCGATTGGCGGCGCACAGAGATGGAAGGCGGCAGATGGAGGTGCAGGTGGCACAGCTTACGGAAAGGGGTGCAGAGCTGATGGTACACAACTAAAGGTGGCGGCGCTGTAGGTGATGGCGCAAGGTGGTGGAGAGGATGATAAGTCTCCAGAAGCTCTCCTTCGAGTTCTTCACGAATCTTCTATGAACCTCCAAGAGTTCTTCTATGATCCACCAAGAGGGTGCATGGTCCTTTAAATACTTAAGGGAATGTTTTTACCATGCTTTTGCTTTATTCCCAGCTTTTGTTTTATTCCCGCGCTTTTGCTTTGACTCCTTGCTTTTGCTTTAAAAATAGTCAAAGTTCTTGATTTATGCTTTTACAACTTCAGGGCCTTGCTTTTTGCCCTTGGAGCTGCTTTTTGAAAAAGCGGCTATAGCTTTTTGACTCAGTTTGATGTGCTCTTTCCAATGGCGCCCTTAGCTTTTTGGTCAACAAAGTTTGACTTTTGCTTTTTGACCCGGACGAGTGCTTTTTCCAATTCCAATTTTAGGAACCTTGTTTCCATGTGTCCATCATCTTGTCCATGTATCCAGGCATGACTTTTGCCTCATGTTATTGGCTGTGGTGTTATCATACATGCTAGAGTACAATGGATTATGGTTATGCAGGAGAGGGACACTTGACATATGAAACATCATTCTCGATGGTGACCAAATTTTGTAAGCATGTGGGGGGGGGGAGGGGAGGGGGGGGGGGGGGACGATGTTCCATATGTCAAGTAGCGCCTCCAGTGCACATTTTTCAAGCCTCCTAGTGCGCTTGCAAAGTTTGGTCACCATCGGACGATGTTTCATATGTCAAGTATTGGCAACTGCATGCTTGGGTTACCTTGATGGTTGCTGACGGTTGTATGATAGCCTTACTGCTGCCGGTTGGGTGTCCATGCCTCCAATATGATGCTGATGCTAATGATGATGGTGATGGTCCTAAATGCTGTCCTGACTCCTAATCAGGGAATATGCTGTTCAAACTGAGGATTAGCCATGGCACGAGTGTGCACATGACGTCTCCTCTTGCTAAACTTGACGACGGGGTGGATACTATGTCATCCTTCCTCCGTAGATTACCAACTTTGACTTTGACCTTCTACTACTGACTTTGACACTTTGTTTGAACACCTTCCACTTCTGATCTCCATTTCCAAGTCTTGCTGAAGAACTGAGCATCTGTTCTTGTTGTCCCCATGCCTTCTATCCCTTTCCCTTAACACAGTGGTGGGTCACCTGCCAGAACTGATCATGCCTGTTGCTAGGCCTTTGGAATTGATCTGAGAGCTAATGATGTACCGATTTTGAGTACATATCCCAGAGAATGCTTTCCTCTAGCTTTGCGTGTTGCAGACCACTCCATATGCTACCTTAGCTGCATTCTTCTGATGGATCTGTGCACCTCCTTGGGACTATACTTAGTTGTTGACTTGAATGCTTTGATACCAATGTTGCATGCGCGGAAGCCTTGCTGTACTGATCCACAGGCCTAAGCTTGATTAAGAATAAGATACTGATTTAACATGATTAATATAGGAGAGAAAAGAAGAGAGAGATAGTTGATGTTAGGGTTTTCTTGTATTATATGGTACAAAAAGGTGACTGAATGTATGGTACAAAAAGGTTTTTGGGTTAGTGATTCACCGAGAGTTGATTGGGGTGTAGAGCTTGGTTTTACTTGGATCAGCAGAGGATGCATTGCTAGATATTTGGGATGCCAAGTTGGGATTGATATTTCTCCTGCACAATAGTTTGCTCCGGTACCTAGAGTATCCGGAAGAAGCTCCTCCATTGGAGCTCTAGAAGATTAGATTTAGCTTCCAGAGCTTTGCTTGCCTCAGCTTGGTTTATTGCCTCTTGTTGGTGCTTCTCTCGTGCGTGCATTGGCCAATTGCGGGGATTGATCTGCAATTTTCTTTGGTCGGGTTTGGATGGCACCTCAGACACTCGTGCCAGGGTAGCTTGGCTGACAGTTATTCAGCCCAAACGAGAGGGGGGCTTGAATATTATCGATCTGGATGTTCAGTGCAGGGCGTTGCTTTGCAAACTTGTGGTGAGAGGTTTCCTACCAGGCACTGAGCCTTGGAAGGATATTTTCTTGTCTCAGATTTCCGGATGTACACCCAGGGTCGAGAGAGACTGGATGCCCAGCACACGTTTTTTGTTCACAGAGGCTGATATCAGGGCACCATCTTTCTCTCTTATTGCAGCCATTGTCAGAGCATGGAGAAGCTTGAGATCTTAAAGCACTATAAACTTTCCAACAGGTGATAAATGATATATTAGGAAAATGCATGGTGGTTTTCTTAGATGATATTTTGATATACATTAAAACTTTGGTTGAGCATGAGAATCATCTTAAAGAGGTTCTAGGAAGGCTTAGGAAGGATCTAAAAGGTTTTGGAATGGCCACTTCAGTCAAGCAGTTAAGATCTTTCTTAGGTCTCATGGTATTTCTTCAAAAATTTATCAAGGATTATTCGAAGTTGACAGTGTCTTTTACCAACCTTCTTAAAGGTAAAAATAAGAAGTCTAATTGTTCGATTGAGTGGAATAAGAAGCTACATGAAACTTTCGATACTTTGAAATATAAAGTTTGAGATGCTTATATGTTAGCCTTACCAGATCCTAGCAGGCCTTACATTATTGAGACTGATGCTAGTGATTTTGTGGTAGGCCCAGCTTTATTCCAAGATGGGAAGCATGTGGCCTTCGAGAGTAAGAAACTCAACAATGCACAGACTAAGTACCCAATTCAGGATAAAGAGTTGTATACAATAATTTATGCTTTAAAGGAATGGAGACAGTATCTCTACGGGTCTCAGTTTATGGTCTTGACAAATCACCAGTCTTTGTAGTTCATTTGTGATCAACTGGACTTAAAGTATAGAAAGGCCAGATGGGTTGAGTTAATGCATGACTTTGATTTCATGATTAAATATAGAAAATGTAGCTTGAATAGCATTGCTGATGCGTTGAGTCGAATTGGCAAAGTTAATGAACTTAGCTTCATTCGTAACAAAGGCTTCCTAGGTCTTTGGATGAGACTGACCGACAACCTATTATGTGGAACGAGCTCATTAGGGATGAGGCTGGTCGGCCACTTGGTGCATCTCGTTATATGCAGTGGTCAGGATGGGAGAGATGTGCATACATAATTCTTGCTTGAAAGACCTTTAAGAGTCTTCCGAAGGATCGGAGAGGTGCATCCATTCAGCATCTTAGGGGCTCTCGCATTCGTATTGATCAGATTGATGCAGCTATTTCGCATGAGTGGCTTTCTGGGACCTTTCATGGAGACTATCATCTCGTTATATGCAGTGGTCAGGATGGGAGAGATGTGCATACACAGTTCTTGCTTGAAAGACCTTTAAGAGTCTTCCGGAGGATCGGAGAGCTGCATCCACTCAGCATCTTAGGGACTCTCGCATTCGTATTGATCAGATTGATGCAGCTATTCCGCATGAGTGGCTTTCTAGGGCCTTTCATGGAGACTATCATCCGAGTTGGTTGGGAGTTTTTTCGAGGATAGGCATAGGAGGAGATCATCCCAGATATTATGCTTAGTCCAGTGAGGATTGTTGGTCGTTCGGGGAAGCATTGGTTCGTCGACCCTTCTCCTCAGATAGTGACTCATGGCTCTTGGGTGTTTGTGGTTATATGGTGGCAGTCCTATCAGATATCTTCAGTGGGATCCAGGAGAGTGGGAGTGGATTGATGTCACCAATTGGCCGACCATTTGGTCCATCTCCAGTTTTTGTGTCTCATTCACTTGAGGCCAGGCCAGTGTCTCATGTGAAGAGGCCAGTATTTTTGCTGACATGGACGGGAGCCAGACTAGTGCCACCCGTGTGTTAGCAGGATGGTGTCGTATGGACGGGAGCCAGACTGGTGCCACCCGTGTATGACCTGGACTGTGTTCGACCCATGGGATTGTCACGCCATGGAAGAACCAGTATTCGTGCCGTGTCTTACCTATGGGACTGTCACTCCATAGGGAGGCTCGTGCCTGGAACTGTGTCTTACCTATGGGACTATCACTCCATAGGAAGACCAGGATTTATGTTTTACGTCGTGCCATTTTTGTGCCGACAGATATTTTGTACTTGTTCCATGAACGGGAGATATGTCCATGATACTATTTGCACATGCACTCATGTTCTGCATGTTTGAAACTGTTTTCGCATGACTTGTATTTTTGTGTTTGCTTGCTTGACGTGTTACTTACTGAGCGGGGACGCCTGCCAGTGAGTTGTGAAGTTTGCTCTGTCTTCTGACGAGTTTTGGTGCATGTGAACAGGTGGTAAGTATATTGCACATGTTAGTTTAATACTTTAATCTCTAACCTTTTGATTTATAAGGTTATATGTGGGCACCCACTTAGGGGCCACGGTGGGGAGCCACACTTAAGTGTGTGTGTGTGGGGGTGGGTGCATGGTCACCTACCCACACCCCCTTGGAACTGGCCACCCATATTCTGTTCTTCTACAGTCGGCTGCTCCTCCACGTCTCTTCCTCCTGCAGGCGCCAGTGTACTATCCTCTGCTGGTGGCTGTACCCTCTGCTGTGGGCTGCGCTGATTGTCCAGTGGGCTGCCCACCACACAAGCAGGCAGCTGCGTAGGCTGCAGCCAGGTACTATATCTCCTACAGGCGCTGCTTCTTCTGTCTACTGCGGGCGCCTCCATCTCCTCTCAACGGGGCGGCTGTGTGCTGTGTGTCCTCTCCAACTGTGCGCTATAGGCCGGTGACTGCAAGCTGCCATCCCTTCTCCACTGTAGCGTGGCAACCATACAGGCTGTGTGTCACCTCCATACAGCAACTACTTCTCTCGACATGCTGTGTCTCGGTGTCCCTCTCAAGTAGCTGCACACAGACACCATGGGTATTGGATATCCATATGCCATCTCAAGTAAGTGAACTTTCAGATTTAAGTAAAGTATTTTGTGATAAATCTGATAAGGAACTCTCTCCACGGTAACACCCGTTCGGTGCCGGGTAGTCCAAACTATTGGAGAACCTCGGTCCAAAGGTGCTGAGATCGGGAGAGCCAGGCGTTAGTACGAGAGCGCCTGTTTGTGCATGGTCTTGGAACACCAGTGGGGCGCTCTCCGTGGAGTCCATTGAAAGCACATGACCGTAGAGATTGGACCACGCTAGTGGTCGTTCTGCTTCGAATATCTACTTCGAGCCAATTTGTTTGGTACTGTATTCATCTTGTACATGGACATCATCTGGTTCTTGGAACCCATGGAGCATTGTATTTGTTAAATACTCCCAATAAATATATCATATATTGAGGGGGGGGGTCGGCCCGTTCCGGCCCCAGTGCTGGTGTCCATTTATTTCATTTCATTTCAATTTCAAGTTGTAATTAAGTTGTCCATTTCAAATTGTGGTATTAAGTTGTGCTATTACGCGTGTGGGTGTCCAACGGAGTCTTTCCCACTTGACAGGATCGGTTTCAATTGATGCCTTCGATTCGTTGAAAAGCCTTTCTTTTTTTAGTTTCACTATCCGGAATGCCAGGCTTCTCCTCACTCGACAGATGCATAGGATCCCTACTCTCAGGCCTCATTGGGAGAGCTATGATATTTCTCCAGTGATTCAACGCAGATATTGGCATAGACTTTGGCACTCATACAGAAGGAGCCGGATCTCTCATTTCTTTTGGTTATTCTTACATGATGGTCTCCCCACCAATTAGTGGAGATCGGTTTTCGGTGTAGCACCTTCCTGTCCTAGGTGTGCGGCAAATTCTGAGACTGTACAACATTGTTTATGGGGATGCAGCAATGCACAACAGATTTGGGGTTCGGTAGCCCAACTTATGGGCAAATTGAGTGGCCGAGCCATGCATGTGACTTGGGGGGCAGTTGCTTGGCTCTCCCAGTCCGGTTCGTAGCTTTTTTATGAGGGTAGTGGTACAGATTCTGCTATTTTCATTCGTAGAGGTATTGCCCAGCATGGTTTATTGCAGGATGTTCCTCACTCTGATTATACATCCCCCAGACAGAGAATTGACACCAGTTGGGAGATTATTGCCAGTATTACAACATGGCAGATCTGGAGAGCTAGATGCACGGAGGCTATTGAGGTGTCTAGATTTTTGGGTCTCAGTGAATTAGTACTATATGGGGTGATATCATCCATACTCTTATGGCTACTTGGGCTCGCATTCAGGGGCCCTCTCGTTCTGCGCAGGCGAAGTGATATTTATGCGGGAGTGGGACCATGGCATCTTCTTTTCCTCTAGTAACACAGGTCTTACATGGCATCATGATGCTCCTCAGTGGTTGAAATCACCTTACATATTGGGGTGATTCTATTCTTTTCCGGCTTATAGCTGCGATTGTGTATGTTTTTCTCATACTTAATAGAAGTCTCTTTTTGAAAAAAAAATGTCTGACATATTTAAGGCTGTTGGTGTACCCCAAAGGGTGACCTTTGGCCTTTTACATGCTTTCTTGTAACTTCTACTTCTTCTAGAAGGTGAATATGAATGAATGATGCAAATGCTGAATTATGCTTATATATATGTTAGAGGAGCTGGTCGGCCACTTGCTGCTATTGTCGGCCAGTTCTTGGACAAAAATATCATATAAAATGCTGCGTTTACTTTCTTGCTTATCCCATTTGCTGGCCGACTGAGTAGCACCTAGTGATTGCATGCTTGAGTTCCTTTGGTTGCCGACAGCTGTATACAGCCTTGCTACTGTTGACTTAGTGTCCATGTCCTCCAATATGGTGTGATGCTGATGCTGATGCTGATGCTGTCCTAATGTTATGTTGAGGATTAGCCATGGCACGGATGTGCACGTGACAAGTATCATGGAGGGTTCAAGCTTTCCCTTGGGTCCTCTGTCTTGGTTGTCATGTCAAAAAGAAATGTACCTAGCAGTATTGCAAGCACCATGATGAAGCATTTTCTCTGGCAAGTAAAGGTCCCACACTTGACCATCAATTGTCGGAATCTCGAAAACGCCACCGAAAGAGACTATTCTTCATCAACATATACTCTGGACGTCATTTAAACTTCCAAAAGTTTTCCTTTTTGTGTTACATGTGAATCGGGGGTTCTCTGCCCAAGATGCCTCCCGAAATTTGAATTAAATAAACCCTCTATGTGATTTCTCTCTTATATGTTTGTAATGCTTTATTTTATAAAAGACTACATTCTTATGTTATCCCTTTTTTGGGTCGGGAGGGGGAGAAAAGGGGGGGGGGGGAAATTGTTTCTGAATCTTATGTGTGGTCAAGCTCCATTTGCAGGCTTGACTGTGATTTGTTGTATCACATCAGGTATGGCCACTGTGTTCTTTTGTATCACGTGGTGCCACTGAGGCCAAATCACCTTAAGTATGAAGGCTATTCCTCATAACACCACCTGAGCTCCGAAGGGGGGATTAAGAATTTCTTGTGTGTGAACACTCCCTATGAGTGTTAGTGTGTGTGAACACCTCTTAGAGGTGAAAGTATGTGAGTGTGTGTGAACACCTCTTAGAGGTGAAAGTACGTGAGTGTGTGTGAATAGGGGCTTATAGCTACTAGAGTGTTTGTGGATGTCATTAGTTTAGTTAGAGCCAAACCAAGTCAAGATAATTTCGTGTGTCACTATTAAGGAAAGTTCTCAAGAAGCTTCACAAGTCAACACAATATGATTGCCATGTAGGTGAGTGGTGCAAAGTCAACAAGTGGACAACGAAATTGGCAAGTGTGCTAGGATATGAAACTCTACTTTAATATGTGCTGCTACTCTTAAGGTTCACAACCTTTGATTAATTAAAATCCTAAATACAGGGTTGAAATTCTTGCTTTTAGGGTTAGTAGACCAGCAGCTATGGAGGCTCAAACTGATACATGGTGATGTGTGTAGTAAATAGAGAGTGAGAAATGTAACAAACTGAAAGAAGATGATTGCACCAGACAATGTAATGCATGTATTGATGTGTTAAAGTTCACAAGGTACAATACTTTTATAGGCTAATTTCTGGCATGTGCTGCTATTCCACCTCCCCACATTTACATATAAAATATGCATTAGGTCTTATGGCTAGAGCATGTTGTAGTTTATTGTTGTTAATACGTTTCTAGTTGTCTTAAGAGCCACACTCTTCATGCTAAAAAGCTATAGATCCTTGTACTTGCATTTTCTCATATGAGAGTGATAGGCAATCTAGCTATCCACTCTGTTTGATTCCTTTTTTGAGAGAGTGAGAGAGAGTATTAACATCTATTGAAGACCCCAACCAAAAGGGTCTGTGAGGCCAAAAGGTAGTAGGAAGTCATAGAACATAGAAAAGGAAGAATCCTGTGTTTAAATGCCGACCCTATATGTACAATGAAACAAGCCAGTACTATAATATGCCATCCTCTCTTACTACTTGTGATTTAATGTCCACCTGTTATGTGGGTGTCGTTATATGATGCTGAAGGATGAGATAGACACAACAAGTTTTAAGAGTGATATAACGAAACAAAGGCTACAAGTTCATGTTACAGTGCTAAGGGTGGCTTGAGCGAAGGGTAACGGTAGCCCTCTTTATGGATTTCTCATTAGCAAAGGCATAGTATAAAAACCTAATTTTTTTCCTAATTATTTTGGCTATTGCATGTTGTGGTAAGAAACTTGTTTGGACTGTAAGCGAGGCCTTCAAGCTTTCTTGTAGCTGGATAGTCGAATCGGGTGATTCTTTACCTTTATTTGTTAACCTGTCTATAAGATGCAGGTTTATTTTAAGTTTTAACACATTCTGTAAGATCTGTTGTATTTTACATAATTTTGAAATTTTATGTAACAGAGATGCCTTATGCAAATGGTTTTACTTGCGGGGCCAGGAGTGATGATCTCAACCTTCTGTACAGGGGCATTAATACATGTAAGTTTAGCTGAAATGTTGACATCGACATTTCAGAAAGATGTCTTTTGCATTTTAAAAAAAAATTTCAACTCTTGAAGGTTGTGAAATTTGAAGCTCAGAAGTAACCATGGAATTTTTGATCATGATAAGTGTAGGACATTGTAAAGACTGCTAGCAAGATCCTTCTCCTTGGTTCTCCAATAGTTTGTGGATTTGTGCGCTGAAGAGCTGTGAGTGCAAAAAACTTGATAATTGAATGAGGAGCTGGAGTGCCTAATTATAAACAAATTCTTATCCAACTAACTCAAGTTGGCCAGCCTTTTGCTAGCCCTACAAAAGTGTCATATTAACGGTTTGGACACTATGGCCTGGCTGGTCTGGTCTGGTCTGCACATGCTTAGGTTGCGCAAAACTGATTCAAAACTGCCTTGTGGGCTGCACATGATGTGCCCATGTTGCTGCCTGCACGAGCCTTGGAGGTTGTTTGCCTTGTGTGTGTAGGTGGGCCACATTCTTCCCCAATAAAATTATAGCTGTCCTCACCTCTACGGTGTCCAAAGAAGCACCATGTACAATAGACAAATCCAATCTTCCCCAAGGAACTAACTGGTTGGAAAGTTAAGAGAGTCGAGACCACCTTGTGCTTACTGCGGAGGTTAAGATTCTGTCCGTGCATTGTCGGCACCAACACCTGCAAACAAAACTCCCAGCAATGCTGCTGATCAATTCTCCTCTAGAAGATGTATTGACCACTGTTTTGACAGCTTATGTTGAAGTATGGACCAAACCTCTTTCTGTTGAGAAGCATTCGTGAGAACCTCCCTTCTAAAAGTCATTCAAGTAATTTTATCCACAAGTGCACCTTCTCCTATGGATAACAAAAACACTCTTGGCAAAACCCTACGTTGTCTTGTGGATGAAAAAATCTTCAAGTTAAACCATCGATTGGACCTTGTAAACAACCATAGGTCCTTCCTGTGGACACATCCTTGTGGAACATTGTCATGACCCTGTGAAATGGGTGCAGCATAAGTGTGAGCATGGTGGTTGGTGAGCAAGATAAATTTTTGAAGATTCATACTTTGGGTGGCTGGACAAAAAGGTAACATGTTTCAAAAACCCCAAGTGTGAAGGGGGACCAAGGGATTAAAGTTCATAAGGTTTATAACCTTGGGTGGTCCCTAGGAAGGTTTTAAAAACCATAAGTGGTCCCTAGGAAGGTTTTAAAAACCATAAGTGGCCCCTAGGATATTTATGGGGGTGGGCTACTCCACTTTTGGAGTACACGCCTCCCTCTCTCTCTCTCTCTATCTCTTGCTTTTTTGGAAAAGATTGCTGAGGGGCAGCGTGGAGTGGGATTTTTATGAGAAAAACACATACAGGCAGGCTGCAGGGCTGCGCTTCGCTTACTTTTTGCCTTTGGAGGGACTGTAGGTGGGCAGCGCTGTTTTGACGCCTGGAAAAACAGCTACAGCATATACACGTAGAGCTATTTCCTTTCCACTGTCTGTCAACTGCTACATACGCAGAGGTGCTTTTCATCTTTGAGAGATTTGCGGGCTGGGGCTGAACAGTGTATGGACCTCCCCTTTTCTATGGTGAATAGCTGCGCAGATCTGCAAGACAGAAGGTGGGCTGGACTGAGAGAGGAAGGGCTGCGCTACAGCACTCATATACTCTTTTGGCAGTAGGAGTTGGGCTGCAAAGGAGCTGGCTTTTTCGTGGAAAAGAAGCGAGCAGTCTCCAGGCGGCGCACAGGGGTTGGATTGTCACCTTCTCTCTTGTGCAAACAGACGGGCTGAATTAGGAGAAAGCGACATGAAGACTGTAAGTTTCTCTCTCTGTTGTGATCAAGTGGGACTGCAGGTGGTGTCTTATGGAGTCTCTCTTTGCACTGGCTCGTAACTGTTCCGGATTGGTTCTCTCTGGCCCTTTGTGAGAGGAAGGGTTTGGCAGTTCAAAGGGTGGAAACAGGACAAGATTGTGGGTTGATTTGGATGAGTTTGTGGACTATTTTCATGGCTGAGTTTATGGCTATGTGCATGGTTCAGTCAGATGCATATTCAAGGCCTCATGGATGTACAGACTTAGCAGATTAGAGGAGATAACAGTGTGGTGTTCTTGGGACACAAGACTGTGTAACCTCTATGCTAAGAGGTCCTGAGGATTGGCAGATTCGACTTGCAGACATACGAACCATGAATGGCCATGTTGTAATCATCTAAATCTTTTCCATTGAAATTGAATAAAGAAATACCGAAAGGGGCGCCAAGCTTTGGGGCCAACAGGTGTCGTTCTTTTTCTTGTGTTGGAGGACTCTAGCTGTTGTTTAATTGTTTATTAGTTGGACTACAATTGGATTGGGTGACTGCTAGTCTACCGCACTTTGGTTTCTACCAGAGGCCAGTTTCAAGGTTCCGTTGCCGGGACCATCATCAACTTTCTTAAGGGGGTGAGCTCGTGGTTGTCTCGAGGAAAGCCAATTGCTGAAAATTTCAGCGAGATGTCAGACACTGAAGATGACTATTTTTATGATGATGAGGAAGAGCAGGAGACCACTCCTGAGAGGATTGAATCTAAGGATGTACTTGTAGGAGAACAGGCTGTAGAAGATGCACGTTATGAGGATGTAACGCAGCGAGAAGACATGCCAACTAAAGAGGAAGATGGTGCCCAATTTAAAGCTCATTTGGCAGGGGCAGTGGATGTGTTTATGCAGCTCACGCAAAGTGAGAAGTTTGCTAAATTTATGAGAGGCCCTTCTGAGCCTAAGAAGAAGAAGAAGAAAGAGTGTTCTAGGAACCCGCCTCAGGGCAATAGTGGTGCCTTTCCACAGGATCCTGCTTTTGGACCGTTTCCTAATATGCAGAACACTTATGGTGCAAACCCACAGAGTTCCTTTTTTGGACAGCCACCTATTCCGCAACACTCTATGCATCCATGCTATTTTGGCGGTGGTTCCGTGTTCCAATCTATGACTGGGGGTTACCCTCAGGGAGGCATGGGAATGCAAGGGAATTTTGGAGCTAATTTTCAGCCTGGTATGCAAGGTAATATGTATGGTTGTATGCAGTCCGGAATGCAAGGAAATATGTATGGGGACATGTAGCCCGGAATGCAAGGAAACATGTATGGGGGCATGCAACCCGGTATGCATAGTGGTATGTTTGGAAACATGGGGGGGTCAGCAGGAATGCATGGTATGCTAGGTGTGGGAACTGGCAATGTTGACCCTATGATGGGCATGAATGCAGGGGGTAGCAATCTTGTGAGGCCACTCCCTTACGATAATCTAACGCCTATGGGTAAGGCGAAGGGGGAGTTGCAGTAAAATTTGATACATTTAGTGAGGCCAAATGAAACCGGCCTCTGATAGAAAACCAGAGTGCGGTAGAGGCGATCACCCGTCCACTTGTAGTCTAGATGAGAAACAAAAACACAGATTGGAGCTAGAGTGCCCAAATCTGAAAACACAGCGACACCTGTTGGCCCCAAAGCTTGGCGCCCCTTGCGGTATTTCTTTATTCAATTAAAATAATATGAATGGCTGAGTACAACACAAAGACCAGCCAAGAGTTTACACCTGTAAGTCCAATCTGACGGCCCACAAATCCTTCTCAGCACAGAGGATCTATGCACACAGATCTGTGTCTTCAAACAACACACTGTGCCTCCCTCTGATCAGCCAAGATCACAAAGCAGGCCAGCCATGGGCATACATCTGGCATAACTCAAGTGCATGATACATCTTCTCAGCTCAATCATACATGTGCTGTCCAATCTCTGTCTCAACCCTTGTCAATCTGCCATACCCCTCCTCTCACAAGGGGCCAGATAACACATATCTGCAACAGACATCAAGCAGTAGAAAGAGAGATAGATGAACAGAAACAGAGCTTACCAAGTTCAGCTCGTGAAACAACACTGGAGGAAGCAACAACACCAATCTGTACTTGCAGGCACTTGTATCCACAACCCTGCTTCACACGTGTGCTTGTACTTGCCTGTATCCTCCTCCTGATGTTCACTCTTATGCTGTCCTTGAAAAATACAGATCTGAAAATCAGCACTGTACCCGTCTGTACCGCCTCGGGATACGTGCCAGGAGTTGTACTTGCACAAACAGTCCACTGTCCACTCTTCTACCTGCCTGTATCTCAGTTTACAGTCCTGTCCAGCCAGTTTACGCCACCTGCAGCGGCCTGCAGCAACTGTACTTGATTGTACTTGACTGTCCGTACACTGTACGGCAGTCGTACAGTAGGGTACGGGCTGTGAACTTGCTGGTACAGCCTGTACTGGCCTGTGCGCAGAGTATCCAGCAGAGAAAGGAATCAGCAGCAAGTCCTAAGTGAAGCGTGGACCAAGAAGAAGACTGCAGCCTGTCCGTACAGGGCTGTACGGCTGGTTTGCACAGTGAAAACAGCAGCCAGCAATCTCCAGCAGTCGCCTCGTCTTTCCCTTGTGCTTTTCCACGCTTGTGAATCATGCGCATGAAGAAACTCCTCCACTTTTACTCCACGACTCCCAAAAAGGGAAGAGAGAGAGAGAGAAGAGAGAGAAAACTCCTCCCCAAATTTAATCCCTAGGGCCCCAAACTTTAATAAGTTCCTAGGGCCACTAAGGCCTAGGGGCAAACTTTAATAAACATTAAAACTTAATGTTTCTAGTTCCCCCCTTCACACCTAGGGATGTCCACACATCTTAAACTCTGTCCGGGCACCCCCCATGTGAATCATAAAATATTCTGACTCTGCAACCACCATGCCCACACTTGTACTGTTCCATTTTCACAGGGCCATGACATACCCCCCTCTTGAAAAATGGCAAGCGTCCTCGATTGCATTCTGGTGATGCATCAAAATATCCAAAGTGAAATATACAATATGGCAAGATCAGCGTCCCAATCTCTCTAAGCCATACACATGTATCAACATTCATTGCAAACCAATGGCATAGTAATAGTCCAAGTTGTATACCACTGTGAACCATACATATCCACCAAAAATCTCCATGTGACTAGTACACATATATCATAGAAGTCCCATAAACAGATGTACTGTCAGCCTCAGTACCTTCGGGTGAGATAAAATCTGCACCAAGCGACCTCTAGATGTCATCTGAGCCTGTCTGTATCAAGCGAGTGGAGGTGCTACCCCCCTCATGAGCATCAGGTAATGCTCCAGATCCATGCTCTGCTGAACCTGAATGAGCCACAATAAGAGTCGGCTCTAACTCAAAGGCATCGAGATAAAGCTGCAAAACCTGAGGTGAATCTGTTAAGTCACCTTCCTCCATCCACTTCGCATCCATCGGTGAATAGTTCTTGAACTTCACAAGATAGCGACGGGAAACTTTACCTCGTACCTTCCTTTCTTTATGTGCCAGTATCTGCTCGGGAATCAGAACCTCATCAAGTTCCTCAACTTCCGGCTGAGCCTCATCTGATACATCCTTAGGCACATCCCCACGGAAAGGTCTAAGAAGACTCACGTGAAAAGCATTGTGAATCCTCCAGTGATCTGGTAACTTCAATCGATAGGTTACCTCACCAATCTTTGCCAAAACCTGAAAAGGCCCATAATAACGCATGCTCAACTTAGGGAATAAGCGCTCTTTACCCTTCATCTTCTTGAGTCTAGCCTTTTCAAAGCGCAAAAGAACCCAATCACCCAATGCAAACTGTAAATCACGTCTGTGACGGTCTGCGGCTTTCTTTTGCTTCAGCTGAGTTTTCTGGAGGGCCAACTTAACTCTCCGATAAGCTTCATCCAAGCTCTCCACATACTGATCAGCCTCAAAGATCTTATCCTTTGTATGCAAAATGGGTGGTACCTTCTTCCCTCCTCCTACAATCTCAAAAGGCGCCTTGCCTGTCGAGCTATGTACAGTGTTGTTATATGCAAACTCCACCAAAGGAAGATACTTTTCCCATTGTTGCTTGTGCTCTGACACATAACACTTGAGAAGATCCAACACTGTAGAGTTAGCCTCTTCTGACTGACCATCTGTCTGTGGATGAAATGACGATGAAAACTTGAGAGTTGTACCCATGTTGTCAAACAACCCTCTCCAAAACAAACTCGTCATCCGTGGATCACGGTCACTAATGATAGACGTAGGCAAGCCATGATACTTGAAGATGTTCGCCATGAACAACTTCACCATATGATCCACTTTAATTGTCTTCCTCACGGGAATGAAATGTGCCTGCTTACTGAACCTGCATATGATAGTCCAGATGCCATCATTTTCCGTTTGTGTCCGTGGAAGATCAAATACAAAATCCATGGCAATGCTCTCCCAAGGTCTATCCGGAATAGGTAAAGGCTGTAATAACCCTGGTGTCTTCTGACGGTCAAACTTTACCTTCTGACATACGATGCATTGCCTCACAAAGGCATCAACATCTCTTCTCAAGGTTGGCCAATAAAAGAAAGTCTCCACTGCTTTGACCGTGGCGTCAATACCTCTATGACCTGCATACGGTGGAGCATGACTTTCAATCATAACCTTGAGTCGCAATGGCCTGGTAACACACAGTCTGCCATGCATCAATAAAAACCCATCTCTGAGAGTGTAATGCTCATGCCGCTGACCCTCAGACATCTGATCATACAACCTTTCAAAGTCCTCATCATGGGCATACTGCTCTTTCATTTCATCAAGCTCATGATGATAAGCAAGTGAAACTGCAGCGACCTGTGGCTTGCGTGACAAAGCATCTGCCACTACATTCTTTTTGCCTTCCACATGCACAATCTGGAAGTGAAACATTGACAAAAAGTTTGCCCAACGCATATGCTTCTCTGAAAGTTTAGTCTGCGTGAGGAAATATCGCAAGGTCTGATGATCTGTCTGCACAGTGAAATCAGCCCCAAGCAAGTAGTGTTTCCATGTAGAAAGAGCGTGAATTACAGCCAACATCTCTTTCTCATACACCTGTAAATGCTTCTCAGCATCTTGCAAAACTCTACTCTCATAGGCTATCACATGTCCCTCTTGCATGAGAACTGCACCAATGCTACTTCCACAGCCTTTCGGAGGTCCGGTAACACCAATACTGGGTCCGAAGTAAGCTTTTCTTTGAGCTTTTTGAATGCTGTAATTTCCCGATCAGCCCATCTAAACGGAGTTGCTTTCTTCGTCAAAGCATGAAGAGGCGAAGCCATTTCAGCAAAGTGCCGTATGTAACGCCTGTAATAGGAACACAATCCTAAAAAGCTGCGTACATCATGCACGGTCCTCAAAGCTGGCCAATTAAGTATTGCTTCCACCTTTGCTGGATCCATACGGACTCCATGACCAGACACAATATGCCCCAAGAAATGTATCTCCTGCAAGAAAAACTCACTCTTCTTGCCATTAACCACCAACCTATGGTTTCTGAGTTCTGCAAACACGATGGCCAAATGCCTTCTATGCTCTTGCTCATTTTGTGAATGCACAATCATATCATCAAAGAATGTGCCCACAAACTCTATATGAGGCCTGAAAATCCTGTCCATCATTCTATTAAATGTGGCAAGCGCATTCGTTAAACCAAAGGGCATAACCAAGAACTCATACAACCCAAACGTGGTTCGGAATGCTGTCTTATGCACATCCTCGGGTCTAATGCGTATCTGATGATACCCACTTTTCAAGTCATTACGACTAAAAACTGTGGAGCCCTGTAAGCGGTCCAAGATGTCATCGATCCTCGGTATGGGGAATCGATTCTTGATGGTATTCTTATTCAGCGCCCTGTAATCAATACACATGCGCCAAGAACCATCCTTCTTCTGCACTAAGAGCACAGGTGAGCAAAAGGGTGATGAGCTAGGCTGAATCAACCCCTTATTCAATAGCTCCTGCACCCGACTCATAATCTCTTCCTGTTGGGTTGCACTAACACGGTACGGCGGTCTATTCGGTGGAGTACTACCAGGAATCAGATCTATGGCATGATCTTCTGGCCTCTCAGGAGGTAATTCTCCTGGCAATGACTCGGAAAAACAGTCTTGAAACCCACTTAAGAAATCAGCCTTGTCCTTATCTAACATTGACAAATTAGACTTAGACTCATCATCCTGTGCATCCTTTACATAAATCAAGTACGCGGAAAGATGCTTTTTCATTACTGATGAAATCGCCGAAGCGGATACAATAGGAACAGATTCCCCTTTGAGTTTTACATCCAATACATGCTCTTTCCCTCTATGAGCCAGAGTAATTTTCCTATTGTAAGTATTCACCACCGCATGTACCCTGTGGCACCATGGCATCCCCAACAAAACATCACAGCCATCCAAAGGCATGATGAAGAACTCCTCGCTGTCCACATAACCCTGCAAATGAAGCCGAAGCTTCCCAATGATAGGAGTAACGGGCTCTGCATACCCTGGACAAGCCATATTTGCCTCATGTAATGGCCCCATCTCCTCTGCGCGAATCCCCAATCGGCCAGCCAAGTCTGGTGAAATGAAGTTGGCTCTAGCACCTGTGTCAAAGAAGATCAAAGCATTCTGATCTCTCACTTTGCCCCATGCCCTGCACAACTCTGTAGCTTCACCACCTAGCTGCTCCCCCACAAGATCAGGAACTAAGCCTGCAGAAGGCTTCGGTTTCTTTGGCTTGGGCTCTCCTTTGTTGTCAGGGTCCTTTTTGGACGTTCTTTTGGGACAATTGAATGACATATGCCCCTCTTCAGTACAGTAAAAACACTTTTGGGCATCTCTCAAAGCCTGTCTTTCCTCAGAAGTCCTTTTGGGCATTGGCAACTTCTTATACTTTGTCTCTGAAGACCCTTTAGCATCACGAGAAGCATGCCCAAATTTTTCAGCTTTCTTGCCCAATTTCTTACTGCCTTTAAACCCAGATGAACCACCTGTGAGTAACGCATTAGTTGTCATAGCATTTTCAATCATCTGTGACATGTTCGTTACTCTTGTCTTTATACAATAATCTCGTACCTCCTTGGGCAGCCCACAACAATACTTCTCAACCTGCTCAGATAATGGCACGACACGATAAGAAGTGACTGGGAGTAGAGCTTCCCAAAACTTCTTGTTATAATCCTCCAAACTATCACACTTTGAAGCATCCAGCTTGTGCCATGCGGTCATAACATCCACCTCAAATGTAGATGTGAGCCATACGGAAGAGAAAACCTGTTTGAATTGGACCCATGTGGTGGGTGCTATGCCCTGCAAAAGAAGAGTAGACCACCACTGCAAAGCATTGACCTTGAGAAAAGTGGCAGCTTTCCTCACCTTTGAGGACTCTGTGTAATTCCCACCAGAAAAAGCAGCATCAAACTGCTGTAAAAAGGTAAGTGCCTTCAATTTATCCTTGGCCCCACTGAAAGTGTCAAACTTCACTGCAGCTCCCCCTTCCTTGTAATCCTTCGCCTTTCCCATAGGCGTTAGATTATCATATGGAAGTGGTTTCGCGAGATTGCTGCCCCCAACATTCATACCCATCATTGGGTCAACATTTCCCATTCCCATGCCAGGCATACCATACATTCCAGCCATGTTTCCATACATTCCATTATGCATACCTGGCTGCATGCCACCAAACATATTGCCTTGCATCCCAGGTTGCATGCCTGCAAACATATTTCCAGCCATACCGGACTGCATACCACCATACATATTCCCTTGCATGCCAGGCTGAAAATTGGCTCCAAAAGGCCCATACATACCCATGCCTCCCTGAGGATAACCCCCAGTCATGGATTGGAACACCGAGCCACCACCAAAATAACCTGGATGCATGTTCTGCTGAGGAATAGGTGGCTGTCCATAGAAGGAACTCTGAGAGTTTGCACCATAAGCATGCTGCATATTCGGAAACTGGCCAAAAGATGGTTCCTGTGGGATGGCACCACTATGACCCTGAGGAAGATTCTTCGAACGAACCTTCTTCTTCTTTTTCTGGGGCTCTGTGCGGGGCTCTGTGCGAGATCTCATAAATTTAGCAAATCTCTCGCTCTGTGTGAGCTGCATAAAAGTATCCATAACACTAGCCAAGCGATCTTTGAACCGAGCATCATCATCCTCTTTACCATGCACATCTTCTGGCTGTGTTACATCCTCATAAGGTTCATCATCTGCAGCCTGTTCTCCTGCAAAGATATCCTCAGATACATCTCTCTCAGGAGAAGTCTCTTGCTCTTCTTCTTCATGATAGAAGTACTCTTCCTCTGTATCAGACATGATTGCTGAATTTTCAGCGATGGCTTTCTTCAAAGCAACCATGAGCTCACCCCCTTCAGAAAGTTGGTGATTGGTCCCGGGGACGGAACCTTGAAACCGGCCTCTGATAGAAAACCAGAGTGCGGTAGAGGCGATCACCCGTCCACTTGTAGTCTAGATGAGAAACAAAAACACAGATTGGAGCTAGAGTGCCCAAATCTGAAAACACAGCGACACCTGTTGGCCCCAAAGCTTGGCGCCCCTTGCGGTATTTCTTTATTCAATTAAAATAATATGAATGGCTGAGTACAACACAAAGACCAGCCAAGAGTTTACACCTGTAAGTCCAATCTGACGGCCCACAAATCCTTCTCAGCACAGAGGATCTATGCACACAGATCTGTGTCTTCAAACAACACACTGTGCCTCCCTCTGATCAGCCAAGATCACAAAGCAAGCCAGCCATGGGCATACATCTGGCATAACTCAAGTGCATGATACATCTTCTCAGCTCAATCATACATGTGCTGTCCAATCTCTGTCTCAACCCTTGTCAATCTGCCATACCCCTCCTCTCACAAGGGGCTAGATAACACATATCTGCAACAGACATCAAGCAGTAGAAAGAGAGATAGATGAACAGAAACAGAGCTTACCAAGTTCAGCTCGTGAAACAACACTGGAGGAAGCAACAGCACCAATCTGTACTTGCAGGCACTTGTATCCACAACCCTGCTTCACACGTGTGCTTGTACTTGCCTGTATCCTCCTCCTGATGTTCACTCTTATGCTGTCCTTGAAAAATACAGATCTGAAAATCAGCACTGTACCCGTCTGTACCGCCTCGGGATACGTGCCAGGAGTTGTACTTGCACAAACAGTCCACTGTCCACTCTTCTACCTGCCTGTATCTCAGTTTACAGTCCTGTCCAGCCAGTTTACGCCACCTGCAGCAGCCGCAGCAACTGTACTTGATTGTACTTGACTGTCCGTACACTGTACGGCAGTCGTACAGTAGGGTACGGGCTGTGAACTTGCTGGTACAGCCTGTACTGGCCTGTGCGCAGAGTATCCAGCAGAGAAAGGAATCAGCAGCAAGTCCTAAGTGAAGCGTGGACCAAGAAGAAGACTGCAGCCTGTCCGTACAGGGCTGTACGGCTGGTTTGCACAGTGAAAACAGCAGCCAGCAATCTCCAGCAGTCGCCTCGTCTTTCCCTTGTGCTTTTCCACGCTTGTGAATCATGCGCATGAAGAAACTCCTCCACTTTTACTCCACGACTCCCAAAAAGGGAAGAGAGAGAGAGAGAAGAGAGAGAAAACTCCTCCCCAAATTTAATCCCTAGGGCCCCAAACTTTAATAAGTTCCTAGGGCCACTAAGGCCTAGGGGCAAACTTTAATAAACATTAAAACTTAATGTTTCTAGTTCCCCCCTTCACACCTAGGGATGTCCACACATCTTAAACTCCGTCCGGGCACCCCCCATGTGAATCATAAAATATTCTGACTCTGCAACCACCATGCCCACACTTGTACTGTTCCATTTTCACAGGGCCATGACACCAAAGACAAGCTGAAGGCACTTACCTTTTTACAGCAGTTTGATGTTGCTTTTTCTGGTGGAAATTACACGGAATCCCCGAAAGTGATTATAATGTAATGACAGCATGTAATTACATTATAATCATTTGAGGTGGATGTAATGACAGCATGGCACAAGGTGGATGCATCGAAATGTGAGAATCTTGAGGATTATAATAAGAAGTTTTGGGAAGCTGGACTCCTAGTTACTTCTTATCGTGCAGTGCCATTGTCTGAGTAGGTTGAGAAGTATTGTTGTGGGTTGCCCAAGGAAGTGCGTGACTATTGCATAAAGACTCGAGTAACAAATATGTCGCAGATGATAGAGATTGCCATGACGGCAAATGCGTTACTCATTCGAGTGCGTTTAAGGGCAGCAAAAGCACAAGCAAGAAAATTGAAAAGTCAGGGCATCCTTCGCGTGATGCAACAGTGCCAGCAGAGAAGCGGTATAAGAAGTTACCAATGCCCAAGAGAACTCCTGAGGAGAGACGGGATTTGATGGATGCTAAGAAGTGCTTTTTCTGTACTGAGGAGGGACATGTCTTTCAATTGTCCCAAGCGTAAGTCCCAAGAGGACTCTGACACAAAAGGGGAGCCCAAGTCTAAGAAAGCAAAGCCTTCTGCAGGGTTAGTTCTTGATCTTGTTGGGGAAGAGCCAGGTGGTGAGGAGACTGAGTTGTGCAGGGCATGGGGCAAAGTTAGAGATCAGAATGCCTTGATTTTCTTTGACACAGGTGCTAGAGCCAACTTTATCTCACTATTCGCTGTGGCAGATTGGGGATCCGTGTAGAGGAGATGGGGCCTTTGTATGAGGCTAATATGGCTTGTCGTGGGTATGCAAAACCCGTTACCCCTATTATTGGGAAGCTGAGGCTTCATGTGCAGGGTTATGTGAACAGTGAGGAGTTTTATATCATGCCACTTGATGGGTGTGATGTTTTGTTGGGTATGCCATGATGTCATAGAGTACATGCGGTGGTGAATACGTATAACATGAAGATTACTTTGACTCATAGAGGGAAAGAGCATATTTTGGATGTAAAGCTTAAAGGGAAATCTGTTCCTATTGTATCGGCTTCGGCCATTTCATCAGGAATGAAAATGCATCTTTCCGCGTACTTGGTTTTGTAAAGGATGCAAAAGATGATGAGTCTAAATCTAATTTATCTATGTTAGATAAAAAAAGGACTGATTTCCTACGTGAGTATCCGGATTGTTTTTCCGAGTCATTGCCAGGAGAACTTCCTCTGGAAAGGCCAGAAGATCATGCTATTGATCTTATTCCGGGGAGTACCCCACCAAATAGACCGTCGTACCGTGTTAGTGTAGCCCAACAAGAAGAAATTATGAGCCAGGTACAGGAGTTGTTGAAAAAGGGGTTGATTCAGCCTAGCTCATCACCCTTTTGTCCACCTCTGCTCTTAGTGCAAAAGAAAGATGGTTCTTCCTGCATGTGTATTGACCACAGGACGCTAAACAAGAACACCATCAAGAATCGCTTCCCTATTCTGAGGATCGATGACATATTGGACTGCTTACAGGGCTCCACGTCTTTAGTTGGATAGACTTGAAAAGCGGGTATCATCAGATACGCATTAGACCCGAGGATGTGCATAAGACAACATTTCGGGCCACCTTTGGGCCATATGAGTTCTTGCTCTTTGGCTTGACAAATGCGCCTGTCACCTTTAATAGGATGATGGATAGGATTTTCCGGCCTCACAGAGCATTTGTGGGTACATTCTTTGATGATATGATTGTGCATTCACGCTCAGAGGAGGAGCATAGGAAGCATTTGGCCACTGTGTTTGAAAAACTCCGGAAGCATAGGTTGGTCATTAATGGCAAGAAGAGCGAGTTCTTCTTGGAAGAGATACACTTCTTGGGGCATATCGTGTCTAAAGATAGAGTTCGTATGGATCCTTCGAAAGTGGAAGCAATTCTCGATTGGCCAGATTTGAGGACTGTGCATGATGTATGCAGTTTTTTGGGCTTGTGTTCCTATTACAGGAGGTACATACGGTATTTCGCTGAGATTGCTTCGCCCCTTCATGATTTAACAAAGAAGGGAACTCTGTTTCGATGGGTTGATTGGGAAATTGCAGCCTTTAAAAAGCTTAAAGAAAAGCTTACTTCGGATCCCGTATTGGTATTACCGGTCTCCGAAGGCTTTTGTTGTCCAGTGTGATGCATGTGGGAACAACATTGGGGCAGTTTTCATGCAAGGACATGTGATAGCCTATGAGAGTCGTATATTACAGAATGCCGAGAAGCATTTACAGGTTTATGAGAAAGAGATGTTGACTGTAATTCATGCTCTTTCTACATGGAAACACATTTGCTTGGGGTTGATTTCATTGTGCAGATAGATCATCAGACCTTGTGTTATTTCCTCTCGCAAACTTGTGTTATTTCCTCCCGCAAACTAAACTTTCTGAGAAGCATATGAGATGGGCCAACTTTTTGTCTATGTTCCACTTTCAGATTGTACATGTGGAAGGCAAAAAGAATGTAGTGGCAGATGCTTTGTCACGCAAGCCACAAGTCTCAGCAGTTTCACTTGCTTATCGTCATGAACATGAGATGAAAGAGCAGTATGCCTAGGATGAGAATTTTGGCAGGGTCTATGATCAGATGTCTGAGGGTCAGTGGCATGATCATTATACTCTCGGGATGGCTTTTTGTTAATGCATGGTAGACTGTGTGTTACCAGGCAGTTACAACCCAAGGTTATGATTGAAAGTCATTCTCCGCCGTATGCAGGTCATAGAGGTATTGATGCCACGGTAAAGGCAGTTGAGGCACTCTTTTATTGGCCGACCTTGAGAAGAGATGTTGATGCTTTTGTTAGGCAATGCATCGTATGTCAGAAGGAAGACATCAGGGTTACTTCAGCCTTTACCTATTCCAGATTGACCATGGGAGAGCATTGCCATGGATTTTATATTTGATCTTCCGAGGACACAAACAAACGGGGAATGATGGCATTTGGACTATCATATGCAGGTTCAGTAAACAGGCTTATTTCATTCCCGTGCATAAGAAGATCAAAGTTGGTCACATGGTGAAGTTGTTCATGGCGAACATCTTCAAGTATCATGGCATGCCTTCGTCTATCATTAGTGACCGTGATCCACGGATGACGAATTTATTTTGGAGAGGGTTGTTTGACAACATGGGTACAACTCTCAAGTTTTCATCATCATTTCATCCACAGACAGATGGGCAGTCGGAAGAGGCTAATTCCACAGTGTTAGATCTTCTCAAGTGTTATGTGTCAGAGCATAAGCAACAATGGGAAAAGTACCTTCCTTTGGTGGAGTTCGCTTATAACAACACCATCCATACCTCGACGGGCAAGGCACCTTTTTGAGATTGTGGAAGGAGGGAAGAAGGTACCACCCATTTTGCACACAAAGGATAAAATCTTTGAGGCTGACCAGTATGTGGAGAACATGGATGAAGCTTATAGGAGAGTTAAGTTGGCACTCTAAAAGACTCAGCAAAAGCAAAAGAAAGCAGCAGACCGTCACAGACATGCATTAGAGTTTGCATTGGGTGATTGGGTTCTTTTGCGATTTGAGAAAGCTAGGCTCAAAAAGATGAAGGGTAAAGAGCGCTTATTCCCTAAGTTGAGCATGCGCTATTATGGACCTTTTCCGGTATTGGAAAAGATTGGTGAGGTGGCCTATCATTTGAAGCTACGAGATCACTGGAGGATTCACAATGCCTTTCATGTGAGTCTACTTAGACCTTTCCGTGGGGATGTGCCTGAGGATGTATCCGATGAGGCTCAGTCGGAAGTTGAGGAACTTGATGAGGTTCTTATTCCAGAGCAGATACTGGCACACAAGGAAAGAAAGGTACGAGGTAAAGTTTCCCGTCACTATCTTGTGAAGTTCAAGAACTATTCACCGATGGATGCGAAGTGGATGGAGGAGGGTGACTTAGCAGATTCACCTCAGGTATTGCAGCTTTATCTCGATGCCTTTGAGTTGGAACTGACTCTTGCTACGGGCAGCCTACGACTCATTCAGGTTCAGCAGAGCATGGGTATGGAGCATTGCCTGATGCTCAAGAGGGGGGTAGCACCTCCGCTCCCTTGATACAGACAAGCTCAGATGATATCTAGAGGTCGCTTGGTGCAGCATTTGTCTCACCCGAAGGTACTGACAACTGACAGTACATCTGCTTATGGGACTTCTATGATATATGTGTACTAGTCACATTGGATGTTGTGGTTGTGTATGGTTCACAGTCGTATACAACTTGGACTATTACTACACCATTGGTTTGCAGTGAATGTTGTTACATATGCATGGCTTAGAGAGATTGGGACGTTGATCTTGCCATATTGTACATTTCACTTTTAGTTGGATCACATGGTTGATATCTTACTGTATTGGTAGCCTTTGTTATCAGTGTGGTTCCGCTTTGGATGTCTTGCTATATCACTAGATTACAATTGAGGACGCTTGCCATTTTTCAAGAGGGGGGTATGCCATGACCCTGTAAAATGGGTGCCGCATAAGTGTGAGCATGGTGGTCGGTGAATAAGATAAATTTTTAAAGATTCATACTTGGGTGGCCGGACGAAAAGGTAACATGTGTGGACAACCCCAAGTGTGAAGGGGGACCAAGGGATTAAAGTTCATAAGGTTTATAACCTTGGGTGGCCCCTAGGAAGGTTTTAAAAACCATAAGTGGCCCCTAGGATATTTATGCGGGGGGCGTACTCCACTTTTGGAGTACACTCCTCCATCTCTCTCTCTATCTCTTGCTTTTTGGAAAAGAGTGCTGAGGGGCAGCGTGGAGTGGGATTTTTTTGAGAAAAACACATACAGGCAGGTTGCAGGGCTGCGCTTCGCTTACTTTTTGCCTTTGGAGGGACTGTAGGTGGGCAACGCTATTTTGAATCCTGGAAAAACAGCTACAGCATATACACGTAGAGCTTTTTCCTTTTCACCGTCTGTCAATTGCATGCATACGCAGAGGTGCTTTTCATCTTTGAGAGATTGGCGGCCAGGGGCTGAACAGTGTATGGACCTCCCCTTTTCTATGGTGAATAGCTGCGCAGATCTGCAGGAGGACAGGAGGTGGGCTGGACTAAGAGAGGAAGGGCTGCGCTACAGCACTCATATACTCTTTTGGCAGTAGGAATTGGGCTGCAGAGGAGCTGGCTATTTCGTGGAAAAGACGCGAGCAGTCTCCAGGCGGCGCACAGGGGTTGGATTGTCACCTTCTCTCTTGTGCAAACAGATGGGCTGAATTGCTTTCTCTCTTTCTATCTCTAGGAGAAAGCGACATAAAGACTGTAAGTTTCTCTCTCTCTTGTGATCAAGTGGGACTGCAGGTGGTGTCTTATGGAGTCTCTCTTTTCACTGGCTCGTAACTGTTCCGGAGTGGTTCTCTCTGGCCCTTTGTGCGAGGAAGGGTTTGGCAGTTCAAAGGGTGGAAACAGGACAAGATTGTGGGTTGATTTGGATGAGTTTGTGGACTGTTTTCATGGCTGAGTTTATGGCTATGTGCATGGTTAAGTCAGATGCATATTCAAGGCCTCATGGATGTACAGACTTAGCAGATTAGAGGAGATAACAGTGTGGTGTTCTTGGGACACAAGGCTGTGTAACCTCTATGCTAAGAGGTCCTCAGGATTGGCAGATTGGACTTGCAGGCGTACGAGCCATGAATGGCCATGTTGTAATCATCTAAATCTTTTCCATTGAAATTGAATAAAGAAATACCGAAAGGGGCGCCAAGCTTTGGGGCCAACAGGTGTCGTTCTTTTTCTTGTGTTGGAGGACTCTAGCTGTTGTTTAATTGTTTATTAGCTGGACTACAATTGGATTGGGTGACTGCTAGTCTACCGCACTTTGGTTTCTACCAGAGGCCAGTTTCAAGGTTCCGTTGCCGGGACCATCATCAACTTTCTTAAGGGGATGAGCTCGTGGTTGTCTCGAGGAAAGCCAATTGCTGAAAATTTCAGCGAGATGTCAGACACTGAAGATGACTATTTTTATGATGATGAGGAAGAGCAGGAGACCACTCTTGAGAGGACTGAATTTGAGGACGTACTTGTAGGAGAACAGGCTGTAGAAGATGCATGTTATGAGGACGCAGCCAGAAGACATGCCAAGTAAAGAGGAAGATGATGCCTAGTTTAAAGCTTGTTTGGCAGGGGCAGTGGATGTGTTTATGGAGCTCACGCAAAGTGAGAAGTTTGCTGAATTTATGAGAGCCCCTTCTGAGCCTAAGAAGAAGAAGAAGAAAGAGTGTTCTAGGAACCCACCTCAGGGCAATAGTGGTGCCTTCCCACAGGATCCTGCTTTTGGACCGTTTCCTATAACGCAAAACACTTATGGTGCAAACCCATAGAGTTCCTTTTTCGGACAGCCACCTATTCCGCAGCAGTCTATGCATCCATGCTATTTTGGCGGTGGTTCCGTGTTCCAATCTATGATTGGGGTTTCTCTCAGGGAGGCATGGGAATGCAAGGGAATTTTGGAGCTAATTTTCAGCCTCGTATGCAAGGTAATATGTATGGTGGTATGCAATCCGGAATGCAAGGGAATATGTATGGGGACATGCAGCCCGGAATGCAAGGAAACATGTATGGGGGCATGCAGCCCGGTATGCATAGTGGTATGTTTGGAAACATGGGGGGATCAGCAGGAATGTATGGTATGCCAGGTGTGGGAACTCTCAAGAACCGGCAATGGCTGCAGCAATCTTGCCTGTTTGGTATGAGATACTTTTACTTTTTGACATATGGAACATGCAGAAACATAGTTGTTACATCCCTGCACATCTGTGGCCAGTAAAACGATGTTTCTAACTTCTCCAAAGTACTGTTGATCCCGCACAAGTGAATCATGGGCATCAAGGAGGAGTGCCCGTCTCTTGTCCCTGAGAGCACATAGGCGACCCTTGTAAAAGAGCGAACTGTCTTGAATGGTATAATGACCGGATTTTGAGTAAAGGGCCATACTGTAAGGAGTTCCAAATTCTGGACAATCTGCATACTTTGTCTTCATACTGTCCAAGTCTTTTTCTTGTATCTCCAACGCAGTGGACTGTTGTACTGTCTGAGTACTGCCTTTGTGACTCGGAGAGTTTGCTATAGGGTTGTCTTGACCCGGTACATACTTAATCATTCCGCCAAACTGTCGGAACAATTGACTCCACTAGTGTTGTCTATCGCTCCTCTGGGCACTTGGCGTAGTCTATAACCACACTAAATTTCCTTTCATAAAGAAAAGGTTTCCACTGTTTCAAGGCTGTGATAATGCCGAGCATCTCTTTGTCATGTACAAAATATTTTTTTTCTGCATCATTGAACTTTTTGCTATAATTCGCCACGGGTCTTCCTTCTTGTTGCACAACTCCTCCTATGGCGAGATTACTGGCATCGGTGATCACCTCGAAGGGGTCATCCCATGATGCGAGTTTAAGGACTGGTGCGTCGGAAGCCGCCTTTTGCAGAGCAAAGAACGCCTCTAAAGCCTTACTTGTGATTGAAACTTTCTATCTTGGAGATTTACTCCCTTGAGCAAATCTGTCAATGGTGCTGCAAGGTTAGAAAACTGATCCATACGTGAGCTATACGCTTGGCACAAGCCCACGAAGGATCATATCTCTTGGGCTTCGGAACCTCCCAATCGAGGATTGCCTTTATCTTCTCACGGTCGAGGCGAATTCCGTCGGAACCGATCACGTAGCCCAGGTACAGGACCTTTTGAACTGTAAATATGCTCTTCTTTGCGTTGATGTAGAGTTCGTTGTCTCGCAAAATTGCAAGACCTTCTGCACATCTTTCTCGTGTTGTTCTGTAGTGGCAGAAAAAGTAAGAATATCATCCAAAAAAATGAATAGATATACACTGATGAGTACGACGAAGACTCAAGACATCATCTTGTTGATTGTCGTCGGTGTATTGGTCTATGACCACAAACTCGTAATGACCTCGTTTTGTTCGATTTGGGATATCGGCTTCGAAAATTCTGACTTGATGACATAGTTGTCAAGTATGAAAAGTTCGATTCTGTACGGTACGTTCAAATACGGTCTCGGAATGCACCGCTAAATTTTGAAAATAAAAATATGGTGGAGGTATGTTCCATTTAAAAAATACTTAAAAATAAAAAAATACGGTGGAGGAAGAGGGAGATGATTGAGAGAGTCTAGAGGGGAGAGAGGCTTGAGCCTTGAAGGAGAGCTCAAGGGAGAGGATAGACTTGAGCAATGAGCACTTGAGGGGAGGGTTGAGCAATGAGCACTTGTGAGGATGGGGTTAGGGGAGGGGATATTATATAGATAATAGAATGAGGCTTAAGCAAAGGCTAAAGCCTAAAACAATCCCAAAAATGCCCAAGAAACGGCTCTCCAAACGGTCAAAAAGGCGCCCAAAACGGTCAAAAAATAGCCCAAAAAGAAGGTCGGAAAAAAAGGGCAAAAAATGGTCGAATCCCAGTCAACCGTACCGCCACCGTACTGTACGTATCGACCGTACCAAATCGTACCTCTTGGGCGCTGCACGAACCGAGTGCCACTATGGTGGATGATAGCCACTTTTGAGGTCAATATTGGTGAAGTACTTTAGCATGATGGAGTCTTTCAAGAATGAACTTGTTCTTGATTGTCAACTTGTTCAAGGCTAGGTAATCCACACAGAGACATACTGTCTTATCTTTCTTCTGCATGAAAAGAATCGGTGCAGCAAATGGAGAGGATGAAGGCCCGATGAAACTAGACCTAAGCAACTGTGCTAGTTGCGTCTCCAACTTAGCTTCCAACGCCTTGGAAAGACGATACGGAAACTTACTAGGTCCGAGGACTAAATTGATACGATGGTCTTCAGGACGAGAGGGTGGGGGTCTGGGTGGAAGATCATCCCTCAACATGATGTCTTGAAATTGTTGGAGGAGGTCTGTCATCTGTGGCTGTAATGGAGTTGCAGTGGATGTCGCTATCTGCTGTGGGCGGACATAGATCATCGCACACTTAGGTCCCTTTCTAATAGCTCTGCTAGCTTGAAGGTGGGAAATAAGTGGAATACCTTTAATGCTCTGATCCCTGCGAATAATACTAGGCTCAGGCAAACCTTAGACGATCGTGAAGATGTCCTGCCTCCAATTAAGAATGGGCACATTCTGGAGGAATCACTGAATCCCAAGGATCACGTTACAACCGAGGAGGGGTGAGACAATGAAATCCCTCTGAAACTGAGCCTTTTGGACTGTGAAGGCAAACTGTTGAGCTTTATGGGAAATATGGGTACGTAGGCCGGGAGTGAAACCGTCCACGTCCAAATGGTATGGCACAAGGGCACATTTCATCTTGGTCACGAATTGCGGAGAGATGGCATCTTATGAACTGCCATGTCGAAGAGAACCACAAAGTTCTACCCCTTCGTTGTGCCATAAGCTCTGATAAGACCTTTTTGAAGCTCCTCAACTTTGCGCTCCTGCTTATCATCGAATACCACTGCGGGTACCGCATTCAAAGCTGAACAACATTGGTGGTTGAGGGCAGGGGTTGAGGGGGTGGTACAGCTTTGGCGGTAGCCAAAGTAGAGGCTGGCCTTTTTCCGCTTGCCATTTGGTACAATCCTTCTTTGCATGTCTCGTGTGGTGGCAAAAAAAACAACAGTTCTCGTTTAAGTACCACTCCTTCTCATCTGATTGTAAGAATCCTTCGGTAAGGCCCTCCTTGATCTTTTCTTTAGGGGTCTTCTTAGGTATAGTTTGTCGCTCCTTCTCAGTGCTAGTCTGGCCCTTTTTCTTTTGGTCTTTGTTGTAGGGTGCCCCCGTACCTGCCTACTGGTTAGACGCCTGGTTCTGTTGGGTGTTTTGGTCTTTATTGTTGGGTGCCCCCGTACATGCCTACTGGTTAGACGCCTGGTTCTTTGGGTGTTTTGCGTTTGTTGCTATTGAGGTTTGGGGGTGACTGGAGAGGTTTTGGGCTTGCCTCCATTGAGCATCATCTCATGGTTCTGCGCAAGAGTCAAAGCCATGTCATAAGTATGGGGTTCAAAATTTCGAACGGGGAACTAATTGTTTGGATCCATTCCCGAAAGAACTGCTTTAGCTTCTCCTCCTCAAACTTCCCCAATTGTTGAGTTGATGTGATCACTTTGTTGGAGTAGGTGAGCACAGGGATACCGTTCTGGGTGAGTTTGTAGAACTCATCTTCAAGATTTGTCATGTACTACGGAGGTAGAAACCTGGTCTTTAGATCGAACACAAAGGTGTCCCAATCATAGTCCGGTAAGTGAGTGTAAGAATTTGTGTGCAAACGGGACCAATGTTGCCACTAAGTGATTGCATCACCTGGGAGGTGTGGAGCCGCCAGATGGACTTTGTCTTGGGTATTTGTGATCTTGGAAAGTGGGCAACAAACTGGTGAATAAATTGGGTCACAACCAAATGGTCGCACTTTCCGTCTTACTTGGTGAAGTTCGGCGAGGCACGGATAATTGTTGTCAAGGCTATGGCTAGGGTTGTGGAGGACTGAGAAGGGTGGAAAGAAGTTACCAGAGTCCGGAGTGTCTGTTGGAAGTGGTCCCTCAAGTCTTCTCGGGCTTGTCGCTCGTGGTTCGCCTTTGCTTCGAGCTCTGCACGCAATCACGCCTCTTTGGCCTTGCGTTTGGCTTTCTCTACTAGCTGTTCGGCCAGTCTTGCTTCACGGTCTCGCTCTTTCTTTTTAGTCATCCATTGACACCATTGTTCCATTGAGGAACTTTGTTCTTTAGGTGTCTCCTGCTAGGCTATGGTTGCCTGTAATTGTCACGACCCTGTGTTTTTCTCTGGACAAGATGCAGATGTGCACGGGGACATGGTGGACAGTGTGAATGGCATCAGGTGGGAGTGAAGATGGAAGCCCATGTGTGGATAACCCCAAGTGTGAAGGGGACAAAGAGATTTTAACTTAAAAGGTTTCAAAAACCTTTAAAAATTAGTATAAAGCCCTTCATTAAAGAAAAACGTGGCCCTTATGCTATTTTGGGGCCACGTGTGCTTTTTGGGTAAAAGGAGGGCTAGCAGGCAAAAGAGGCGCCTATCCCTACAGCAAGCGCATGTGCTTTTTGGCTGAGGAGGGCTGGTCGCCTGAAGATGCATGCTGGCTGCGCATGGAAGGGCTGGACTGCAGGTACAGTGTACGGCTGCTGTGCAGGTACAGTCCACGTGGCAGGTCAGGCGGCTGTCTGCAGGTACAGTCCATGTTGCAGATTTTGGTTGTGCAGATTCTGGCGCCTACTATGCAGGTCTTGGGCTGGCGGCTGGAACAGTAACTGCAGGCCTGTACGGACAGCAGGTACAGTCCAGTACGGAGGCTGTACGGCAGCTGAATTCAGGTGGCAGCTGCACACTTTTTCGTACAGGTGGCTGCAGGTTGAGTACTGTTGCAGGCGGCGCATCACCAGGATACAGGCAGCGCATAAAAAGCTAGGTCATGTGTGTGCTTTTTGGAGAACGCAGATTTTTACAGAAGGCAAAGATTAGTTTTCCATGAACATAGACATCATGTCGATGGCGTTCATCTGATGGAACTTTCAGCTTCTCTAAGCTTTGGTACAGGACTGTTTTGGGACAGTTTATGGGCTGTTTTTGTTTGGTTGCAAATTCAGCTATATGCTTGGGTTTTTGGCTACAGGTACAGGTCTTGTGGTTATGTTTCTTGGCATGGGAGTGAAGCAAGCTCGCATGGCTGCGTGCTCATGGAGCAGATTGTTTTCTTCCTGCTAGAAAGGAACAGTGGGAACTACAGCTATGGGCATCTCTATGTTGCCAGATGTTTCATGAGGGAACAGGCAACTTGATGTATGGAAACAGGACATAAGTTTCAAAGGGAAACAGGCCTAAGGGTTTCATGTGGAAACAGGTCGTAGGTTTCTCGATGAGGAAACATGTTTTTGGGTTTCTCCAGGAGACAGGTCACATGCAGGCAAAGGGTACAGGAATGGACACATGTTTGGTACAGCCTTGCTACTGATAGGACAGGGGACAGGGAATCCATGACAGCCTTGCTACTGATAGGACAGGGGACAGGGAATCCATGACAGAGATGGATAGTACCCTTGGATGGTAGAGAGGGTTTGTACAGGTGTGTCAACTGTATGGTATGCTGTGCTGTGATACGAGTTCTCTTTTGAGAGACAGTTTGGGAGTCTGTGTTGTGATGCAGAAGCACTGGATGTGTCAGGGTGTGATGCTGTTCATAGTGTGAGAGGCTATGGATGGTTGTGGCAGCCTTGATCATGGGAGAAAGCTTCTGTATGCAGGCTCAATGTGAAGAGTCTTTCGATATGAACAATGGCTGGACTTGTTTGTGGATGCTGTGTGGAAAAGAAGCCAGATGCAGGTTCTTTGCAGGCTTCAGGAGTTCTACTGGGACGGTTGAATTACCAGCCTTATATTGTAATCAAAGCTCTTGTAATCAATTAAAGAAATACCGCAAGGGGCGCCACTGCGATTTGGGGCCAATCGGTGTCCGTGTACTATTTGTAGGAGCACTCTAGCTCCCCCTGTTTGTTTTCCTTTTCTAGGTCCTCAATGGCGTTGAAGTGTTTTATGTGCGAGTGTTTGTTTCACCGCCCTTGGTTTATCAGAGGCCGGTTTACAAGGTTCCGTTTGCCGGGACACATCGTCGACTTTCTCAAGGAGGCGAGCCCGTGGTTGTCACATCAAAAGCTTCAACATGAGGAAAGTGAAAAGGAAGTGCAGGACACAGTACAGGATTTTGTGTCTTTGCCTATATGAGGTGAAGAGCAAGAGCTGAAGATGAAGTTCAGGAGAAAAGACACCAAGAACAAGAAGTAGTCGGCCAGGAACAAGAAGCAGTTGAAGTGTTATGGTGCAGGAGATGCGTTGAAGGCTATGGCTTTCGACAATTTGTCACCGGTGGTATCTTCATAGAGGCTTCATGGGTTCGGAAGACAGTTTCTTTCTATGTTTAGCAGTGGTGATCTACTATGCTTCATCGAGGACTTGTGCTTATCACTTGGGTGGAGTGCAAGCAGGTTTTGGGTGCCTGAGGATGTATCAGATGAGGCTCAGATGGAAGTGGAGGAACTTGACGAGGTTCTTATTCCTGAGCATATACTGGCACATTAGGTACAGGATAAAGTTTCCCGTCGCTATCCTGTGAAGTTCAAGAGCTGTTCACTGATGGATACGAAGTGGATGGAGGAGGTTCACTGATGGATGCGAAGTGGATGGAGGAGGGTGACTTAGCAGATTCACCTCAGGAGTTGCAGCTTTATCTTGATGCCTTTGAGTTGGAGTCGACTCTTGTTACGGCTCATTCAGGTTCAGCAGAGCATGGGTCTGGAGCATTGCCTGATGCTCAAGAGGGGGGTAGCACCTCCGCTCCCTTGTTGTTACAGACAGGCTCATTTGTTATCTAGGAGTCGCTTGGTGACATCTTTGTATTCACCCGAAGGTACTGAGGCTGACAGTACATCTGCTTATGGGACTTCTATGATATTGTGTTCTAGACACATGAGATGATGGTTGAGTATGGTTCACAGTCGCGCGCACCTGGAACTCTAACTGCAACTATGGATAACTCTATGGAGGACATAAGTCTTGCGAGCAGTCCTAGAGTTGGTTTGGTTCATGGAAATATGGATCAAACTCTATTTGTGCATGTATGCATACACTTTTTGAGGTAGAGGTATTTTTGTATTCTGGTGCCATTGGATCCTGGTACCATTGAGAATACATTGGGAAATACTCTGCATTGTGTCATGTGCTGCATGTATGTTGGTATGATACATCAAGTGCCTTATTATGTTCATGGGTGTGACTCCTGCGGGATGGCCATGAGACATATGTGGGAAAGTACTTGGTAGATGTAGTGTTTGGATGCATTGAGTGCTTGCATATGCTCATGTTTTACCATCACTCGTGGGTCCTGCGGGATGCCCATGGGCGTAAGGCTTGCGAGCAGCCCTTAGACTGTTACTTTGGAGTAGGTAGAGCATTTTGAGGAGCATATTGTTTGCGAATGCATGTGTGTGTCATGCATATGTGTGTCATATGTAGAATGATGCATGGTTTTGTTTTTGGCTAACACAGTTAACGTGTTTCCATTTGCTTTTAGACTTTTGCTGTAGGTTCTGAAGGAACAAGCAAGAGGACAGTGTGGCTTATTGTGCAGGATGAATGTTCTATCATCCAGATGCATTGGAAGGCCATTGTTTTTGCCATATGGGGAGTCTTTGCTCATAAGATGCTTTACTGTGCCATTGAGTGCAATCGAGGACGCTTGCCATTTTTCAAGAGGGGGGTATGTCACGACCCTGTGTTTTTCTCTGGACAAGATGCAGATGTGCACGGGGACATGGTGGACAGTGTGAATGGCATCAGGTGGGAGTGAAGATGGAAGCCCATGTGTGGATAACCCCAAGTGTGAAGGGGACAAAGAGATTTTAACTTAAAAGGTTTCAAAAACCTTTAAAAATTATTATAAAGCCCTTCATTAAAGAAAAACGTGGCCCTTATGCTATTTTGGGGCCACGTGTGCTTTTTGGGTAAAAGGAGGGCTAGCAGGCAAAAGAGGCGCCTATCCCTACAGCAAGCGCATGTGCTTTTTGGCTGAGGAGGGCTGGTCGCCTGAAGATGCATGCTGGCTGCGCATGGAAGGGCTGGACTGCAGGTACAGTGTACGGCTGCTGTGCAGGTACAGTCCACGTGGCAAGTCAGGCGGCTGTCTGCAGGTACAGTCCATGTTGCAGATTTTGGTTGTGTAGATTCTGGTGCCTACTATGCAGGTCTTGGGCTGGCGGCTGGAACAGTAACTGCAGGCCTGTACGGACAGCAGGTACAGTCCAGTACGGAGGCTGTACGGCAGCTGAATTCAGGTGGCAGCTGCACACTTTTTCGTACAGGTGGCTGCAGGTTGAGTACTGTTGCAGGCGGCGCATCACCAGGATACAGGCAGCGCATAAAAAGCTAGGTCATGTGTGTGCTTTTTGGAGAACGCAGATTTTTACAGAAGGTAAAGATTAGTTTTCCATGAACATAGACATCATGTCGATGGCGTTCATCTGATGGAACTTTCAGCTTCTCTAAGCTTTGGTACAGGACTGTTTTGGGACAGTTTATGGGCTGTTTTTGTTTGGTTGCAAATTCAGCTATATGCTTGGGTTTCTGGCTACAGGTACAGGTCTTGTGGTTATGTTTCTTGGCATGGGAGTGAAGCAAGCTCGCATGGCTGCGTGCTCATGGAGCAGATTGTTTTCTTCCTGCTAGAAAGGAACAGTGGGAACTACAGCTATGGGCATCTCTATGTTGCCAGATGTTTCATGAGGGAACAGGCAACTTGATGTATGGAAACAGGACATAAGTTTCAAAGGGAAACAGGCCTAAGGGTTTCATGTGGAAACAGGTCGTAGGTTTCTCGATGAGGAAACATGTTTTTGGGTTTCTCCAGGAGACAGGTCACATGCAGGCAAAGGGTACAGGAATGGACACATGTTTGGTACAGCCTTGCTACTGATAGGACAGGGGACAGGGAATCCATGACAGCCTTGCTACTGATAGGACAGGGGACAGGGAATCCATGACAGAGATGGATAGTACCCTTGGATGGTAGAGAGGGTTTGTACAGGTGTGTCAACTGTATGGTATGTTGTGCTGTGATACGAGTTCTCTTTTGAGAGACAGTTTGGGAGTCTGTGTTGTGATGCAGAAGCACTGGATGTGTCAGGGTGTGATGCTATTCATAGTGTGAGAGGCTATGGATGGTTGTGGCAGCCTTGATCATGGGAGAAAGCTTCTGTATGCAGGCTCAATGTGAAGAGTCTTTCGATATGAACAATGGCTGGACTTGTTTGTGGATGCTGTGTGGAAAAGAAGCCAGATGCAGGTTCTTTGCAGGCTTCAGGAGTTCTACTGGGACGGTTGAATTACCAGCCTTATATTGTAATCAAAGCTCTTGTAATCAATTAAAGAAATACCGCAAGGGGCGCCACTGCGATTTGGGGCCAATCGGTGTCCGTGTACTATTTGCAGGAGCACTCTAGCTCCCCCTGTTTGTTTTCCTTTTCTAGGTCCTCAATGGCGTTGAAGTGTTTTATGTGCGAGTGTTGGTTTCACCGCCCTTTGCTATCTGAAGGCCGGTTTACAGTAATTCTACTAGTTTTTTTTCCATTTGGACTCTTTCGAGCTGAATTTGGAGTTGCCTTATCTACTCCTTTAACTTTTGGTTGTCTTCGTCTTCTTTTTGCAGAAGCGTTTTTCGAATGGTTCTTCTTCTTTAGTGATGTCTTTGGAGCTTGATGCCATGGTGGATGGGCAAGTGGTTTTTCTTGATCTCAGCTTTACCATCCACAAGATGCTTTGACCCTAGGTTGCCAGGCTGAATCACGTCCCAAGCTTTGATGCAAATGTAGCATGCGCTGAGCTAGGACCGAGGCCTTCTTGAAACCTGAGTTTAGTGAGTCTTTAGTAATCCTTTAAAACATCATACATGAATTTGAAAGATGTAGTCCACACCAAATGGGGTCCCAAATTACCCATTGAAGACCCCCTCCCCCCCATCACCCCCCCCCCCCCCCCCCCGCGGCGGCCCTTGCAAGCAGGAGTAATTTTTTTTTAAATTCTTCTTTTGGAGAACTGAATACAAGCTGAACTGTGTCAACAAGACTTTGCGGACAAACTGACTGACTGGCCGCCAGACGCAAGGACAAAGCAACCAAACGTTGGGCAGAACTGTGCTTAAGCTGTAGGTGACTGTGAAGCTATCTTCGAAGAGGATACACCAGCCCGAGACTGAGGGTTGGTGTGCTGAATACTCTTGAAGAGGCTGAGCTTCTTTTGCCTTGGACTGAAAGCACAAGAGTGGCCGTGAGTATGCAAAGGCTAGAGCCTAAGCATACATGCTTGGCTGAATCTGCTTGATAACTTTGATTTTATCTGATGATTTTTGGGACTGACTGTGGCTTGCCTTTATATATGGATCCAGGGGGACTGGTTGGCTGCCAGAGTATGCTGTCGGCCTGTTGAGAAAGCCCACGACTTGATTTAACTAGCATTTAATGCTTTGTTTGCTGTGTGGCTGGTTGGCGCTGACTGCTGCATTACTTGGCCGACAACAGTCTGCCAATGGCCGACTACTGTCCAGGCCATCCTTGTCCTTGCCGACTGCATGCTCAGTCCCATAGGCTGCCGCGTAGTGCCTAAAGGAAGGCTAGGGCTATTAGCTACCCCTTGCAAGGCTTGCCCCTACTACATGAAGTGCAACTAAATGCTTCTAATGCAATCTACTCCTATGGCTGACATCTACATGCACCTACATGATGAACACTTGCTGAATTCTCCACAGTGGGTTAAGAGGACTCACACTGACCTCTATGGCTGGGAGACTGGCCTACATAGCTCGTGGTTGACATGTCCTAGCATGGGGCTCACAAAGGGGTCATGGCATACGACAAAATATCTTGAAAGGCACTACTTCTGTGCATGATTCTTGCGTTGTTGATGAGCCAGGTTGTCACCATGTACCACAGTGCATGGGTGCACGTGACAAGGGAACATGTCCTAGATGGGGCAATAGAGTGTAGTGATGAGCCCAAATCATTGTGATTGTTGAAGTCTCAAGTCACTCCACCATCGCTCTGAACGGAGGTTTGTTCGGTATATTGGAGTTTGTGTGTGCATCACATGTGTACTTGTAATTCTGTACCATGTGAACCACCTCTTATAGCCACTAAAGTGTTTGTGTTTAAGCAATGATGTCATTGGATTAGCCAAGTGTCACTATCCCATAAGTAGTGTGTTGAGAAAGATAAGGTATTCAATCTATAAAAGCATGTACTTGGTGTGAGCTTTAATATAACCAATAGAATCTCATTGAGTCTTGCAACAGTTTCTCTCACTAGAGCAAAAAAAAATTGGGATACAAGGAAGAAGACCCAATCCCCTTCCTCAAGGCATGGCCGGCAGGGAAGGACCTTACACGCCTACGAGCACTCATCTTGCAGTTTGAGAATGAAGTGAAGAGGATTGACTTCCTCAAGAAGAGGGTCATCCTTCGAGGTTTGGAGGGAAGCCCCATCTATTTAGATAAGGAGCTCACACAGGCCCAGGTGGAACACCAGAAACAGCTCATACCAAGGGTACGTGCAGCCCGAGCGGAAGGGAAGAAAGCAGTTCACAGAGATGGCCACGTCATCATTGATGGCAAGGTGATCGCATAGAGGTGCGCAGCATATGAGACACGGATACAGCTTGCAGTTTGGAGTTGCAATGGAGCACTATGGTCGGGGACCCAGGCTGGATGGATGATGTGATCAGGAACAGGGACATTATTTTCTTTATAGAGACACACTAGAGCCCTCAGAGAGGTCTGCCACGTGTAACAAGATTCCAGTGGGAATTAGCTTTCAGAGGGAGCACACGGAGTGCAGGTAGAGCTAGAGGATCAGGAGGAGTGGCCATTCTATTTAGAACCGAGCTTCAGTCGAGGATCAACATTATCAGCAGAGACCCATAGGGCCGTTTTATGTGGGTGAGATTTCAGCTGACATAGGCTAGGACTATGGACATTGCTGTGTGCTACTTTCCACCAGACACCTCACATTATGCCATGAATACAGAGGAGATAGAGGAGGTGGAGGAGAGGGAGGAGACCGGAGGAGCTACGTCACCATACAGTGTGCTCTCAGATGAGATTACACAGTACCTTAGACTGGGAGAGGTCTTACTAGTGGGGGACTTCAATGCCAGGACGAGATCTGTAGAACTGGAGTTTTGTAGAAGCTCCAGTACGGGCACCCATTTCTGGCTAGTGTGAAACCCTATCAAATCGAGCGAATAAGGTGGTTGATCTCTTGTCTAGAGAGATCCAAGAAGGGGTAGGCAATTCACGTACTGGAATGCAGTGAGGTGGTCCATTAAAAAAATAAAATAAAATTATATATATATATATATATATATATATATATATAAACCCTAAACCCCTTAACTGCTGCTGGACTTTCATTTACACCTAGCTGACTGCATGTGTTGTCACGACCCTGCGTTTTTCTCTGGACAAGATGCAGATGTGCACGGGGACATGGTGGACAGTGTGAATGGCATCAGGTGGGAGTGAAGATGGAAGCCCATGTGTGGATAACCCCATGTGTGAAAGGGGGCAAAGAGATTTTAGCTTAAAAGGTTTAAAAACCTTTAAAAATTTTTAAAAAGCCCTTCATTAAAGATAATCGTGGCCCTTATGCTATTTTGGGGGCCACGTGTGCTTTTTGGGAAGAAGAGGGGCTGGCAGGCAGAAGGAGGCGCCTATCTTTGGTTGACGTGTGTGCTTCTTTGCAGAGGAGGGCTGGTCACCTGAAGATACATGTGTGCTGCACACAGGAGAGTTCATGCTGGTCTGTACGACTGTACGGACAGCTGTACGGACAGGACATAATTTGGCGCTGGACAGTTCTGCTGCAGGCGTGTACAGGCAGCGCTGGACAGAGCAGCGCATGTTCTTCTCTATGCGCAAGGGGCTGGACTGCAGGGCCTAGTCGGTTGCATGGTGGATGCACGTGGGCTGAACTGCAGGTACAAGGCGACAGCGTGGAAGAGAGGACAGTTGGGCAGTGGCTGATCTGAGCGTGGGACTCTCCCCCTTCCTAGTGAAAAGCTGCGCAGATAAGCAGGGCATGAGAGGCTCTTTTGGAAAGAGGGAGCTGCAGGAGAAACAAGGGCGTACATGTGGGGACAGCCAGTACCGCTTTCTCTCTCTCTCTCTCTCTCTCTCTCCCTCTGCTGAAGAGTAGACAAGGGTTGATATCTCTTGATACAAAGGTGGACAGAGACTGGATTTCCATGAACATAGACATCATGTTGATGGCGTTCATCTGATGGAACTTTCAGTTTCTCTTTGCTTTGGATTTGGGACTGTTTTGGGACAGTTTATGGGCTGTTTTTGTTTGGTTGCAAATTCAGCTATGTGCTTGGGTTTTTGGCTGCAAGTACAGGTTATTTTGGTTATGTTTCTTGGCATGGGAGTGAAGCAAGCTCGCGTGGCTGCGTGCTCATGGAGCAGATTGTTTTCTTCCTGCTAGAAAGGAACAGTGGGACCTACATATATGGGCATCTCTTTGTTGCCAGATGTTTCATGAGGGAACAGGTAACTAGATGTATGCCGTTGTTGGCAAGGAAACATGTTTTTGGGTTTCTCCAGGAGATAGGTCACATGCAGGCAGAAGGAGTACAGGAGTGGACACATGTTTGGTACAGCCTTGCTACTGATAGGACAAGGGACAGGGAATCCATGACAGAGATGGATAGTACCCTTGGATGGTAGAGAGGGTTTGTACAGGTGTGTCAACTGTATGGTATGCTGTGCTGTGATGCGAGTTCTCTTTTGAGAGACAGTTTGGGAGTCTGTGTTGTGATGCAGGAGCACTGGAAGTGTCAGGGTGTGATGCTGTTCATAGTGTGAGAGGCTATGGATGGATGTGGCAGCCTTGATCATGGGAGAAAGCTTCTGTATGCAGACTCAATGTGAAGGGCCTTTTGATATGAACAATGGCTGGACTTGTTTGTGGATGCCGTGTGGACAAGAAGCCAGATGCAGGTTCTTTGCAGGCTTCAGGAGTTATACTGGGACGGCTGAATTACCAGCCTTATATTGTAATCAAAGCTCTTAAAATCAATTAAAGAAATACCGCAAGGGGCACCACTGCGATTTGGGGCCAATCGGTGTCCGTGTACTATTTGTAGGAGCACTCTAGCTCCCCCTGTTTGTTTTCCTTTTCTAGGTCCTCAATGGTGTTGAAGTGTTTTATGTGCGAGTGTTTGTTTCACCGCCCTTTGGTTTCTGAAGGCCAGTTTTCATGTGTGCTGCTGCCCGACCCTCGTGTGTGCTGGTATGTATGCTCCTGGGCCTCCTTGTAAGCTGGCCGGCCTGTCTAGGTGGGCTTTGATCACCTGCAGGTCTGTTACACTTCCACTCCGTAGAGTACCACTGGGGTGATGTACTTTTTGAGAGGCCATTTTTTGATCTTAACCTGATTACATGTGGTCTCTAATGCATTATATGCGCATTTCCCTGCCTGTAGCTTAGGCATCACATGTTGCTACCGTCTATGATTTGAGGGTGTTTGTATATACAGATTTTTGAAAGTGTCTATCTCTTCGAGTGTGTGATTTTGGTAGAGGGCAGAGGTGAAAGGCCTATTAATAAGTGTCATCCTTTTGCTAGTACTAGTACTTGCAGTGAGTAGGAATGTTCACACTGGTAAAGGTCAAAGACATGTTGTACTCTTTACAGGAAAATTATGTTTATCTTATGTACTCTTCGAGTGTGTGATTTTGGTGGAGGGCAGAGGTGAAAGGCCTATTAATAAGTGTCATCCTTTTGCTAGTACTAGTACTTGCAGTGAGTAGGAATGTTCACACTGGTAAAGGTCAAAGACATGTTGTACTCTTTACAGGAAAATTATGTTTCACTTATGTTTATCTGGTTCTTTTTATTGCTCTTTTGTGCCTATCCTTTTATAAAATTTCTATAATGCAGATTTCTCTAGCTATTTGAGTTTACAGGTCAATATGGAGATTATTATTTACATTCTCTTGTTATTGTTTTGTGGCTTTCTCAGTACATCTTCCCTTACCAATGGACCTGGAGCACATCATTCTTATTAGGAGGGCTGCTGAGTGCAACAGATCCAGTTGCAGTTGTTGCACTTCTTAAGGAGCTTGGTGCAAGTAAAAAATTGAATACGTTGATCGAGGGAGAGTCATTAATGAATGATGGGTGGGGCTCTTTACAGAAGGTTAAGTGTGATTTCTTTGGTGTTTCTCAAACATTTCATGCTCTTAGACCTTGGAATTTCAGTACGTTATACCTATCCAGCCTGCATTGGGTCCTCTGTTTGTCTGTTGACCCCAAGCTTTTCTTTAGTGTAGCTATTTGCAAATAAGAAACGATGTGGGGCTTTTCATTATCGTAGTACAATAGCCATCAACTATATGACCTTTTTAACAGCCAAGTTTTTGACAGAACTGCAATCGTTATTTTTCGGTTGTTCTTGGAGCTAGTACTTGGTCAAACCTTCAATGCAGCAACTGTAGTGGCGTATCTGTCTAGGGTTGCTCTTGGAGGGTAAGCTTCTACTTCAACTCAAAAAATCACTTGTCGTTTTATGTGTTACAGCTGCCTGTACTGATTTTGGTATTCTTTGGACTGTGTAGAGTAGCTTTAGGGCTTGGGTTTGGACTTGTCTCAGTGCTGTGGTTGGGATTAGTTTTCAACGATACAGTCATAGAAATAGCTCTCACTTTGACAGCAAGCTACGTTGCTTACTACACTGTATGTGGTTTGATGCCATGCCTATCTTGTCTAGATTATTTGTTACTAATGCTTAAAGGCATATCAGGGTAGTGTTTTTTGTGAAATTTTATTAAGACTTTATGTGATGGTTGGATTCTTTTTGAGGTAGTATATTATTGTTGAAGTTTTAGAGGCTTTCCAAAGAAATGTAAAACATTGAATGCTATGCAGAGTTGGAATTTGGTTTTTAAGATGATGATATTTGGGGTGAGGTTTCTAAAGTATGACATCTTGATTCAGCAAGGGAGTGGATCACGATAAAGTTCTAGTATTGTGTGTGAGACGCACTTTAGTGATAATTCAAGTGGGCATGCATTGTAGGTGAATTTTGCATTTGCTTGGTGTTCTTAAGCATATTTAGGTGATGATAAGGTTGCTTTCTAATCATAGTTGCATTGAAATGAGTTTCATTCTGTACAAAACCATACAAAGCAGGTTTTTTTCCATGCTTGTTTTTCTTTTTATTTTTCCTCAAGGCTTTAATAAAACGTACCTTTGATGTGAGGCTAATGTTTACTCCCTGTAGTTGCTCACAGCCCATGCATTACCTGTTTGTAGATGATTTTGGGGGATAGAGATCCTTGAACCCAAACCCCAACTCTATTTTGGTGGGCATTGTTTGACAACATTGGTACGAAGTTGTTGTTTTTGTCAACTTCTCATTTGCAGACAGATAGACAATGTGAAATTACAAATTCAGCTGTCCTTGAACCGTTGAGATGTTATGTATCTGAGCGGAAGTCAGAGTGGGAGAAGTATATGTCGCTTGTTGAGTTTGCTCACAACAACACTTCGCATACTTCCATGGGCAAGGCGCCCTTTGAGATTCTTTATGGCTAGGTGGTGTTGCCACCCATCCTTATGACTAAGGATGAGATAGTAGATGAGTTTGTCCAAGACTTGGATGATGCATTTGCACAGGTGCAGCCAGCTATAGAATGATCTCTCAGGCAAAGCATAAAAAGGCAATCAGAAGGCAGTTCGATTTCAAAGAAGGTGATTGGGTATTGCTTAAATTTGAAAAGACATGCCTTCGGAAGACGCCAAGAAAAGAAGGAAAGTATCCTAAGCTTTTCAAAGGTACTATGGGCTTTTGTAGACCTTACAAAAGATCAATGATGTTGCTTTTCGGTTTGTTCTTCTAGATCACTAGAGGATTCATAATGCTTTTCATGTGAGCTTGCTGATGCCATATGTGGGATTGACGTCAATGGAGTCAGTTCAAGAGGTTCTATAGCTTGAGCAGTTTGTTTTCCAGAAGGAATGGAAAGTTACTGGTTGCAAGCTGTCTGTAGAGGTACCTTGTGAAGTTCAGAACTACCTACCCATATGGAGTGCAAAGACATAGTAGGCTAGCCTAGCTATGCGTGTGGATCATATGGGTAGTGCCCACATGGAATCCAGCCTCCAAGGGCATGGCAGGATGTTTTGGACCTCGAGCGGTGTTCGTCTGTATTTCGGGCGATATCCAATCGAGACCCCAGAAAAGCAGAGGCGGATTTAGGGAAGCCCAATCTCTTTTAGGCGTCTATTCTCTTAGGGTTTCTAGAGAGAGAAAAGTTGGTTGTCACAAGCGGGCACGTGTAGTACAGAAAACCAGTGGCCCGAGTCACAGCATACATTCAACATACATCATAACATAAGCATGAATCAACACATCTATCACATACATCATGTACATATACATCCTGTAACCACATAAGATAATCTTGCACATGACACAACACTAGGGGCTGAAGTTGGGCCAACACCCCCCCCCCCTCCCCCGAGGTAACTTTATTACCAATAGAGTAATCTCTTGTACAAGATGCGGGTGCCCAGGAGTTCCACTCCTCTGAAGGCACGAGATTTATTTAAATCTGTGTAAAACAAAGCAATACAAGCTCTCGGTCACCAACCAGAGCAAGACAATAGAGAAAACAAATCCTTGGTCACCAACCAAGGCCAAAGCAGTCACCAACTACTGTCCAGATAAAGTTTCACGGCTGTCCACACGATTGTGCAATTCAGCAGCTCCAAACAGGCCCAAAACAGCACTTAGGCCAATCGTTTTGCATCCCATGAAGCTCGGTTGAAACGTGGCACAACTTGCATCTGTTCCATCTCAAGGAAACCCATGAAGTATGGTTGACCAGCTTTAGGGAGCAATTAAGCAACTCGACTGGCCGTATGTGGCTTGTAGAAACCCGACCAGCAGTAGAAGAGAGAAGAGTACCGTCGGCCAGCCTTGTAACTTGTTTTTCTACAGTCGACCAGCCCTATTGACCTTGTTCCATGAGTTGACCAGCCCTGTAGCTCTTGTGCATAGAGTCGGCCAGCTTTTCCACACTTCTTACTGCTGTCCACAGCCCATATGCCCTCTACAAAAGAAGTCGACCTGCTCCATGTGGCTGCACTAGCTTGCTCTACACCCCAAAAACCCAAAAAAGCAACTCGTGTGTGGCAAAAATGGCCCCCAGGGTCACTTTTGGCAACTCGTGGGTTTTTGGTCCATGCCCGGGTGCCCAAACCTAATAATTGGTCCCGGCTCATTAAAATAGTCCAGCCCGATGTGAACTCTTATAAATTATGAGTTTGTTTGCCCAAACTTTAATGAATCTGAACGTGCAACCATAGACTTTAGTAAACAAAGAAATAATACTTAAAATAAAGTTGAGTGTGCACACTTACCACCTGCACAACACATAAAATTCACCGCCTCGATGCCCGTGGACATTCACAGGAAAAATACCATGCAATGTCACACATGCAAGTGCATGTTACAGGCAAATACTTGTGCGTGATGATTTGGATTGAATCTCCCAACTTGCCATCTTGTACACAAAAATTGTCACGACCATGGTCACCACCCATGCTAGATCCAAATTCTCTACTCACTACATCCATTGCCCTTGCATGAGTCCAGCGAACTCACTAGGATCACCAACTTTTCCATGAGTTAACATACTCACTGAACAAAGTCACCAACTCTTTCATTAGTTTATGCAGACATTAGGGTCACCAACCCTTGCATGAATGCATAACTACAGTAGACAGAGTCACCAACTCTTCTTATTGACTTAGAGTCACCAACTCTAATCACTCATTAAAGTCACCAACTTTTACACGAGTGAATCCATCATGTTCCAAGAAATCCTTCTGCATGGCATAGATCTCTGGAGGATTGTGACATGGTTGCCTTCATTTGAAGCTTGGAGTGAGCTGGTCGCCTTCATCTGGAGCCCCTTGTGTGATGGTCGATTGCACCCGAGGCCTCCTATGAGCTGGTCGACTTCTTCTTGGGCTGCCATATTCTTGTTACAGGCTGTGTGGGCAGTTTGCACTGTGCAGGATGTTTTTAGTTGCTTTGATCTGGCCGTTTAGCTCCAGAGATTGGTGTCGGATTCTGTCTAGTTTGTGAGCTTCTAGGGGTGTTCTAGGTGACCACAGGGTAGCTGGTGTTGCTAGGGAATTTTGGGAGGAGTTAGGAAAGTGTGGATACATGTTGTGGGTGTGACTATGTGTCACCAGCCTAGACATTTCCCAGTCTGAAAAGGTCTGGTGGACTCCAGGATGCTTAAATATTTGGAAAGTACAAGCTTTGGGAATGGGGGATTATCCTAGAATACAAAGAACCACACTCCTAAAATTTAGGAGAGTTGCTATTTTTGGCCCGACTCCGATGGAAATTCTGTTCGCGTCATTACATCTGGAATTGAGCAGATACCAAGAGTTGGCAAAGTGCCTATGACAGAATGTCTACCATTTGGGATATTTTTAGAGGTAAAGATTATGGAAGGACCCATCTCTTAGATTGGGACATGTGGCAAGAAAGTGGACCAAAGTGAGACAAGTGGCCTGACACTTGTTAGAAAAAGGATCAAAGTGAGACAAGTGGCCTCACACTTGTCATTGTAGCCTTCTCTTGCCATTTTAGCTCATGGGAGGCCTAAATCTATAAATTGGAGCCCTCTCTCTTCATTAATGGAGGCTTTCTTGCTGCACACTAGCCTCTACCACCGTTGAAGGCTTCTCTAATGATGGCTACTCTCTTTCTCTCTCACTTGAAGGCTGCCCATGAAGAATACCGGCTGTATGGGACTGTTTTGGAGGCTTCCATCGCGAAGAAATAGTGAAGGCAAGGGTATTCAATCATTTATTATGATTTCTAGCCATTGTATGTGTTGTACCAGCATTTGTACTTGCTGTACCTGCTGTACCAGCCACCATACCGGCTGTACCAGCCACTGTACTTGCTGTACCTGCTTCTGTACTTGCTATACTTGCTGTACCAGCCACCGTACCGGTTGTACCAGCCACTGTACTTGCTGTACCTGCTTTTGTACTTGCTGTACCTGCTGTACCGGCTGAATGGAGAGTTGTACTTACTGTACTAGCTCTATTGCATGAAGACCCGTGGTTTTCGGGGAAGAATCAGTACCCACACGGAGGTATATGGATTATATTGTTGGCTCGGCATTCTACAGCCTATGTTCCGGCTTGGTTGCCTTGTGTTGGGCTGTGCTATGGCATTTGTATAGGGTTAATCCGCCATCTCCCGTGGGGAGAGTAAGGCCCTCAAAGCCTGTACATGATATTATTCTCCTTGGGTAATAAAATACTCCAAGGGGGGGGGTCGGCCCATTCCGGCCTCTATGCGGTGTCACATGTGCAAGATCCATTTTCAGCATTTGTGGATGTTTTGTCCAGCTTTATGTTTTATGCAAAGTGATGATGGATATGTGTTAAGGCTGTGGCCATGTTTAAATGTTTTAATATGCATTGATGGTATCAACAAGTGTGTCAAAGGCCTTAGTCCCCCGGGCACCCGCCCCCCGCGAGTTACATTGGTATCAGAGCATAGGCTTTCTTGGAAGCGAAGGCTTCCTTCTATCAATAAGGAAGAGAAAAGATCTGGAGTGGGGACCACACTTACCATCATTGCTATTAAGCATGGCCAGCCACTTCAGAGCCTATGAAGCAAGAGCATGAGCAATAGACAGCTTGGTCTAAGGATTTATGAATTCACAAAATTTATCTTGGAAGTATGGAGTTGGCTTTATGTGCACACGTTTAGCACTCTTTCCATATGGATATTGTGGATTATATTATCAAGCTTACAGGCAAGCTATATGGAGATATATCTCAAGATATCTTAAGGATATGGTGACGAGATATTTCTGTTGGCTTCATGACCAACCTGGCAAAGAACAGCTAAGTATACTTTGAGTTTGCAAAGTTGGTGCTTTTGCTATTTACTATGAAGTGTTTTTGATGTTCACTAACCCTTGTATAGCTATGCAAGGAGAAAGGTGTTGTTGTTTGCCTTGAGATGGTTTCAGGGAAACATTGTTTATGGCTCCCTTTAATGGGATGAATTCTTTTCATGGCTCCCTTTATTGGGATGGATTATATCTATGGAGATTTCTTTCTTGGACGAGATTTATATAGATATTGGGCTTCACAAGCAATTTCTATGGACGAATTTGTCCGAGTTTATAGAGAAGCAATCTTTGGATATCTCATGGATATGATGCTTTTATGGATAAAGTCCACCTCTACTCCAAGGTGTGTGGTTAGCACGGAGTATGTGGTAAGAGTTATGGTATACAAGGATTATGATATACAGGTGTATGGATTCCTGGACTTCTTTTCTAGGAATTTGGATCCATCCTCAGGTTTATGGATTATTCTTTTTGGCTCCCTTTATTTGGGATGCATTGATTTTATGGAAGTCGTGGTTATCTCATGGATCGAGGATTTCTATTGGCGGCCGAAATGCATGTAAAACTACTGGTGGTCGAAATGCCTATGAACTATGTGTAGCAGATATGCCTATAAACTATCTATGCCTGTGAGTGATTCTTATTTTATGTTACACACTTGAGTCCACCTCTCCTCCAAGGTGTGTGTTCAGAGTACCAACACGGAGTGCAAGTGGTAAGAGTGGACATGATGCCTAGTTGGTAGGGGACTTATGTCTATACCAAGGGTCATGTGGACTGACACCTTCTTGGCAGGAGACTATGTCTACGCCAAGTGTCAGTAGACTGGAATGTGGTATGCTGGGGACTTGACGTCTGCGCTCAGATCCAGTGGACGTTCTACATCCGCGTGCACGGTCAATCGGTCTTCTATTTCTCTGCCTGGTCTTTGCATATGTAAGCATGGAAGCCAGTGGAGAGTAGCATGCGTTTGACGTGACACTGGGGATTGGGGAACGAGTAATTGCTTCTTGGAGTTGGATTCAACTTAGAGTATGGACAGAGAGACATGATTATGATACCTGGACTTATGGGACTTTTTTGTCTCACCCATTTATTTTGGGACATGATTATGGTATCTTGACTTATGGGACTGTTTTCTCTCGCCCATTTATTTGGGACATGGATTATTTCAGTCATATTGGATTTTTGAGACTGTCTAGTCTCGCCCACTTGATGGGACATGATTATATCTTGAATATATGGCTTAAAGCTTAAAGTTGCGGACAACTTTTAAGAAGTTGGGGAGGATGTCACCAGCCTAGACATTTCCCAGTCTGAAAAGGTCTGGTGGACTCCAGGATGCTTAAATATTTGGAAAGTACAAGCTTTGGGAATGGGGGATTATCCTAGAATACAAAGAACCACACTCCTAAAATTTAGGAGAGTTGCTATTTTTGGCCCGACTCCGATGGAAATTCTGTTCGTGTCATTACATCTGGAATTGAGCAGATACCAAGAGTTGGCAAAGTGCCTATGACAGAATGTCTACCATTTGGGATATTTTTAGAGGTAAAGATTATGGAAGGACCCATCTCTTAGATTGGGACATGTGGCAAGAAAGTGGACCAAAGTGAGACAAGTGGCCTGACACTTGTTAGAAAAAGGATCAAAGTGAGACAAGTGGCCTCACACTTGTCATTGTAGCCTTCTCTTGCCATTTTAGCTCATGGGAGGCCTAAATCTATAAATTGGAGCCCTCTCTCTTCATTAATGGAGGCTTTCTTGCTGCACACTAGCCTCTACCACCGTTGAAGGCTTCTCTAATGATGGCTACTCTCTTTCTCTCTCACTTGAAGGCTGCCCATGAAGAATACCGGCTGTATGGGACTGTTTTGGAGGCTTCCATCGCGAAGAAATAGTGAAGGCAAGGGTATTCAATCATTTATTATGATTTCTAGCCATTGTATGTGTTGTACCAGCATTTGTACTTGCTGTACCTGCTGTACCAGCCACCATACCGGCTGTACCAGCCACTGTACTTGCTGTACCTGCTTCTGTACTTGCTATACCTGCTGTACCAGCCACCGTACCGGTTGTACCAGCCACTGTACTTGCTGTACCTGCTTCTGTACTTGCTGTACCTGCTGTATCGGCTGAATGGAGAGTTGTACTTACTGTACTAGCTCTATTGCATGAAGACCCGTGGTTTTCGGGGAAGAATCAGTACCCACACGGAGGTATATGGATTATATTGTTGGCTCGGCATTCTACAGCCTATGTTCCGGCTTGGTTGCCTTGTGTTGGGCTGTGCTATGGCATTTGTATAGGGTTAATCCGCCATCTCCCGTGGGGAGAGTAAGGCCCTCAAAGCCTGTACATGATATTATTCTCCTTGGGTAATAAAATACTCCAAGGGGGGGGGTCGGCCCATTCCGGCCTCTATGCGGTGTCACATGTGCAAGATCCATTTTCAGCATTTGTGGATGTTTTGTCCAGCTTTATGTTTTATGCAAAGTGATGATGGATATGTGTTAAGGCTGTGGCCATGTTTAAATGTTTTAATATGCATTGATGGTATCAACAAGTGTGTCAAAGGCCTTAGTCCCCCGGGCACCCGCCCCCCGCGAGTTACACTATGGGCTTGAAGCAAGGTGGGAGAACCTGTGAAATATTGGGAACGCTGGGGAAATCATGGCAGGAAGCTCTGATAAACGTCGGCATGCGAGCGGTGTAACCGGGTGTCATAGTTTTATGAGTGCTTTTAGCCTTGTGGACATGTGGGTGGAGTGACTGGTGTTCACAACCCTGTGAGTCTCTTTTGGCTACGTGACTGGAGGCCACATTCTTTTACTTGGGTAGTGGTTGTAATCGGAAAGTAAGTTGCAGGAAGGTGGTGAATCCCCAAGCACCTGTGGTGTCACGTGCACCCATGCATTGTGGTACATGGTGACAAATTGGCTCATCAATAGTGCAAGATTCATGTACAAAAGTAGGACCTTTTAGGATTTGTCGTATGCCGTGACCCCTTTGTGAGCCCAGTGCGGGACATAAGCTACGTAGGTCAGTCTCCCAGCCTTAGAGTGTTAGGTAAGTCCTCTTAAATCACTATGGAGTATTCAACAAGCATTTATCATTCAGGAACATGTAGAGGTCAGCCCTAGCAATAGTTGCATTAGGAGCATGTAGTTGCATCTCATGTAGAAGGGGCTAGCCCTAAGGCCAGCCCCAAGGCAGCCCAAGTGATGGCTAGCCTTGCAAGGGGTAGCAAGCCCCTAGCCATGCTCACAAGACCCAGTTGGCAGCCCTTCATGGGCTTGGGGAATCAGTCGGCCAAGCCAGACTGGGTTTGCCAGCAGACCAACCAGCCCCAGCAGCCCGACCATGTATACTAGCAGCCGACTCAGCATTAGATGCTAGTCGGGTTCAGTTGCACTAGTCGACTGAGCATTTAAGGCATTTAATGCCATTTTGGAGTAGTCGTGAACAACCCTGCAGGCCGACAGCCTCTACAGGCAGCCGATCAGCACCCACAAGGCATATAAAAAGGCAAGAGCAAATTCAGTCCCAAAACATTCATTCAGAAATTCGGAGATCAACAGCAGCACTCAAGCATGTATGTTTAGGCCTGTGCCTATGCATACTTTTAGCCTACTTGTGCTCTTAGTCTAAGGCATAGAAGCTCAGTCTCTTCAGGAGTTTGCAGCACACCTTCCCTCAGTCCTCGGGCCGGTGTATTACTCTCAAAGATAGCTTCACAGATGCCTAAAGCCTAATGCATAGTTCTGCCCAACGTTTGGTGGCTGTGTCCTTGCGTTTGGCGGTCAGTCAGTCAATTTGTCCGCTCAGTCTTGTGGACACAGCTCAACTTGTTTACTGTTTTCTAGAAGAAGAAATAAAGCAAATACTCTTGCTTGCAGGAGGAGGCCCTTCAGTGGGTAATTTGGGACCCCATTTGGTGTCGACTCTACTACATGTATTTTCAGTTTCATGAATGCTGTTTTAATGGATTGCTAAACTCACTAAACACGGGTTTAAAGAAAAGGTCGCGTTGTTTCGCATGGTCCTAGCTCAATGCATGCTACCCTGGTATTAGAGCTTGGGACGTGATTCAACCAAGCAATCTAGGGTGAGGGCATCCGTTGGATAGTAAAGTTGAGATCGGGAAAAACCACTCGCCCATCGACGATGGCATCAAGCTCCGAAGACATAACAAAAGAAGAAGAATCAGTTGAAGAAATGCTTCTGCAAAAAGAAGACGAAGACACCCAGAAGCTAAAGGAGCAGATACGGCAAGTGTAGATGGAAAAAGAACTTGCAGAATTACAGGCAGCCTTGGCCCAACAGGAGACATCTAAAGAACAAAGTTCCTCAATGGAACACTGGTGTCGTTGAATGACTGAAAGGAGGAGTGATACCATGAAGCAAGACTGGTTGAACAGCTGGCCGAGAAAGCCAAACGCAAGGCCAAAGAGGAGCGATTGTGGGCGGAGCTTGAAGCGAAGGCGTACCACGAGCAACAGGCCCGAGAAGACTTGCGGGAACAGTTCCAACAGACGCTTCGGACTATGGTAACTTCTTTCCACCCTACTCAATCCTCAACAACCCTAGCCATAGCCTCGACAACAGTTATTCGTGCCTCACTAAACTTCACCAAGCACAACGGCAAGTGCGACCGTTCAGTTGTGACTCAGTTTATTCACCGGTTTGTTGCCCACTTTCCTCTTTCAAAGATCACAGAAACCCAAGACAAAGTCCATCTGGCGGCTCCACACCTTACGGGTGATGCAGTCACTTGGTGGCAACATTGGTCCCGTTTGCATACAGATCTTTACATTGGCTTACGGGACTATGATTGGGACACTTTAATGTCAGATTTGAAGACCAGGTTTCTTTCTCTGCAGTACATGACAAATCTAGAAGATGAGTTCTAGAAACTCATCCAGAACGGTTCCCCTGTGCTCACTTACTCCAACAAGGTGATCACATCAGCTCAACAGTTGGGGAAGTCTGAGGATGAGAAGCTCAAGTAGTTTATTCGGGGATTGGATCCAAACATTCGGTTCCTCGTTCGAAATTTTGAACCTCAGACGTATGACAAGGCTTTGACTCTCGTGCAAAATCATGAGATGATGCTCAATGGAGGCAAGCCCAAGACCGCTCCAGTCACCCCCAAACCTCAGCAGGCAGACACAAACCACCCAGTAGAACCAAGTGTCTAACCAGTAGTCAGGTAAGGGGGCTCCCAACAACAACAACAAAGCGATAGGATGGACCTAGGAAGACCCCTGAAGAAAAGATCAAGGAGGGCCTTACAAGAGAATTCGTGTAGTGAGATGAGAAGGAACGATACTTCAAAGAGAACCGTTGTTTTTTCTGCCACCACACAGGACATGCCAAGAAGGATTGTACCAAATGCCAGGCGGAAAAGAGCAAACAACCAGCCTCTACAGTGGTTGCTGCTAAAGTTGTACCACCCCCTTGACTCCCGCCCTCAACCACCAACACTGTTCACCTTTTGCCCGCTTTGAATGCGGTACCTGTAGTGGTATTCGATGATAAGCAGGAGGCCGGAGTTGAGGAGTGTCACAAAGGTCTTATCAAAGCTTATGGCACAGGGAAGGGGCAAGAATTTGTTGTTCTCTTTGACATGGGAAGTTCAGAAGATGCCATCTCTCTGCAGTTGGTGACCAAGATTCAATTTGCCCTTGTGCTGTATCAGGACGTGGACGGGTTCACTCGTGCGGCCTACATACTCATATTTCAGAGGGACTTCATTGTCTCGCCCCTTCTCGGGTGCAACATGATCCTTGGGATTCAGTGGTTCTGCTAGTATGTGCCCATTCCTAATTGGAGGCAGGACACCTTCACAATCGTCGAAGGTTTACCTTAGCCTACTATCATTCGTGGGGATCGGAGTATTCAAGGTATTCCACTTATTTCCCATCTTCAAGCCAGTGGAGCTATCAGAAAGGGAGCTAAGTGTGCGATGATCTATGTCCGCCAACGGCAGATAGCGACATCCACGCGCGACTCCATTAGAACCCCGGATGACCGGCCTCCTCCAGCAGTTTCAGGACATCATGTTGAGGGATGATCTTCCACCAAGACCCCCACCCTCTCGTTTTGAAGACCATCGTATCGAATTGGTACTTGGGAGTTGAGCCTCCCAGTAAGTTTCCGTATCGTCTTTCCAAGGCGTTGGAAGTGGAGTTGGAGATGCAACTAGCACAATTGCTGAGGTCTGGTTTCATCAGGCCTTCTTCCTCTCCATTTGTTGCACCTATCCTGTCTGTGCAAAAAAAAGATAAGACCGCACGTCTTCGTGTGGATTACCGAGCCTTGAACAAGTTGACAATCAAGAATAAGTTCACAATGCTAAGGATAGAGTACATCCTTGAAAGGCTCAACGGTGCTCAGTACTTTACAAAGATTGACCTCAAAAGTGGCTTTCATCAAGTCAGGATTTTTGAGGTTGATATCCCGAAGATTGCCTTCCGAACAGAACGAGGGCATTATGAGTTTGTGGTCATGCCTTTTGGTTTGACCAATGCATCGGCGACATTCAACAAGATGATGTCACGAGTCTTTGTCGTACTCATCGGTATATGTCTGTTCATTTTTTGGATGACATTCTTATCTTTTCTACCACTGTAGAGCAGCACGTGAAGGATGTGCAGAAGAACTTGCCTAAATTAATACAAAGAAGAGCATATTTGGAGTTCAAGAAGTTGAGTACCTGGGCTATGTGATCGATTCCGATGGCATTCGCCTTGATCTGGAAAAGATAAAGCCAATCCTCAATTGGGATGTTCCAAAGACAGCCCAAGAGATACATTCCTTTGTGAGCTTGTGCCAAGCATATAGCTCACATATGGATTGGTTTTCTAACCTTGCGGCGCCATCGATAGATTTGCTCAAGGGGGTGAAGAGCAGAAGACAGAAAGTTTCAGTTACAGGTAAGGCTTTAGAGGCTTTCTTTTCTTTGCAAAAGGCAGCTTTCGAAGCACGAGTTCTCGAGCTTGCATCATGGGATGACCCTTTTGAGGTAATCACCGATGCTAGTAATCTTGTCATAGGAGCAGTTTTGCAACAGGAAGGTAGACCAATGGCATATTATAGCAGGAAGTTAATTGATGCAGACAAAAATTATTTTGCATATGGCAAAGAGTTGCTAGGGGTTATCACAGCCTTGAAGCATGGAAACATACCAAGTGCCCGGTGGAGTGATAGACAACACCGGTGGAGTCAGTTGTTCCAATAGTTTGGAGGAATGATTGAGTATGTACTAGGTAAGAACAACTCCGTAGCAGACGCTTTGAGTCGCAAAGGTAGTATTCAAGCAGTCCAGGAGTCCTTGTGTTAGAGATACATGGAAAAGATTCAGACAGTATGAAGACACAATATGTGGATTGTCTAGAATTTGGAACTCCTTACAATATGGCCCTTTATTCAGAACCGGGTCATTACACCATTCAGGACGGTTGACTCTTTTACAAGGGTCGACTATGTGTTCTCAGGGAGAAAAGACTGGCACCCCTCATGATTCACTGGTTGGAGATGTCAATTTCAAGGAAGGTGAATGGGTTTATTTAAAGATCATGAAGCAAAGACTCAAGCAAGTGGGCAAGCGCTGTCCAAAGTTGTCATTTAGAAGTTTTGGTCCTTTTCCCATCTTAAAGAAGATAAGCGACGGCGCCATGCAACTCAGATTTCCAGACAGTTGGACGATGCACAATGTCTTCCACGTCTCTTGGTTAAAGCCTTATATTGGACCTTCATTTCAGAATGTTCTAGAAGAGCAGCAACCAGAAATGGTTGATGAAGCATAAGTGATAGAACTTGAGCAGATCCTTCTACACCGCTGGAAGCATGGTTCTGGATGACGTCTTTGCTAATTTTACACTAAGTTCAATGATCGAGGGACCCATGAAGCCGTTTGGCTAGATGAAGAATTTTTCCTTGAGTATCCATAGTTATTGGCGGACTACCTCGTAGTTATGAACCTGCCCCCAAGCTAAGCAAGAGGGAATGTCACGTGCACCCATGCACTGTGGTGCATGGTGACAAACGGGCTCATCAACAGTGCAAGATTCATGTGCAGAAGTAGGACCTTTTAGGGTTTATTTGTCGTATGCCGTGACCCCTTTGTGAGCCCAGTCTGGGACATGTCAAGCACGAGCTATGTAGGTCAGTCTCCCAGCCTTAGGGTGCCAGGTCAGTCCTCTTAACCCACTGTGGAGAATTCAGCAAGCATTCATCATTCAGGAGCATGTAGAGGTCAGCCCTAGCAGTAGTTGCGTTAGGAGCACGTAGTTGCGTCTCACGTAGAAGAAGGCAGCCCAAGTGATGGCTAGCCTTGCAAGGGGCAGTCAAGCCCCTAGCCATGCTCACAAGACCCAGTCGGCAGTCCTTAATGGGCTTGGGGAATCAGTCGGCCAGGCCAGACTGGGTCGGCCAGCAGCCCGACCATGTATACTAGTAGTCGACTCAGCATTAGATGCTAGTTGGGTTCAGTTGCATGAGCCAACTGAGCATTTAAGGCATTTAATGCCATTTTGTAGTAGTCGTGAACAACCTTGCAGGCCGACAGCCTCTACAGGCAGCCGACTAGCACTATAAAAAAGCAAGAGCAAATTCAGTCCCAAAACATTCATTCAGAAATTCAGAGATGAACATCAGCACTCAAGCATGTATGCTTAGGCCTGTGCCTGTGCATACTTTCAGCCTACTTGTGCTCTCAGCCCAAGGCATAGAAGCTTAGTCTCTTTAGGAGTTTGCAGCACACCTTCCCTTAGTCCTCGGGCCGGCGTATTACTCTTGAAGATAGCTTTACAGATGCCTAAAGCCTAAGCACAGTTCTGCCCTGTGTTTGGTCGCTTTGTCCTTGCGTTTGGTGGTCAGTCAGATAGTTTGTCTGCTCAGTCTTGTGGACAAAGTTCAGCTTGTTTACAGTTCTCCAAAAAAAGAAATAAAACAAATACTCTTGCTTGTAGGAGGGGGCCCTTCATTGGGTAATTCGGGACCCCATTTGGTGTTGACTCTACTACATGTATTTTCAGTTGCATGTATGCTGTTTTAAAGGATTGCGAAACTCACTAAACTTTGGTTTAAAGAAAAGGCCCCGTTGTTTCACACGGTCCTAGCTCAGTGCATGCTAAATGTGAAGCCAGCTTATGATAACATAATCTAAAGGGGGGGTCGGGCCATCTTTGGTCCGTAGTGTGGTGTACTGTGCATAATATTTGTGGATGTGTTTTGTCATGTTTAATTGTGCATGATCTTGTTTACGATTAATCTGATTCCAAGAAATGCGCCTTCGGGTAAAACATTTATTCATAGGACCACAAGTTTGCGTGCAAAGAAATTTTTATCTCTTTGTATTTAAAGATAATTACATGATGTACATCGGGGCTTGTGTGGAAAAGCAACTCTTTGCCCAACAAAACATCTACAATATCAAGGCATATAATGAGAAAGGATATCTGCTTCTTATAGTCTCGAATCTTCAAAGTGAGGTGTGGAACCTTCCTTTTCCAGTAGTGGGTTACACCTTGTGTTAGGCTCTCGATGTATAGATGGTGATTGAACACTAGTGGAATATGAAGTCTGGATAAGGTTAATAAAACTGTGAGTACTCTAATCATGAACATGCATAGGGGTTCACATGAGTTCACCCTATACTTGGATTAGCGTGTGAGGACCAAACACCTCAATGTTGAGATGGTAAGTCTCACAATTTATATTGTAAAGATAGACATCAATGCTAGAAACTTGTAGCAGGTTCACATTGAATCGAGCGTGGTTGAGTTGACTTGCAACCACTTCCATCACCACTCATTTTCTTGTTTAATGGACAAGCAAAAACATAATGGCTTCGCTTATGACATTTAAAACATGACTCCTAGCAAGGCCACAACAAAATCAAATCGAGGTCTTTTACCAATAGACATCTTCTTTGATTTTGCTTAGAAGGTAAGACTTGCTTGCTAGGTCTCTAGGCTTGTGCAGCTCGGTGGTTCTTTTTAGGCTTTCTTAAAAAAAAAAAAATCCACTTTGTTGTCCACAAGAACCAATAGTGTCCACCCGGGCAGCTGTCACAATCATAGTTACCAGGAAACGGGAATAGGGGAACGTTTTGGTTCCTGGGAATGGGAATGTTTTGATCCCCTGGAACAGGGGAACGCCATGTCAGTAAACAAAACTAATGGAATTCTGAAAATGTCATTTTGAATGATGAATTTTAAGTAGGATAGGCTAAAACTTTGAAAATTTATGTTATGTATGCATAGTTGAGTGGAAAAAAGAGAGGAAAAATGTTTTTTTAAAAAATAACATTTTGCCCTTTTTTAAAGGGTTTTTGGGCCTGTTACCAAGGGGAACATTTTGGAATGTGGTGGAACGTTCCCCCTTGGCCGTTCCATGTGGCAGAACGTTCCGGAACATTCCCCCACGTTTCGGAACGTTGGGACTGGGAACGGCGTTCCCCAATGACTATGGTCACAATATTCAAATGAAACAACCCAAGGCAAGAATTGCACTTACCTATGGGGCTATTCAAGACTCAAGTACTTGTAATCCATGATTATAAAACATCAACATTTCTAAGAGAACAATATGTGGGTTCGGCAAGTACAGGCTACCTAACCGTAGGCTCAAGATTGTGGACAACATGAAGTCACCCCTGAGCTATAGACCACATAACCATGGCTGACTATGCACCCTCAGAAATGCATATCCTATGCCTTTCACCCCCAGTCTTCACGTCTCTCATTGATGCAACTAGCTAATGGGCTAACCAATAGGTGGGCCCTTGGGAGGTTCCTCTCCCAAGGTCAGAGTCCCATTGAAGGACTCCCTCAATAACGAGCAATTACCCAACTATATATCACATAATCTAGTTTACACCAAGTAAATTGTCTGGCCTCATGCTAGCCTCGTTGTGTCCAAGCATGGAACACACAAAATATGGTAAATGCGGATCGGGAAAATTGAAGTGCACTTTCTGTAAGAGATGTGTATAGGCCTAGAGTATGAGCAAGGTGCAAGCCCATTTTGTGGCATTGAAGAGAGAGGGCATTGACCCATGCCAAAAAGTGTCTACCGAAATTTAGAAAGATGATCTTCTTCGGAAGAAGATGATGAATGGGGAGGTGGAAAGCGAGGAAGAATCATCCAAGTGGATTAGGATGGATGCAGCACATGAAGATAGTCTAATGCAGAATTAGTATATCGATACCATAGAGGTTGCTTCTAGTTGTGTTGCTTGCGCTCATAGAACTTTGATAATCTTTTTCAAGTGGGTGAGTATAAGAGCAGGGATGTAGAAGGCAACCATCAAAGAAGCCACAAGAATTCATTCAATGTGCTTTGTCTCTTAACATTGTGCACAAGTAGGTGGGCATTGTGTTCATACCCAAGCACCAAACTGCCCCTTTTTTTGCAAGTCTTTCCAAAAATATTTTGCATTAGAGCACAACTTGGCTCTCTGCGAGTTTAGGCAGCCATGTGCCCTTGTGGAGACGCAAAATTTCTTAATAATAGAAGGATTTTTTAATAAAAAAGGACTTTTTTTGCACCTATCTTGTCATTGGGAGGTATTTTATGCTGATGGAATTGTTGGTGTGGTAATTCTCTATTCCTCCATGCTTGAATGACATCAAATCTCCATTTCTAGTTAGGTAGTAACACATTTAAGGCCCTTTTTAGGTCTGTAAACCTTCTTAGTCAAATTTTGACTCCATAGAGGCATTGCTTTGTTTTACTGAATGGAATGTTTTATTCACATGTTAGTATTTTGTATTCTAATCAGGCAGAAGATGAAGCAGGTGTATCTGGCGTCTTGGCTGTGATGACTGTTGGGATGTAAGTTCTAGTTGTTTCTTTAAAAAGCAAGATTACATCTTTCATCAAATCCCAGTAGTAGGGACAGTAAGATCCCTTAGTTCTTCTTATTATAAAATAGTGATGTAATATGTGTTGTTGTGCTCTTATGCCAAATGCTTGCTGAATATTTGTGTGCTTTAGTTTCTTTGCAGTTTTTGCGAGAGCAGCTTTCAAGGGAGAAACTCAACAAAGCATGCATCACTTCTGGTATAATTCTTTATCTATCGCAGTGGATGCAGGCTCTTTTGAATTCCTTGCATAGAGAATCGGTGGATGATTTTGGTTCAGACGATAATGCTTTATCTGTACAGCTGATCTGAAAATGGTCCTTGTTGTTGGGGTAAAGGCACTATGCCCACCCTTATAGTGTGTACAAGCCCATAAGTTATAGTACATAGTACACTCAGTACTTTTAATGTACTAAGTGCACTATGTGTACTAGTGCAATATACATGTGTGATAGGGGAGTCACACACTCACACTTGGTGAGTTGACTTATCCCCACAACTCTCTCTCTCTCTCTCTCTCTCTCTCCCTTGTTCTCTCTGTGTATGTCTCCCACATGAATCTCTAACCCTAATTCTTCTCTTCTCCCATTCAACTGGTATCAGAGCCATAAGCCTAACTCGTACCGTCGTGCTGAATTCTGAAGGTGCTGGTCGTACCCTGATCTGGTTGCCTTTCTCTGCCCAGCCAACAGGCGTGGGCTGCTTCAACTGCTGCCCAGCAGCTGGGCGTAGGCAGCCAGTAGCGTGGGCTGCCCAGCAGCCACGAGAACTGCCCAGCCAGGCGCCTACAGCAGCCAGCCAGGCGCCTACAGCAGCCAGGCGTCGAGCGTAGAGCCTTCAACTGGAGCACACAGTCGAGCTGGCAGTGAAGCGCAGCAACGCTTGAGATTGGAGCTTCTTGTAAGGACAGAGAGCGCTGAGCAGCGCACAGCACTGAAGAGAGAGCAGGGCGCCAGGCAAGAAGGCGTGGGCTGCTCAGCTGCTGCCCAGGCGCAGCCACGCTGCCCAGTAGGCGCAGCCAAGCTGCCCAACCAGTCAGCGCAGCAGCAACCTCAGCGCAGCATCAACCTCAGCGCAGCAGCAACAGAAATCAGAAATCTGCAGCAGCCTCCACACCTGCATCCGTACTTGCACGGTGACAAAGAAGCATCATCTCTCCCCTTTCTTGCAACAGAAATCAGAAATCAGAGGTATTTTGCTCCAATTTTGAAATTTACATGTCCAATTATCAATTGAGCAGGTACAATCATCAATTGAGCAGGTACAGGTGTCGAATTGCTCAATTTTGAGCAAAATTGGCAAAATTGGGTGACATTGGTCACAATCAGGATCAATTTGCAGGAAATTGGATGTCGAAATTTGGGGCTTTTGATGTAATTGTGCAATTAAGCACTCATACATGCTGTATAATGTGAGAAATCACACATTTGGGCAAAATTGCAGCAAATTGCAGTGCAAATCAAGGGGCTTTTGTGCCGATTGGGTTGATTTGCATGCAGGCACTCGCATTTGATGCTTTGGGCAACGTGTTGATGCCTGACAAGCACTCAATGTGCCTGTAAATCAAGGGGCTTTCATGTATTGGATGTATATGTGGCCAGGGGGAAGCATCGCGAAGACTCTGGATGCCTTCATGTGCGTCAATGTACCATGTATGATCAGCAATTGATCTTAAATCAAGGGGCTTTTCAAGATCGTATGCTTGTTGAGCTTGGCAAAGCAGCAGGCAAGACATTTATGCCTTGAATCCTCAGAAATCAGCTTGCAATCAAGGGGCTTTTGCCCAATTTCTGTTCGGGACTGTTGTATGTAGTGTTCGGGACTGTAAAAGTCTGATTTTCACTCATTTGGACAGCCAGGAGAGCATTTATTGCTACTGTACCTGATGGTACAGATTTGGTACAGCTTTGTACAAGTTTTGCCATGGCTGCACATTGATTTGAGTGAAGAAAAGGTTCAATTTCAGCTGCTGTACTTGTCGGTACAGGTTTGGTACATCATTTGTGCGAAATTGGTACTGCTGTACAGTACTTTGGAAGGGCAACAGAACACATTTAAGGTGCTGTCCTAAATCTGCAGCAACCAGATTTTGGTGATTTCATCACATACAGTGGGAGAAAAGTTGCATTCTTGCTTCCGCAGTGGGAGATAAAGCTTGGGAGAATAACTGTGAGCACTTTGTGTGCTTTTGGTGCAGTGTTTGCACATTTTGCAGGGAGTCAGGCATTGACAGGTTGCATATTGCTATGGCAACCACAGGTGAGAGCTCTTCATTGCTTCACATCAAGAAGCTTGAAGGCTCACATAACTATGATATTTGGCAAACCCAGTGCTATAATGTGTTGCTCCAAAAAAAGCAGCACAAGCCTATCAAAGAAAGGGGTGTAATGCCCGCTTCTCTTACTGCTGAAGAGTGGGAAGATATGGATGAGCTGGCAAGATCTACTATCATGTTATCATCTGTGTCAGACTCTTTACTTTTCAGCATTCGTGAAGAGAAGATAGCTTGGGGAATGTGGCAGAGATTGCAGGACTTGTATGCCCAGCAAAGTGCCTCATGCAAAGTGTATTGGTTGAAGAAACTCATAGGTCTTTAGATGAAGGAAGGGGCGTCTATGGCAGCCCATCTAAATGAGTTTAATGGTATTGTCAGCCAAGTTATAAATCAAAAGTTGGCAATGGACGATGAGTTCAAAGCCACCTTTCTCTTATGCACTTTGCCAGAGAGTTGGGACACATTTAGGACAGCCACTAGCAATTCAAATGCTATGCTGTCATATGCAGATGTTGAGGGTGCTCTTCTTCAAGAAGAGATGAACAGGAAGAACAATTCTGTTGGAAAGTCCGATGCAATGAATGCACGTGGGAGATTCCAGCAAAGGGGAAAAAGCCAAGAACGGGGAAGGAGCAAGTCTCGCTGCAAAAAGGATTTGGAATGCCATTATTGTGGCAAGAAGGGACACATCAAAAAGCAATGCTACAAATGGAAAAATGATCAAAAGGAAAAGGGAAAAGGCAAAGACAAAGACAAAGATGAAGCCAAAGATGTAAAGCCAAAGGGAAAAAGTGGAGTCAAGATTGAAGAAATCAATGTGTCACATGCAGGTGACAGTGAGGATGAGGTCCTATTTACGTCTTCACTTGATGCCCATTCACTTCTTATTGGTGGTCATGGTATGCACTCATGGATCATTGATTCAGGTGCCTCCTTTCATGTCACAGGTTGCAGAGACTTGTTTGTCAGGTATACTGCTGGCAATGAAGGAGTGGTTTATTTGGGTGATAACCATGCATGCAAGATTCTTGGCAGAGGTGATGTGAGGCTTGTGTTTTCAGATGGCTCACAGCTTATGCTCCATGATGTCAGGCATGTGCCTGAGATCAAGAAGAACCTGCTTTATACTGGACAGCTTGATGATGCTGATTATGTTACCACATTTGGTCGTGGAAAGTGGAAGATTAGTAAGGGCTCACTGGTTGTTGCCAGAGGCTCTAAGGTGGACACTCTTTACTTTATGCATGCAGGTGTTTGTCACCATGCTAATGTAAATGCAACCGAGCTGCCGGAAATCTCTATGTGGCATAGCCGGTTGGGACACATGAGTGTCAAAGGAATGGAGCAATTGTCTCGTTTGGGTTACTTGCCTTCTCTAAAGTTTTCAAGTTTTCAGTTTTGTGAGCATTGTATATATGGCAGGCAACTGCAGTGCCCCCACAAGAAAGCTCTTGGACAGAAAGATGCTCGGTTAGAGCTTGTGTATACAGATGTATGTGAGATGCCTCAGCTTTCTTTGGGAGGGGCAAAATACTTTGTGTCTTTTATTGATGATGCCACACGCAAGGTGTGGGTTTATCCTCTTCGTTTGAAGAGTGATACATTCTCAGTGTTTGAGAAGTTTGTTGCTCTTGTTGAGAATCAAACTGGCAAAACACTGAAGGCTTTGCGTTCCGACAATGGTGGAGAGTATATGTCCAAACAGTTTCAGGACTTTTGTGATGCTAAAGGCATCAAGAGGGAGCTCTCTACTCCTTATGATCCTCCACAAAACGGGACAGCAGAGAGGATGAACAGGACCATTCAGGAGAAGGTCCGTTCTATGTTGTCACATGCTGCGTTACCTCATGGTTTTTGGGCTGAAGCTGTTATGACAGCCGTTCATCTTATAAACAGGTCACCTAACACGAGGCTTGGTGGGAAAGTGCCAGAAGAAGTATGGACAGGGAAGCCTCCGTCATACAAGCACTTAAAAGTGTTTGGTTGCGTTGCGTACGTGCACATACGCAGGAAATGCGCACCAAACTTGATCCTAAGTCTCACAAATGCATATTCCTAGGATATGGTGACAGAGGTGAAATGGAGTATAGACTTTGGGATCCCGTGAATAGAAAGATTATACGCAGCAATGATGTCATTTTTCATGAAACATGCATGTATAAGGCTCCTGCAAGGCAACAGGAGCCTGGCAGAGTCATCTTTGATGATGATGGACATCATGGACAACAACCAAGGGCTGTAAATCAGCCATTACAGCAGCAAAACCAGCCCTTAAATGGTGTTGAAAATGGTCCAAATGGACAGCCAGACATGGCAGAAGATATCCCTATGGATATACCACAGTTAGAGGAGATACCGGGCATGATTTTTCAGCCTTATGGCATGGAACAGGAGCCACCAATAGGTGATATGCAGGCTGGACAGCAACCTGCAAATGATGGTCATTGGGTACGGAGGTCCACAAGACCCTCCAGAGCCCCTGACAGGTTTGTTCCAGGGGTTGACTACTTGATGCTTACTGACTGTGGGGAGCCCTCATGTTATAAGGAGGCTTTACAGAGGGCAGACAAGGCTCTTTGGGAGCGTGCCATGAAGTCAGAGATGGATTCTCTGCACAAAAATGGAACATGGAAGTTGGTGCATTTGCCTGCAGGCAAAAAGGTTTTGCCATGCAAGTGGGTTTACAGGCTCAAAGTTGCACCAGATGCAAAGCCAAGATACAAAGCCAGGTTAGTGGCTAAGGGCTTCAAGCAGGAATATGGTGTGGACTTTGATGAGATCTTCTCTCCAGTGGTCAAAATGACCACACTTAGAGCTGTGTTAGCTTTGGTTGCACATGATGATCTGGACTTGATTCAGATGGATGTGAAGACTGCTTTTCTTCACGGTGATCTCCATGAGGAGATATATATGCAACAGCCAGAGGGTTATACAGTGAGTGGAAAGGAGAAGCTTGTATGCAAGCTGAAAAAGAGTCTTTATGGGCTCAAACACGCACCAAGGGAATGGTATCATAAATTTGATACATTCATGAAATCCTAGAAATTCAGGAGAAGTGACATAGATCACTGCTTATACACCAAGAAAGCTTTGGATGGCAGTCTATTGATTCTCATCTTGTATGTTGATGATATGTTGATTGCCGGGAAATCTCGTAAGGAGATGGATACCTTGAAGAAGAGGCTGCATCAAACCTTTGATATGAAGGATTTGGGTGATGCAAATCACATTTTGGGTATGCGGATACTTCGGGACAGAAATCAGCATGTGTTGTATTTGTCTCAGAAGGAATACATTGGCAAAGTCTTGCAGAGGTTCAATATGGACGGGGGGAAGAAGACTAGTATTCCTTTGCCTCCATATGTGAAACTCAGTGCTATGGACAGCCCACAGTCAGATAGTGGCAGGGCTGATATGGCCAAGATTCCGTATGCTTCAGCTTGTGGCAGTCTCATGTATGCCATGGTTGCTACTAGGCCGGACATTGCATTTGCAGTGGGAGTGGTTTCTAGATACATGGCCAACCCTGGCAAGAAGCATTGGGAAGCAGTGAAAGGTGTCATGAGATACCTGAAGGGCACACAGGATATGTGCATTTGTTTCGGCAAACAGGATGCATTAGTGCATGGTTACACGGATTCAGATTATGCCGGTCATCCAGATAACCGGAAGTCTACTACCGGTTATGTGTTTACATTCACAGGATGTGCTGTGTCAAAGACGAAGCATGTCGATGTGAAGTATCACTTCATCAGAGAGGTGATATAGAACAAGCAAATTCAGCTTGTAAAGATTCATACGGATGACAACCCGGCTGATCTGTTGACAAAGAGTTTGCCTCCGGAGCGGTTTGCTCATTGCAGACACTTGATGGGCATTGGATGAGGCCAGTTTCAGCCTTGATATGGCGTTGTATATTATCATGTACATGCTGATTTTTCTTTTCCTTCATTTAAGGGCACTTTGCCTTTAAGTGGGAGGTTGTTGGGGTAAAGGCACTATGCCCACCCTTATAGTGTGTACAAGCCCATAAGTTATAGTACATAGTACACTTAGTACTTTTAATGTACTAAGTGCACTATGTGTACTAGTGCAATATACATGTGTGATAGGGGAGTCACACACTCACACTTGGTGAGTTGACTTATCCCCAGAACTCTCTCTCTCTCTCTCTCTCCCTTGTTCTCTCTGTGTATGTCTCCCACATGAATCTCTAACCCTAATTCTAACTCTCCCATTCACTTGTTAGCAATGTTTAATGTTTAGATGTGGAATTGGTGGATGACTTTGGTTCAGACGATAATTCTTTATCTGTACAGCTGATGAGAAAGTGGTCCTTGGTGCAATGTTTAATGTTTAGATGTGGAATATTGAGGAGTCTTTTATTATTAGTGCATTACTGAAACATTTGTGTTTCACAGAATGTGAAGTGGCAGTTTCTTTATAGTGCATGTCTGCATACAAATTAACACATCAAGAAGACATGTAGGCATTTATTCAAATAAATCTCAGAAGAATGGCATGTGTCTATGTATGGATGCTTGTGGAATCAGTGCCAGGCATATCCTTGTGTTCATCTAAATATAGTTTTCTGTTTATGCAATTTACTGGTGTATCGGATCTTTGTTTACATCTGTTTCTTTCGTGGGTCTTAGTTATGCATGAATACACCTTTTGGACAAGTGCAATTCAGCCAATAAAATGGACCAAGCAGATTCACTATCACTAATTGGTGCAATAGGTGAAGTGCAGGAACCAGTCTTTCTTTGGTCTGGTTGGTGCCACAGGTCGACTAGAATGATGGAATGTCTAAAAGATACAAATCTATAATCTCACAAAATCTAGGTTGTTGAGGTACCCAGCTGAAGAGTCCTGGAGATATGTTATCGGTGACATTATTATTACAGGGACGTAAGAAAAAATGCTCGTTGCATGTAAATTTCTGGTGTTTCATATCTCAGGCTACGTGGGATGTAGAGGAGAAGTGCATTGCATACTTGAGCCTGGTTAATGATGGCCCTTTTGTTACCTCTGTGTCTACAGCAGATACTGCCAAAGATGAATGAGAACCTGTAAGCCTTGATGATCTAGGTTTCACATAGATCTTCCCACTGTCTAGGTCTTGTAAGGACCTGCCTATTGACTCCTAATATTTGTGACATGTCTGTTCAACAAGCTCTCTTCCATCTCACGAAGGAGGAGGAGGATCAATCTATCTGCCTCTTGTAGAAGGAGGTGTATGTGAAATATAGATCCTAACGTAGCCAATTATTTTGGCTCTTTTCTTGACCAGCTCCATTGTGTTGGTGCACAAATGTAGAAAAACTATTATGTTCTAAGAGCAAATTTTGTGTTAACACAGGAAGAGCTGATCTTCAATTATGGTTTCAAGCACACCACATTGATTGGTGCTTCTTGTGTCGCCTTGGTTCATACTGTTTTTAAGGGAGGTTTATGATTGTTATGAGCATAGTTGTTTTGCTTGTTTAAATTCTTTTCTTTAGCAATTTTACACATGGATGGTTGTGCTATGATATGGTTTGAAGATGTGGCTTGGAAATCGAAGTTGTGACAATCCATGTTGTGAGTGGCTCTATATACCATTACTCTTTCAACAACCCAAAGTGTGATAGGAACACCTATGCAGCACTTTTCAGGCTTCTTGCCTTTCTGCTTGACACTTGATTGCTAACTTAAAATTTCTTGATTCCTTACATGTATTGCAATTTGGCAAATTGGTTTTGGTTTAGGTCAATTCAAGATGCTCTGAAGGTTTGAATGTTAAATTCTTGTTTTATATGTGGATCGCAACAGGGAGATGGTGGTCTACATTGCAAACACACTGATTTTTATTCTGAGGTTTGGACAAATAATTAATATTGCTGAGTTGTTTCTTCATTCAAAAACCATGTAATGTGTCAGGAATGTTTTTGGCAGCGGCGTGGTAATTGCAGAGAGTATTCTCAGAAGTCATAACAATATAGAAGGTTGAGCATATTGACATTCTCTACTTCTAATACCTTTGAGTTTTGTTCTTGACTTCGCAAAGAATAATGTGCACACAACTCCATAGAGCATTTTGCAGTTGGAAGTCGACTTGGAAGCTATTTACAATATACATTATATTGCAAGGGTTGTGGCAGTTACTGTTTTAATTTCTTGAAAGAAAAAGATCCTTACAGATGAAGGTGACTGATTTACTTGTGGTTTGTGCGAACAACGATTTGATGTGCAGGTCAAGATTGGGGGTATCTTGTTCTGCTTTACATATTTCTACAACTGTCACGTATTATTGTGGTAGTCACTCTTCTCCCCGGCCTGCAATATTTCGGATATGGCTTGACCTGGAAGGAGGCAGCTATTCTTACGTGGGCTGGTCTCAGAGGAGCAGTTGCTTTGTCTCTATCTTTGTCAGTTAATGTAAGTGCATCCCCTCACCCTACTCCATATTTCACTATCCATAAGTAAGGATACTGTTAGGATGGAAACCCTAATAGGGTTATGACAACCCGCATCGAATCTGCGTCCCATACCACCAAACCGCGTGGCTGCCTGCAGCTGCTCTAGCCCTGAGGTCTTGCACGCCTTGATAGACATCTCTTCCACAGGATACTCCGTAATAACCATAAGTGAGCCCAAACGCAATAACTAGGAGAGCCTTGTCTTTGATCCATTTCATGCCTAATTTCTGAAAATCCAAAAAATTTATACAAACCCTAACTCTATTTTACCCATTGCTTCCCTCTTTGCTAGATCTAGTCGTAAGACTAAGAAAGGTATATGATGTGAATAGCCAAGATTCTACTGAGATTGTGTTTTTATGTTTTTAGATATACTTACTTGGGCTTGGTGTGTGTGTCTTACAGACAACAGGGGATACTCACTTAGATCTGGGCGTGTTTGGTTGACTCTTAGCGAGGAAGCTCAATCACGGACACCTGTGTCCTCACATGTATCTCCTGTTAGAGAGGAAACAGAAGCGCATAATTCTCTTGTTCATGAGGAAGAAGTGCTTGTGTTGGAGAACGAAATTGGCTTAATGAGCTCACCTCCTCCAACTCACACGGAGATGCCTGAATCTGGTACTGGTCAAGGGGAGACCCATAGAAGGATTCTTGGAAAATCTATTAGATTGGCTGGTCTCTTTAGGAGAGTAATATCTTCCAATCTATTTGGAATTAGAGAAAAGTCAAAACTACAGAGTTTTAGGACTTTTAATGCTCTATAAAGACGTCTACTGATGGTTCTCTAAAAATGAGTTCTAAGGTCTCTTTGAGAGCATTCAAAATAGCCAAAGTTGTGTTTTCAGCATAAAACTACCAAAAACAGCTAAGTGTCTCACTTTGCACTCGAATAACTTAAAAATAAAAGAGATTTGGCTTTCTATAGTCTCATACACTCGTGTAGAGTTTCTTGTCCTCACTTTGGTCATCACCCCACTGATCTCTAGGTTGCACCTCAGGACCACTACCATCTTGGAATTTGAAGTTATCTGTGAAATCCATAGCATCATGGCAACACTCATTGAAATTTGTATGCTTCTTTGCATAGAGATGTGTGTGAAGTGTTGAATTTTTGAGTCCTTTTAAGAAGAGAGAAACTAATCGACTCTGGGTGGGCATCTCATCTTTTGGGCAACGATTAATGTACTGCTTCATCCTATTTACACAGTCTCTAACACTCTCAGTCTCGCCTTGCTTGAAAGAGTAGATGTTTGCTAGTGTGTCATGCTGAATCCCCATCAAGGAAAAAGCAGCAATGAATCTCTCTTCCAAAACTCGTAAAGAAGATTTGTCTGAAGCCTCTAGTGCTTGAAACCAAGCAAGGGCCTTTCCCTCAGGAGTGAGCCCAAATCCTTCGATTTGCATATGCTTGTCAGTCACTTGCTCAGCTCGAACTGCTTGCCTTCCATATGAAGCCATCCGTATAGTTTCTAGCCAACTTGAGGTGTTTCGTGATTCCTTTGACTGCCATGGCTATGTCAAAGCATCTCCTCCTTTTTTAGTTTCACTTACACGTCACGGAAGCTCTATGTATTTCACGGTCACACAAATAGACTTGCAAGAATGGGGACCATACTGGGTGGTACAACATGACAGATTTGAGGATGAAATCAGAGGAACTGAGTGGGAGGATCTCAGTGGGTGGTAAGAAGTTTCTTGTTTGGGATGGCAATCATCGTGTGAAGCCATGGATGTCTCGAGTGCGCGAAGGTATGTTCTTTTGAATGCCATAGAGTGATTTACCCGACTATATGAGTTGGCGCTATAACTATGCCATAACTCTAGTACTCCAAAGTGGCTGTCACATAGCCTATCATCATCCACTCGCGACATATCGACCATAATCTCACCAACCATCAATTTTGGAGCAAAATAGAAGCAACATGAGCACTTTCTTGGCGTTTTGAACCCTAATTTCTGCATTTTCTAATTTCTCCCATTTTCTGAAAATTTTGTGCATCTTTTTGGCCATTTTCGGGAGCATCTAAGGCAAGCTCTTCGACCTCTTCACCTCCAAATGTAAGACGAATTCGTAGCCCATGGCCCATTTTTGAATTTCGACTACTTCATGGGAGCTTGGGAATTAAGATCTTGAAGGCTTGAAGTCTCAAATGGGGTTTCTATCAAGCATTTGTTAGTATTTTGACTTCTTCTTGCAATTAAGATCTTGAAGGCTTGAAGGCTTGAAGTCTCAAATGGGGTTTCTATCAAGCATTTGTTAGTATTTTGACTTCTTCTTGCAAGCTTCAACGGAAAGATTCTTGGTTGTGTGTTGGTTCTTGAAGCATTAGGGTTTTCTTGAAGCCATTGGCAGGGGCTTTCTTGAATCTTGGCCATAGCAAGCTATGTGGTTGAAGTTTTGAGTATTCTTGATGCATTAGTAAATGCTTCTGCCATTCTTGACACATGAAGCATTGGCAAGGGATTCTTGTTGATTCTTCAAGATATCATGATTCAATGAAATAATGCAAGCATCCATGCTATTCTCATGCTTCCATTGTCTTCTTGAATGCATTCATGCAAACATGCCCAAGGCTTGAGTGAATCTTGCATGATTTATTCTCTTGAATGCTTCATGTGCATACACTTCATGATTTATTCTCTTGAATGCTTCATGTGCATACACTTCATGAAATTGATTGTTGATTGAATCATCATTTGGTCCAAGTGTTGATGTCTTGCTATTATTCTTGAGCCTTTGTAAGAGGCATATTTTGAAGACTCTGAGCATTTGGAGCATTGATGATGGAAGTGAAAGCAAATCAATGAATATGATTGAATTGGATTCAAGAAGCATGAGTCCATGCTTGTCCATGTAAGTGATCACTCTTACCTCTCCATTGTAAAGAAATTTTCAATGCCTATTTCCATTATACATGTGTGAGAGGCACCCTTGGCAAGAGGCGGAAGAAGGGGCCAAGGGAGAGTTTTTGCTTGAATTCCATTATCTCGGGGCCGAAATAACCGAGGAATGCGAGGATTAGGTACCGTGTGGAGTGGTGGAAGACAAAGATACAAGGTCACATATATGTGAATTTTATGGCAAATATATGCCACTAGTGACATTGAGTAAGCCTTGCATTGGCTATTGGATTGGCCTTTTGTGGAAGGCTTGCGATATTGATTGCCATGTACATGATGATGCCATAGAGCAATGTGGATGTAATCAAATATGATGCAAATGTACAATGGTGTTTTTTTTTTTTTCAGAAAGAGACTTCTATTAAGTATGAGAAAAACGTACAACAATCACAGCTATAAGCCGGAAGAGAATAGAATCACCCCAATATGTAAGGTGATTTCAACCACTGAGGAGCATCATGATGCCATGTAAGACATGTGGTACTAGAGGAAAAGAAGATGCCATGGTCCCATTCCCACATAAATATCACACGCTTCGCCTACGCAGAACGAGAGGGCCCCTGAATGCGAGCCCAAGTAGCCATAAGAGTGTGGATGATATCACCCCATATAGTACTAATGCACTGAGACCCAAATATCTGGACACCCTCAATAGCCTCCGTGCATCTAGCTCTCTAGATCTGCCATGTTGTAATAGTGGCAATAATCTCCCAACTGGTGTCAATCCTCTATTTAGGGGGTGCATAATCAGAGTGAGGAACATCCTGCAATAAACCATGTTGGGCAATACCTCTACGAATGAAAAAAACAGAATCTGTACCACTGCCCTCATAAAAAAGTTGCGGACCGGACTGGGAGAGCCAAGCAACTACCCCCCAAGTCACATGCATAGCTCGGCCACTCAATTTGCCCATAAGTTGGGCCAGAGGACCCCAAATCTGCTGTGCAATGCTGCATCCCCATAGACAATGTTGTATGGACTTAGAATCTGCCGCACATCTAGGACAGGAAGGGTGTTGATAATGCAATTGATGCCAATGATGTATAAACACATGTATATGAGCATGGGTTGCATTTGGCATGCTTTCTAGCCACTTTTGGCAAGTTTTAGAAAAAATAGAGAAGTGCAATTCAGTCCCAAATGGTTTGGACTGAACCTAAATGGACTATGGGAATTGTCTTGTTCTTTGTCCCTTCATGAAACTTCAAAGGAGACTCATGGGTTGAAGAGTCCTTGCTTGCCTTGTGAATTTCTTCACCAAGAAATGCAAATGCAAATCCACTCTTCCTTTCTTGTGCCGAGAACTCTTGCCTTCTATCAAGGCGATCAAACATACCTTCAATCATGGACTCTTGTCTTCTATCCAAGTTGTCAAATATCCTATGGCCTTGTCTTCTTTGCACATGGTTCAATTAGAAAATGGTACAATGGTTTGCAATGATGTGAATATTATGCTCTCAAAGGAGTGAGTACACATGCAAAATCTGAATTACTAGTTTTGGATATGAGCCCCATTGACCTTGTTTTGGGGTCTACACTTGGGACTTTCTCTATGAATTTATGACGACGTTGCATGAGCTTTATGCATGAGGAGAAGAATCTCACATTGAGGGGATCTTGCTTGTCAAGCTTGACATTGATCAATGTGACTAAATTCATGAGAGAGCTCAAGAAAACGGGGTGTATCTATGTATATATTACAGCTTTACAAAGATGAGGGTAAGAAAAGTGATGCATGAGGGTATGGCTAAACTCTTGGATGAGTATAAGGATGTATTCCAAATGCCAAGGGTTTACCACCAAAGAGAGGTATTGAGCTTGAACCGAATGCTAAATCGGTTAACAAGCCACTATATAGACTCTCCTCCAAGGTGGAGAAAAATGAAGTAGCAAGGCAAGTGAAAGAGCTTATGGACATGGGATAGAGTAAGTCAATCACTGTTTGCTTTACCCATGCTTTTGGTGAACAAGAAAAATGGCTCATTCCATATGTGTGTGGGTTATCGCGATCTCAGCAAGATTACCGTCAAGAATAGGTTTCCAATACCTCGTGTGGATGACCTTCTTGATGAGGATGCTTGATACTTCTTCAAGATAGATTTTATGTCGGGATACCACCAAATACGCATGAAGGATGGTGATGAATTCAAGGCAGCTTTTAGAACGGAAGAGGGTCGTTCCATTCCATGGTTATATCATTTGGGTTGTGCTGCGAATAAAGTGCTCCAACCCTTCCACTTGAAGTTTGTGTTGGTATATTCTTTGACAACATTCTCATCTATAGAGCAAAGAGGAGAATGAGCATTTGATGCATGTAAGAGAAGTGCTTGAGGTATTGAGGGACAATCACTTGTATGCAAAGGAGAGCAAATATACATTCATGGCTTATGAGGTGGAGTATCTTGGTCACATTGTGAGCAAAGAAGGCATTAAGTGGACCCTAAGAAGGTTGAATGTGTGAAGAAGTGGCCTACGTCCACTAATGTGACTCAACTAAGAGGATTCTTGAGCTTCTCTTCTTTCTATAGGAGATTTATAGAGAGGTATGCAGAAATTGCAGCCCTTCTTACTGACAAGCTCAAGAAGACTTAAGAAAGAAGTCTTCTTTTGGGATGCTATTGCAAACAAGAGCTTTATGGAGCTCAAAAGGATGCTTACTTCAGCTCCTATTTTGGTATGCTCGGACTTCACGAAGCCTCTCACCGTGAGAGTAGATACATGTGGAAGAGGCATAGGGGCTGTTTTGCATCATGATCATGTAGTTATTGCTTATGAGAGCCGTAAGTTGCATGCTATCAAAAAGTGGCATCGTTACCTCTATGTTAGAGTCACTTTTATGTGAGAAGTGACTATAGAGGGTTGTGGTATTGCCAAGCAAAGAAGGTGGTTGGCTACATCGCAAAACTATGACTTTGATATCACATACAAAAAAGGGAAAGATAATTTGGTGGCTGATTTTTTATCAAGAATGTAGGCATGCTCTTTATCGGCTCTCTCCTAAGGATTGGATCATGGACAATCAAGAGGAGTATCTCTTGGTTGAGGTGTCACAAATGGTTCAGAAATTACAGCATGTTTCTCATGAAGATTTGCCTCATTTTGTGCTTCAAAATGGTCTCGTATACTACAAAAAGAAAGTCTATCTTGTGTCTTTGTCAACGTACAAGTAGAAAGTGATGGAAGAAATGCATTATCCCCGATGGGGGATTTTCAAGACTGATGACCGTATTAGAAAGAGCTTCTATTGGAAGAAGACATACATGCATTTGTGTCAAAGTGTTTACTTTGTCGACTCAACAAGGATCCAACTTGTAACCGATATGGACTTGGACTATGTAGAGAAACACTTCAAGTGCAAACAGATGTAACAATAGGAAGCCATAGAATTTAAATAGACAACACACTGAGCCGGAATGGCTGGCCCCCTGTAGGAACTTTTGTATTATGTAGAAGCCTTACAAAGAAGGTGCAGCCAGCACCAGATTTTCCACGTGGGCAGCTTTCCACACAGCATACAAGAGACTGTGACAAAGCCCTCCTCACGAACGCCAGGCCAAATCAATGCCACAAATCAGTCCCAAACAACCTCCAAAACAGTCCCAAAACAGCCCTGTGTTTTCAGCTTGTAGTGAGGACAGGAGAGAATAAAGACTCTGAAGTTTGCCTGTACCAACTACCTAAGGGAACAATCCTTTCTGAAAAGTGAGAACAGCCAGTGTACAGCCTGTTCACAGGCGGCCAGAAGATAGAGAAAACTCTCAGCTGTACGAGCTCTGTACGACGTGAGCAGCTGTACGGCCAGTCCCTTGTGAGGGTTCTGCTGTATGGCCAGCTTCTGCAGGCGAGCAGTCAAGACAAAGAGTGTGAGAACCAGCAGCTGTCGGCCAGCTCAAAGGTGACCACAGCAAAAGGCAGTAGCACATAGAAGTCGAGAGAGAGAGAGAGAGAGAGAGAGAGAGAGAAAGATTTTATTAACGTCTTCCAAAAGACCGAAGTCGGCCTATGAGACAAATCAGTGTACCTATATGGGGTATCCTCTGTCATCCCAACAAAATGAAAAAGTACTGAACTAAAAAGCTGAATCTGGGTGTGCAATAAGTACAATGAGTGGGGGAGGGGATGGAGCTCTACTACTAGGAGAATGCAAAGCTATATGCATGGAGTATACAATCATGATTGCAACCTAGCTAGCTCCATCCTGTACCATACTGGGGGTATAAAATGGTATACATCAATGAAGGGGGTGTCCACAGCTCCCTGAAGAATGTGCCTGGGTCTGCTTTGAAGCCAGCTAGTCGCTCCGCACCCTCTCTGTGGAACTGAGCTCTGATCTCTGTCATCTCTCTCTGGTATAGGCGTGGTGTTCAAAAGCTAGGTGTCCTCTGTCTCTTGCGGGCTCTGAGTGTCTCTGCTCTCTGGATAGTAATTCCTTGTTGTGTAGGAGCCGGGAGTCGGGTGGATCTCTGAAAAAATGTAGTAATCTGTGTCTCTCGTCTCCCCTCTGGAGCTGTCTGAGCCTTTAATGATGTCTCGCTGTGACGCTGTATGTCTAGAATGAATCTCCCCAGTATGCGCTGGTCTGCTGCCTCAAAGAGCTAAGTTGACTCCAAGCACTGCCTTTCATCCCGAAAGCGATGCCAAACAGAAAGGGCAAATAACTGGGTGGAAACATATTTGAGTTACTATTGCTAGGATTCTCGACATGCATGGGATGAATGGTTGCCTTTAGCCAAGTTGCTTATAATAGCACTCATCATGTGAATATTGGTATGCCACCTTATGAGGAATTTAGTATAAGGTGAATGTACCAATGATTGTCACTATTAGTAAACAAGAAGGTGTGAATCAAATTGTGAATGAAGATGGCCAAACAGAAAGAGTGAATAAGTGGGTGGAAACATATTTGGGGTACTATTTCTTTGATACTGAACATGCATGGGATGAATGGTTGGCTTTTGAAACACGCTCGGGAAGAGCGGGAGTGGGCGTGCATCACTTGACCATGGGCATAATTAAACATTTCGGCATTTAATCACAACCATTAAACAATCCACAAAGCTGAAAATAAAAGTTGCACAACCGACACCACATAGAGGCTGGAATGGGCCGACCCCCCCACCTTGGAGTATTTCATTATCCAAGGAGATGTCGGATTATCCATATACAATCATAAATCTGTCCATCCAATATGGTTATCCAACATGTCCTTGCATAGGTGCACAAACATGTATAACAACCCACATGGCTCTTCCATAAGCGCATAAACTTGTATGACAGCCCATATGGCTCTTCCATGAGCACATACCACGAGCACATAAACCTGTGAACCAGTCCATGTGGCTCATCCATGAACTCATAAACCTGTGAACCAGCCCATGTCACTCATTCATGAGCTCATAAACCTGTATAACAGCCTGTATGTCGCATCCATGAGCGCCAAAACCTGTAAACCAACCCATGTGGCCATTCATGATGCATAAACTAGTATAACAGCCTGTATATCATATAAAACCAGAAATTTTAGCAAGCTTTAGGATTGTTTTGCTGAAAAACAGCCATCCGGGGTGTGCAAGATGGTGTAGAGTAGTGAAAATCATCTTCCCAAAGCTGGATATGGTATCGTGGGCTTAGAAATAAAGAGAAATGGAGAAAAATCAGAGTTATCTGTTACATGTTCCAAATCCAAAGGCCAAAAGTTCCACAATCTTCAGCTGTAAAAATATCCCAACTAGTAGCCCATTTGTCATAGGTACTTTGGCAACTCTTGGTATTTGCTCAATTCCAAACATAGTGACACGAACAAAATTCCCATCGGAGTTGGGCCAAAAATAGCAACTCCTAAATTTTAGGAGTGTGATCCTTTGTATTCCATAATAATCCCCCATTCCCGAAGCTTGTACTTTTCAAATATTTTGACGTCCTGGAGTCCACCAAACCCATTTCATACCGGGAAATGTCTAGGCTAGTGACAGCTTTAGCGAAGTTGCTTGTAATAGCACTCGTCATGTGAATATTGGTATGCCACCTTATGAGGCATTGGGTATAAGGTGAATGTACCAATGATGGTCACTAAGCAAGGTGTGAATCAAAATGCAAAAGAATATGCAAGCTCTTTTTCAACATTGCAAGATGTATATGAAGCATGCTTAAGAGACAATAAAGCATTGTGAGGATGCAAGGGGATTTGGTGTTTTTGAGAATTCCTAAATCAAGATATTGTTCTCTTAAAGGCAACACTAATACAAAGATAGCTCATCGCTACTATGGCCCATACAAGGTGTTGAGGAGAGTTGGTGAAGTGGCTAATCAATTGCTGCTTCCCTCAACCACAAGGGTTCATGAAGGCATATGTTGAACTGGAAGTGTAAGTATATGATGAGCTACCTCCAATGAATGAGGAAGGTTTGATTGACTATGTACCGGAAAGGGTTTTGGGCATTAGAGAAACGGTACTTTGCAACCGTTCATTGGTGGAATACCTTATCCAATGGAAGGGATTACCAGATGAAGAAGCTTAATGGCAGCCTACCTCCATGTTGGAAGGTTATGAAGGGTTGTTGGATGCATTGGCTAGGATGGATGGTGCATAAAAGCAAAGAATATGCTTGCTGGAATTTTTTGGATTCACTTTTTTGGAAGCTTCATTCATGTTGGAATCGGATAAACAAGAGTTGAGAGCTTCATGTGGGTCATGTACTACTATGGGCCACTTGTTATGGCCTTTTTGAGAGTATCACATGCAGTTTAGAGCCATATGGAGATGATATGCTCTCATGAATGGTGTTGCACATTGCTAGCCATCCATACATCCATAGATGAGTCGATGATTCATTCATCATATGGTTTCGAGGGCGGAACTTATTGGGTGGGGATGGTTTGTAATGTGGTTGAGGACTTAGGGGGTCACTAGGGGTCCATGGTCATGAGCTCATACGTACATACAAGCAATAGGAGTTGGGCTAGACTCATAAGTTTGGGCATGGGCACTAGCAAGTGTGTGTGAAATGAGAAACCACTATGTAAGTGAACTTGTAAGCCCTAATCACAATAATCATTTTAGTAATCAACTTCTTGGTGAATGTAAGCTTTCATGGCGATGACTCCCTTCATGAGTTTTCATGTGTATACTCCATGTTAATGAGTATAATCCTCTCTCTTTCATCTACCAAAGCAATGTGTAAACCCTACCACACATAGCTTTATGATATGTGTACTGTTATCCATAGTTGCTTATATATAATGATTTTTATTTTGAATATGGCATTGTGATTTAGTCAAATTAATGATATATCTTTATTAATACGACTCTTATAAGTAACTGAAAGAGATTACATTTATTATATATTTCTTTTTTTTGTGATGATTGAAACAAAGAAATGGGAATCATGATTGGCCGGAGTGAAGTGTACTCTCATAAGCGTTGTTGTCGCATAATGATTGTTTATGAGCTACATGAGAAATATCATCGATTTTTTAATGCATTGCTTTAATTTGACACAAACAACAAAAGCATAAAAACAATTCATTTTACTTATAATCTATACTTCATGAGGATAGTTTATTGAGATGTGATCTTGAATAATGCTCTTTTGTCATAGGCTACACAAGCAAGTGATTCTCTTGGAAATATTGTTCTCTCTGAAAAAACAAGAGCTAGGGTACGTATGCTTTTTGCCTAATTTTATCTATTTTTTGATTTGATGTCTTAACAGTTAGGTTAGGAAATCTTGCAACATTGCATGATCACACATTTTTTTGTTATGCTGTCTTTTTTTTCCATGATGAGATTCCATGGACACATTGTACACCTTTTGTCTCATAGACCCGTTGGGTCTTTTGCAAGACATTAATATATCTTTTTCTTCTTTATCATCTTCTTCTTCTTTTGCACATGGTCTCGTTATCTATAACGGGATGTCCCGATGGCCCTCCTCCAGCGCCCTCACCCCCTTCCCTCACTCAGGAGGTACTAGCACCGTGGACTACCTTACGGGACCTCCGGCTTTGGCAGACCTTCTCCCCCGACTTCTCCATCCCGCCACCCCCTTTTGAAGTCGACCATGCCTACCTCTCTTTCACTCTTACCTGCACACCACCCGTCCCTCCACCACCACCCCCTATCTCACATTACACTAGGTCTTTTTTGATCATGAGCTTGACCTTGTTTACTCCAACAACATCTACTGTCAACTCCAGGATGTGGAACCTACTGTCCCCCTATCCACCCTCACATCACAGCTCACCACCATACTCCACACATCCGCCACTTCTTTCATTTGCACGCGGCGGTGTACTGCCAAGCCACCTTGCGGTTCCATGCCCCAGAACTGTTTGTATGATGACGAATGCCGGGCCACATGCTCCCGTCTTAAGCATGAGGTACGGATTGGGCAAATCACGAAGCGCCAAGGGCAACGGATTTCTCAACGGCTCACCCAATGCAAGAAACGAGAGTTCTATGCTCGGAAAGAGGATGAGTTATACCGACTTTTCTTAGGGCCAAACTGCAAAGAGGCCTGGAGGAAACTCCGAGAACATTGCCCTCCCACACCTATCACGTGCCCGGACACATGGCACTCCTATGCACGCTCCCTCTATCATATCCCCCATCAGCCAATGGAGTTAGACATAGATCTGCATAGCATGCTTGTACTACCCCTTCAGCATATAGAGATGCATCTTGCCTTAGCACTCCATCCACATCCCCACCCCCCCTTTATATTGTTTGTATATGGGCTCCACCGATCCATGATGATTCACAGTTGTATCCAGACACATGCACACTTTTTCTTCTCGTTCTTTTCCTTTTCTTCCGATGACCGGAAGAACACAGTTGTATTATTATTTTTTTGTCTCATAGGCCGACTTTGGCCTCTCGTAGATGTTAATAAATCTCTCTCTCTCTCTCTCTCTCTCTCTCTCTCTCTCCCTCTCTCTCTCTTGTTGCTTCCGGATGCCCCCTACTGATGTATTGTGGGGATAGATACTTACCTTTAGTTCTTTCTTTTCTTTTCCAGACAGTGTATCAGATGTCACATGGTTGTAACTTTGGTCTCATAGGTCACTTTGGCCTTTTGAACACGTTAATATTTCATTTCATTTCATTTCATTTCATTTCATTTCATTTCATGGGGAGCCAGAGACAGAGCTGCATCATATATGCCATTGTACTGCATACTATGAGATACGTGGTCGTTTTCACTGTTTATTCAGAGAGGGTTTTGGACCACTTTCCAGAGTCATGAGGTACAAGGACCAGAGGTGTTTGGGATTGTTCTTGCTTGAGCTGCGGAGATATAGAGATAGCTTGCTTAGGCGCACAGAGAGCCAGACTCAGAGGCACATTACAGACTTCTTTAGTCCAGTCATCACTGCGCCCGATGGACCACAGCAGCAGCAGGACATGGATATCGCCCACACCAGCGGTACACTGATTGATCGTGCGATTGAGCTTGGGTGGTCCAGACGCCCACGACTACGGAGGAGGGCATCCCAGCATAGACGGAGGTTGCAACGGCGGATTCGGATTATTCTTGCGAGACATGTGGGACACCCAGTCAAGGTGCTGACCGAAACCGGCCTTGACGGGCGGTGAAACAAACACTTGCACATAAAACACTTCAACGCCATTGAGGACCTAGAAAAGGAAAACAAACAGGGGGAGCTAGAGTGCTCCTGCAAACAGTACACGGACACCGATTGGCCCCAAAACGCAGTGGCGCCCCTTGCGGTATTTCTTTAATTGATTATAAGAGCTTTGATTACAATATAAGGCTGGGAACTCAGCCGTCGCAGTAGAACCCTTGAAGCCTGCAAAGAACCTGCATCTGGCTTCTTGTCCACTCATCCACAAACAAGTCCAGCCATTGTTCGCATCGAAAGACTCTTCTCACATTGAGTCTGCATACAGAAGCCTTCTCCCATGATCAAGGCTGCCACAACCATCCATAGCCTCTCACACTATGAACAGCATCACACCCTGACACATCCAGTGCTTCTGCATCACAACACAGACTCCCAAACTGTCTCTCAAAAGAGAACTCGTATCACAGCACAGCATACCATACAGTCGACACACCTGTACAAACCCTCTCTACCTTCCAAGGGTACTATCCATCTCTGTCATGGATTCCCTGTCCCCTGCCCAATCAGTAGCAAGGCTGTACCAAACATGTGTCCATTCTTGTACCTTCTGCCTGCATGTGACCTATCTCCTGGAGAAACCCAAAAACATGTCTCTTCGAGAAAACCTACGACCTGTTTCCACATGAAACCCTTAGGCCTGTTTCCCTTTGAAACTTCTGTCCTGTTTCCATACAGAACCATTCAAAGGCATTAAAAATCATTTTAAAGGTTTTTAAAACCTTTTAAGTTAAAATCTCTTTGCCCCCCTTCACACTTGGGGTTATCCACATATGGGCTCCCTTTTTGACTCCAACCTGATGCCATTCACACTGTCCACCATGTCCCCGTGCACACCTGCATCTTGTCCAGAGAAAAACACAGGGTCGTAACATACCCCCCTCTTGAAAAATGGCAAGCGTCCTCGATTGCACTCAATGGCACAGTAAAGCATCTTATGAGCAAAGACTCCCCATATGACAAAAGCAATGGCCTTCCAATGCATCTGGGTGATAAAATAATCATCCTGCACAATAAGCCACACTGTTCCTCTTGCTTGTTCTTTCAGAACCTACAGCAAAAGTCTAAAACCAAATGGAAACACGTTAACTGTGTTAGCCAAAAACAAAACCATGCATCATTCTACATATGACAAACATATGCATGACACATATATGCATTCGCAAGCTATATGCTCCTCAAGATGCGCTACCTACTCCAAAGTAACAGTCTAAGGGCTGCTCGCAAGCCTTACGCCCATGGGCATCCCGCAGGACCCACGACTGATGGTAAAACATGAGCATATGAAAGCACTCAATGCATCCAAACACTACATCCACTAAGTACTTTCCCACATATGTCTCATGGCCATCCCGCAGGAGTTACACCCAATGGTGCATCCATGAACATAATAAAGCACTTGATGTATCATACCAACATACATGCAGCACACGACACAATGCATGGTATTTCCCAATGTATTCTCAATGGTACCAGGATCCAATGACACCAGAATACAAAAATACCTCTACCTCAAAAAGTGAATGCATACATGCACAAATAGAGTTCGATCCATATTTCCACGAACCAAACCAACTCTAGGACTGCTCGCAAGACTTATGCCCTCCATAGAGTTATCCATAGTTGCAGTTATAGTTCAAGGTGCGCGCGACTGCCAACTTTACCATCTCATGTGACTAGTACACAATATCATAGAAGTCCCATAAGCAGATGTACTGTGAGCCTCAGTACCTTCGGGTGAATACAAAGATGTCACCAAGCGACTCCTAGATAACAAATGAGCCTGTCTGTAACAAGGGAGCGGAGGTGCTACCCCCTCTTGAGCATCAGGCAATGCTCCAGACCTATGCTCTGCTGAACCTGAATGAGCCGTAACAAGAGTCGACTCCAACTCAAAGGCATCAAGATAAAGCTGCAAATCCTGAGGTGAATCTGCTAAGTCACCCTCCTCCATCCACTTCGCATCCATCAGTGAACCTCCTCCATCCACTTCGTATCCATCAGTGAACAGCTCTTGAACTTCACAGGATAGCGACGGGAAACCTTACCCTGTACCTTTCTTTCCTTATGCGCCAGTATATGCTCAGGAATAAGAACCTCGTCAAGTTCCTCCACTTCCATCTGAGCCTCATCTGATACATCCTCAGGCACCCAAAACCTGCTTGCACTCCACCCAAGTGATAAGCACAAGTCCTCGATGAAGCATAGTAGATCACCACTACTAAACATAGAAAGAAATTGTCTTCCGAACCCATGAAGCCTCTATGAAGATACCACCGGTGACAAACTGTCGAAAGCCATAGCCTTCAACGCATCTCCTGCACCATAACACTTCAACTGCTTCTTGTTCCTGGCCGACTATGTCTTGTCCTTGGTGTCTTTTCTCCTGAGCTTCATCTTCAGCTCTTGCTCTTCACCTCATATAGGCAAAGACAAAAAATCCTGTACTGTGTCCTGCACTTCCTTTTCACTTTCCTCATGTTGAAGCTTTTGATGTGACTCTCATGAGACAACCACGAGCTCGCCCCCTTAGGAAACTTGGCGATTGTCCCGACCAAAGCAACCACGGACTCGCCTCCTTGAGAAAGTCGACGATGTCCTGGCAACGGAACCTTGTAAACCGGCCTTCAGAAAGCAAAGGGCGGTGAAACAAACACTCGCACATAAAACACTTCAACGCCATTGAGGACCTAGAAAAGGAAAACAAACAAGGGGAGCTAGAGTGCTCCTGCAAACAGTACACGGACACCGATTGGCCCCAAAACGCAGTGGCGCCCCTTGCGGTATTTCTTTAATTGATTATAAGAGCTCTGATTACAATATAAGGCTGGGAACTCAGCCGTCGCAGTAGAACCCTTGAAGCCTGCAAAGAACCTGCATCTGGCTTCTTGTCCACTCGGCATCCACAAACAAGTCCAGCCATTGTTCGCATCGAAAGACTCTTCTCACATTGAGTCTGCATACAGAAGCTTTCTCCCATGATCAAGGCTGCCACAACCATCCATAGCCTCTCACACTATGAACAGCATCACACCCTGACACATCCAGTGCTTTTGCATCACAACACAGATTCCCAAACTGTCTCTCAAAAGAGAACTCGTATCACAGCAAGGCATACCATACAGTCGACACACCTGTACAAATCCTCTCTACCTTGCAAGGGTACTATCCATCTCTGTCATGGATTCCCTGTCCCCTGCTCAACCAGTAGCAAGGCTGTACCAAACATGTGTCCATTCCTGTACCTTCTGCCTGCATGTGACCTATCTCCTGGAGAAACCCAAAAACATGTCTCTTCGAGAAAACCTACGACCTGTTTCCACATGAAACCCTTAGGCCTGTTTCCCTTTGAAACTTCTGTCCTGTTTCCATACAGAACCATTCATGGCACCATTCAACAACAGTGCCGACAACAGCATACATCAAGTTACCTGTTCCCTCATGAAACATCTGGCAACATAGAGATGCCCACAGCTGTAGGTCCCTCTGTTCCTTTCTAGCAGGAAGAAAACAATCTGCTCCATGAGCACGCAACCATGCGAGCTTGCTTCACTCCCATGCCAAGAAACACTTTCAATTGACCTGTACTTGCAGCCAAAAACCCAAGCACATAGCTGAATTTGCAGCCAAACAAAAACAGCCCATAAACAGTCCCAAAACAGTCCCGAACCAAAGCATGGAGAAGCTGAAAGTTCCATCAGTTGAACACCATCATCATGATGTCTATGTTCATGAAAGACCAGCCCCTGTCCTCCTTTATGTCAAGAGAAGCCAGCCCCTTTCCACTCAGGAGAAGAGCACACACTGTCTGTCCCGCACCGCCTGCATCTGCTCGTTTGCCAAGGGAAAGAGAGAGAACATGACGTGCTGACACCCATACCTGCAGTGACTATTCAGTCCACCTGCAGCCAGTCCAGCAGCCACCTAACACTTTCCCTTCTGCAACCATCAAGAGCCTGTAGAGCCTACGGTCCTTGAGAAAGAGAACCAGCCCACGTGTGCTCATCTATCCAGCAGCCGTCTCTGTGCACAGGAGAAAACCATGTGCTGCTCTATCCAGCGCTGCCTGCAGCCATCTGTTTGCCAAGAGAGAGAGAGAAAAGAGGCCTGTATTCTGTCCTGTAGCGCAGCACAGCAGCCAGCCTTCACCCTCCCAAAAAGCATGCATAAGGAGGTATTAAGCTACGCATGTACACTCTGCAGTCCATCCACGTGCATCCTCCACGCAGCCGACTTGTACCTGCAGTTCACCATGCCTCTGTCTCCTGCCCTGCCCTACACAGACACCTGGGAGAGAGAAAGAGCTCAACGTGTTCTCCTGTGTACACTGCCGAACAGCCCTCCTCAGCGAAAAAGCACACACACATCTAGAGATAGGCGCCTCTTTTCTGGCCGCCAGCCCCTCTTTTTCCCAAAAAGCACACGTGGCCCCAAAATAGCATATGGGCCACGTTTTCTTTCATAAAAGGCATTAAAAGTGATTTTAAAGGTTTTTAAAACCTTTTAAGTTAAAATCTCTTTGCCCCCCTTCACACTTGGGGTTATCCACATATGGGCTCCCTTTTTGACTCCAACCTGATGCCATTCACACTGTCCACCATGTCCCCGTGCACACCTGCATCTTGTCCAGAGAAAAACACAGGGTCGTAACATACCCCCCTCTTGAAAAATGGCAAGCGTCCTCGATTGCACTCAATGGCACAGTAAAGCATCTTATGAGCAAAGACTCCCCATATGACAAAAGCAATGGCCTTCCAATGCATCTGGGTGATAAAATAATCATCCTGCACAATAAGCCACACTGTTCCTCTTGCTTGTTCTTTCAGAACCTACAGCAAAAGTCTAAAACCAAATGGAAACACGTTAACTGTGTTAGCCAAAAACAAAACCATGCATCATTCTACATATGACAAACATATGCATGACACATATATGCATTCGCAAGCTATATGCTCCTCAAGATGCGCTACCTACTCCAAAGTAACAGTCTAAGGGCTGCTCGCAAGCCTTACGCCCATGGGCATCCCGCAGGACCCACGACTGATGGTAAAACATGAGCATATGAAAGCACTCAATGCATCCAAACACTACATCCACTAAGTACTTTCCCACATATGTCTCATGGCCATCCCGCAGGAGTTACACCCAATGGTGCATCCATGAACATAATAAAGCACTTGATGTATCATACCAACATACATGCAGCACACGACACAATGCAGAGTATTTCCCAATGTATTCTCAATGGTACCAGGATCCAATGACACCAGAATACAAAAATACCTCTACCTCAAAAAGTGAATGCATACATGCACAAATAGAGTTCGATCCATATTTCCACGAACCAAACCAACTCTAGGACTGCTCGCAAGACTTATGCCCTCCATAGAGTTATCCATAGTTGCAGTTATAGTTCAAGGTGCGGGCGACTGCCAACTTTACCATCTCATGTGACTAGTACACAATATCATAGAAGTCCCATAAGCAAATGTACTGTGAGCCTCAGTACCTTCGGGTGAATACAAAGATGTCACCAAGCGACTCCTAGATAACAAATGAGCCTGTCTGTAACAAGGGAGCGGAGGTGCTACCCCCTCTTGAGCATCAGGCAATGCTCCAGACCTATGCTCTGCTGAACCTGAATGAGCCGTAACAAGAGTCGACTCCAACTCAAAGGCATCAAGATAAAGCTGAAAATCCTGAGGTGAATCTGCTAAGTCACCCTCCTCCATCCACTTCGCATCCATCAGTGAACCTCCTCCATCCACTTCGTATCCATCAGTGAACAGCTCTTGAACTTCACAGGATAGCGACGGGAAACCTTACCCTGTACCTTTCTTTCCTTATGCGCCAGTATATGCTCAGGAATAAGAACCTCGTCAAGTTCCTCCACTTCCATCTGAGCCTCATCTGATACATCCTCAGGCACCCAAAACCTGCTTGCACTCCACCCAAGTGATAAGCACAAGTCCTCGATGAAGCATAGTAGATCACCACTACTAAACATAGAAAGAAATTGTCTTCCGAACCCATGAAGCCTCTATGAAGATACCACCGGTGACAAACTGTCGAAAGCCATAGCCTTCAACGCATCTCCTGCATCATAACACTTCAACTGCTTCTTGTTCCTGGCCGACTATGTCTTGTCCTTGGTGTCTTTTCTCCTGAGCTTCATCTTCAGCTCTTGCTCTTCACCTCATATAGGCAAAGACAAAAAATCATGTACTGTGTCCTGCACTTCCTTTTCACTTTCCTCATGTTGAAGCTTTTGATGTGACTCTCATGAGACAACCACGAGCTCGCCCCCTTAGGGAACTTGGCGATTGTCCCGACCAAAGCAACCACGGACTCGCCTCCTTGAGAATGTCGACGATGTCCCGGCAACGGAACCTTGTAAACCGGCCTTCAGAAAGCAAAGGGCGGTGAAACAAACACTCGCACATAAAACACTTCAACGCCATTGAGGAGCTAGAAAAGGAAAACAAACAGGGGGAGCTAGAGTGCTCCTGCAAACAGGACACGGACACCGATTGGCCCCAAAACGCAGTGGCGCCCCTTGCGGTATTTCTTTAATTGATTATAAGAGCTTTGATTACGATATAAGGCTGGGAACTCAGCCGTCGCAGTAGAACCCTTGAAGCCTGCAAAGAACCTGCATCTGGCTTCTTGTCCACTCGGCATCCACAAACAAGTCCAGCCATTGTTCGCATCGAAAGACTCTTCTCACATTGAGTCTGCATACAGAAGCTTTCTCCCATGATCAAGGCTGCCACAACCATCCATAGCCTCTCACACTATGAACAGCATCACACCCTGACACATCCAGTGCTTCTGCATCACAACACAGACTCCCAAACTGTCTCTCAAAAGAGAACTCGTATCACAGCACAGCATACCATACAGTCGACACACCTGTACAAACCCTCTCTACCTTCCAAGGGTACTATCCATCTCTGTCATGGATTCCCTGTCCCCTGCCCAATCAGTAGCAAGGCTGTACCAAACATGTGTCCATTCCTGTACCTTCTGCCTGCATGTGACCTATCTCCTGGAGAAACCCAAAAACATGTCTCTTCGAGAAAACCTACGACCTGTTTCCACATGAAACCCTTAGGCCTGTTTCCCTTTGAAACTTCTGTCCTGTTTCCATACAGAACCATTCATGGCACCATTCAACAACAGTGCCGACAACAGCATACATCAAGTTACCTGTTCCCTCATGAAACATCTGGCAACATAGAGATGCCCACAGCTGTAGGTCCCTCTCTTCCTTTCTAGCAGGAAGAAAACAATCTGCTCCATGAGCACGCAACCATGCGAGCTTGCTTCACTCCCATGCCAAGAAACACTTTCAATTGACCTGTACTTGCAGCCAGAAACCCAAGCACATAGCTGAATTTGCAGCCAAACAAAAACAGCCCATAAACAGTCCCAAAACAGTCCCGAACCAAAGCATGGAGAAGCTGAAAGTTCCATCAGTTGAACACCATCATCATGATGTCTATGTTCATGAAAAACCAGCCCCTGTCCTCCTTTATGTCAAGAGAAGCCAGCCCCTTTCCACTCAGGAGAAGAGCACACACTGTCTGTCCCGCACCGCCTGCATCTGCTCGTTTGCCAAGGGAAAGAGAGAGAACATGACGTGCTGACACCCATACCTGCAGTGGCTATTCAGTCCACCTGCAGCCAGTCCAGCAGCCACCTAACACTTTCCCTTCTGCAACCATCAAGAGCCTGTAGAGCCTACGGTCCTTGAGAAAGAGAACCAGCCCACGTGTGCTCATCTATCCAGCAGCCGTCTTTGTGCACAGGAGAAAACCATGCGCTGCTCTATCCAGCGCTGCCTGCAGCCATCTGTTTGCCAAGAGAGAGAGAGAAAAGAGGCCTGTATTCTGTCCTGTAGCGCAGCACAGCAGCCAGCCTTCACCCTCCCAAAAAGCATGCATAAGGAGGTATTAAGCTACGCATGTACACTCTGCAGTCCATCCACGTGCATCCTCCACGCAGCCGACTTGTACCTGCAGTTCACCATGCCTCTGTCTCCTGCCCTGCCCTACACAGACACCTGGGAGAGAGAAAGAGCTCAACGTGTTCTCCTGTGTACACTGCCGAACAGCCCTCCTCAGCGAAAAAGCACACACACATCTAGAGATAGGCGCCTCTTTTCTGGCCGCCAGCCCCTCTTTTTCCCAAAAAGCACACGTGGCCCCAAAATAGCATATGGGCCACGTTTTCTTTCATAAAAGGCATTAAAAGTGATTTTAAAGGTTTTTAAAACCTTTTAAGTTAAAATCTCTTTGCCCCCCTTCACACTTGGGGTTATCCACATATGGGCTCCCTTTTTGACTCCAACCTGATGCCATTCACACTGTCCACCATGTCCCCGTGCACACCTGCATCTTGTCCAGAGAAAAACACAGGGTCGTAACATACCCCCCTCTTGAAAAATGGCAAGCGTCCTCGATTGCACTCAATGGCACAGTAAAGCATCTTATGAGCAAAGACTCCCCATATGACAAAAGCAATGGCCTTCCAATGCATCTGGGTGATAAAATAATCATCCTGCACAATAAGCCACACTGTTCCTCTTGCTTGTTCTTTCAGAACCTACAGCAAAAGTCTAAAACCAAATGGAAACACGTTAACTGTGTTAGCCAAAAACAAAACCATGCATCATTCTACATATGACAAACATATGCATGACACATATATGCATTCGCAAGCTATATGCTCCTCAAGATGCGCTACCTACTCCAAAGTAACAGTCTAAGGGCTGCTCGCAAGCCTTACGCCCATGGGCATCCCGCAGGACCCACGACTGATGGTAAAACATGAGCATATGAAAGCACTCAATGCATCCAAACACTACATCCACTAAGTACTTTCCCACATATGTCTCATGGCCATCCCGCAGGAGTTACACCCAATGGTGCATCCATGAACATAATAAAGCACTTGATGTATCATACCAACATACATGCAGCACACGACACAATGCAGAGTATTTCCCAATGTATTCTCAATGGTACCAGGATCCAATGACACCAGAATACAAAAATACCTCTACCTCAAAAAGTGAATGCATACATGCACAAATAGAGTTCGATCCATATTTCCACGAACCAAACCAACTCTAGGACTGCTCGCAAGACTTATGCCCTCCATAGAGTTATCCATAGTTGCAGTTATAGTTCAAGGTGCGCGCGACTGCCAACTTTACCATCTCATGTGACTAGTACACAATATCATAGAAGTCCCATAAGCAGATGTACTGTGAGCCTCAGTACCTTCGGGTGAATACAAAGATGTCACCAAGCGACTCCTAGATAACAAATGAGCCTGTCTGTAACAAGGGAGCGGAGGTGCTACCTCCTCTTGAGCATCAGGCAATGCTCCAGACCTATGCTCTGCTGAACCTGAATGAGCCGTAACAAGAGTCGACTCCAACTCAAAGGCATCAAGATAAAGCTGAAAATCCTGAGGTGAATCTGCTAAGTCACCCTCCTCCATCCACTTCGCATCCATCAGTGAACCTCCTCCATCCACTTCGTATCCATCAGTGAACAGCTCTTGAACTTCACAGGATAGCGACGGGAAACCTTACCCTGTACCTTTCTTTCCTTATGCGCCAGTATATGCTCAGGAATAAGAACCTCGTCAAGTTCCTCCACTTCCATCTGAGCCTCATCTGATACATCCTCAGGCACCCAAAACCTGCTTGCACTCCACCCAAGTGATAAGCACAAGTCCTCGATGAAGCATAGTAGATCACCACTACTAAACATAGAAAGAAATTGTCTTCCGAACCCATGAAGCCTCTATGAAGATACCACCGGTGACAAACTGTCGAAAGCCATAGCCTTCAACGCATCTCCTGCATCATAACACTTCAACTGCTTCTTGTTCCTGGCCGACTATGTCTTGTCCTTGGTGTCTTTTCTCCTGAGCTTCATCTTCAGCTCTTGCTCTTCACCTCATATAGGCAAAGACAAAAAATCATGTACTGTGTCCTGCACTTCCTTTTCACTTTCCTCATGTTGAAGCTTTTGATGTGACTCTCATGAGACAACCACGAGCTCGCCCCCTTAGGGAACTTGGCGATTGTCCTGACCAAAGCAACCACGGACTCGCCTCCTTGAGAATGTCGACGATGTCCCGGCAACGGAACCTTGTAAACCGGCCTTCAGAAAGCAAAGGGCGGTGAAACAAACACTCGCACATAAAACACTTCAACGCCATTGAGGAGCTAGAAAAGGAAAACAAACAGGGGGAGCTAGAGTGCTCCTGCAAACAGGACACGGACACCGATTGGCCCCAAAACGCAGTGGCGCCCCTTGCGGTATTTCTTTAATTGATTATAAGAGCTTTGATTACGATATAAGGCTGGGAACTCAGCCGTCGCAGTAGAACCCTTGAAGCCTGCAAAGAACCTGCATCTGGCTTCTTGTCCACTCGGCATCCACAAACAAGTCCAGCCATTGTTCGCATCGAAAGACTCTTCTCACATTGAGTCTGCATACAGAAGCTTTCTCCCATGATCAAGGCTGCCACAACCATCCATAGCCTCTCACACTATGAACAGCATCACACCCTGACACATCCAGTGCTTCTGCATCACAACACAGACTCCCAAACTGTCTCTCAAAAGAGAACTCGTATCACAGCACAGCATACCATACAGTCGACACACCTGTACAAACCCTCTCTACCTTCCAAGGGTACTATCCATCTCTGTCATGGATTCCCTGTCCCCTGCCCAATCAGTAGCAAGGCTGTACCAAACATGTGTCCATTCCTGTACCTTCTGCCTGCATGTGACCTATCTCCTGGAGAAACCCAAAAACATGTCTCTTCGAGAAAACCTACGACCTGTTTCCACATGAAACCCTTAGGCCTGTTTCCCTTTGAAACTTCTGTCCTGTTTCCATACAGAACCATTCATGGCACCATTCAACAACAGTGCCGACAACAGCATACATCAAGTTACCTGTTCCCTCATGAAACATCTGGCAACATAGAGATGCCCACAGCTGTAGGTCCCTCTCTTCCTTTCTAGCAGGAAGAAAACAATCTGCTCCATGAGCACGCAACCATGCGAGCTTGCTTCACTCCCATGCCAAGAAACACTTTCAATTGACCTGTACTTGCAGCCAGAAACCCAAGCACATAGCTGAATTTGCAGCCAAACAAAAACAGCCCATAAACAGTCCCAAAACAGTCCCGAACCAAAGCATGGAGAAGCTGAAAGTTCCATCAGTTGAACACCATCATCATGATGTCTATGTTCATGAAAAACCAGCCCCTGTCCTCCTTTATGTCAAGAGAAGCCAGCCCCTTTCCACTCAGGAGAAGAGCACACACTGTCTGTCCCGCACCGCCTGCATCTGCTCGTTTGCCAAGGGAAAGAGAGAGAACATGACGTGCTGACACCCATACCTGCAGTGGCTATTCAGTCCACCTGCAGCCAGTCCAGCAGCCACCTAACACTTTCCCTTCTGCAACCATCAAGAGCCTGTAGAGCCTACGGTCCTTGAGAAAGAGAACCAGCCCACGTGTGCTCATCTATCCAGCAGCCGTCTTTGTGCACAGGAGAAAACCATGCGCTGCTCTATCCAGCGCTGCCTGCAGCCATCTGTTTGCCAAGAGAGAGAGAGAAAAGAGGCCTGTATTCTGTCCTGTAGCGCAGCACAGCAGCCAGCCTTCACCCTCCCAAAAAGCATGCATAAGGAGGTATTAAGCTACGCATGTACACTCTGCAGTCCATCCACGTGCATCCTCCACGCAGCCGACTTGTACCTGCAGTTCACCATGCCTCTGTCTCCTGCCCTGCCCTACACAGACACCTGGGAGAGAGAAAGAGCTCAACGTGTTCTCCTGTGTACACTGCCGAACAGCCCTCCTCAGCGAAAAAGCACACACACATCTAGAGATAGGCGCCTCTTTTCTGGCCGCCAGCCCCTCTTTTTCCCAAAAAGCACACGTGGCCCCAAAATAGCATATGGGCCACGTTTTCTTTCATAAAAGGCATTAAAAGTGATTTTAAAGGTTTTTAAAACCTTTTAAGTTAAAATCTCTTTGCCCCCCTTCACACTTGGGGTTATCCACATATGGGCTCCCTTTTTGACTCCAACCTGATGCCATTCACACTGTCCACCATGTCCCCGTGCACACCTGCATCTTGTCCAGAGAAAAACACAGGGTCGTAACATACCCCCCTCTTGAAAAATGGCAAGCGTCCTCGATTGCACTCAATGGCACAGTAAAGCATCTTATGAGCAAAGACTCCCCATATGACAAAAGCAATGGCCTTCCAATGCATCTGGGTGATAAAATAATCATCCTGCACAATAAGCCACACTGTTCCTCTTGCTTGTTCTTTCAGAACCTACAGCAAAAGTCTAAAACCAAATGGAAACACGTTAACTGTGTTAGCCAAAAACAAAACCATGCATCATTCTACATATGACAAACATATGCATGACACATATATGCATTCGCAAGCTATATGCTCCTCAAGATGCGCTACCTACTCCAAAGTAACAGTCTAAGGGCTGCTCGCAAGCCTTACGCCCATGGGCATCCCGCAGGACCCACGACTGATGGTAAAACATGAGCATATGAAAGCACTCAATGCATCCAAACACTACATCCACTAAGTACTTTCCCACATATGTCTCATGGCCATCCCGCAGGAGTTACACCCAATGGTGCATCCATGAACATAATAAAGCACTTGATGTATCATACCAACATACATGCAGCACACGACACAATGCAGAGTATTTCCCAATGTATTCTCAATGGTACCAGGATCCAATGACACCAGAATACAAAAATACCTCTACCTCAAAAAGTGAATGCATACATGCACAAATAGAGTTCGATCCATATTTCCACGAACCAAACCAACTCTAGGACTGCTCGCAAGACTTATGCCCTCCATAGAGTTATCCATAGTTGCAGTTATAGTTCAAGGTGCGCGCGACTGCCAACTTTACCATCTCATGTGACTAGTACACAATATCATAGAAGTCCCATAAGCAGATGTACTGTGAGCCTCAGTACCTTCGGGTGAATACAAAGATGTCACCAAGCGACTCCTAGATAACAAATGAGCCTGTCTGTAACAAGGGAGCGGAGGTGCTACCTCCTCTTGAGCATCAGGCAATGCTCCAGACCTATGCTCTGCTGAACCTGAATGAGCCGTAACAAGAGTCGACTCCAACTCAAAGGCATCAAGATAAAGCTGAAAATCCTGAGGTGAATCTGCTAAGTCACCCTCCTCCATCCACTTCGCATCCATCAGTGAACCTCCTCCATCCACTTCGTATCCATCAGTGAACAGCTCTTGAACTTCACAGGATAGCGACGGGAAACCTTACCCTGTACCTTTCTTTCCTTATGCGCCAGTATATGCTCAGGAATAAGAACCTCGTCAAGTTCCTCCACTTCCATCTGAGCCTCATCTGATACATCCTCAGGCACCCAAAACCTGCTTGCACTCCACCCAAGTGATAAGCACAAGTCCTCGATGAAGCATAGTAGATCACCACTACTAAACATAGAAAGAAATTGTCTTCCGAACCCATGAAGCCTCTATGAAGATACCACCGGTGACAAACTGTCGAAAGCCATAGCCTTCAACGCATCTCCTGCATCATAACACTTCAACTGCTTCTTGTTCCTGGCCGACTATGTCTTGTCCTTGGTGTCTTTTCTCCTGAGCTTCATCTTCAGCTCTTGCTCTTCACCTCATATAGGCAAAGACAAAAAATCATGTACTGTGTCCTGCACTTCCTTTTCACTTTCCTCATGTTGAAGCTTTTGATGTGACTCTCATGAGACAACCACGAGCTCGCCCCCTTAGGGAACTTGGCGATTGTCCTGACCAAAGCAACCACGGACTCGCCTCCTTGAGAATGTCGACGATGTCCCGGCAACGGAACCTTGTAAACCGGCCTTCAGAAAGCAAAGGGCGGTGAAACAAACACTCGCACATAAAACACTTCAACGCCATTGAGGAGCTAGAAAAGGAAAACAAACAGGGGGAGCTAGAGTGCTCCTGCAAACAGGACACGGACACCGATTGGCCCCAAAACGCAGTGGCGCCCCTTGCGGTATTTCTTTAATTGATTATAAGAGCTTTGATTACGATATAAGGCTGGGAACTCAGCCGTCGCAGTAGAACCCTTGAAGCCTGCAAAGAACCTGCATCTGGCTTCTTGTCCACTCGGCATCCACAAACAAGTCCAGCCATTGTTCGCATCGAAAGACTCTTCTCACATTGAGTCTGCATACAGAAGCTTTCTCCCATGATCAAGGCTGCCACAACCATCCATAGCCTCTCACACTATGAACAGCATCACACCCTGACACATCCAGTGCTTCTGCATCACAACACAGACTCCCAAACTGTCTCTCAAAAGAGAACTCGTATCACAGCACAGCATACCATACAGTCGACACACCTGTACAAACCCTCTCTACCTTCCAAGGGTACTATCCATCTCTGTCATGGATTCCCTGTCCCCTGCCCAATCAGTAGCAAGGCTGTACCAAACATGTGTCCATTCCTGTACCTTCTGCCTGCATGTGACCTATCTCCTGGAGAAACCCAAAAACATGTCTCTTCGAGAAAACCTACGACCTGTTTCCACATGAAACCCTTAGGCCTGTTTCCCTTTGAAACTTCTGTCCTGTTTCCATACAGAACCATTCATGGCACCATTCAACAACAGTGCCGACAACAGCATACATCAAGTTACCTGTTCCCTCATGAAACATCTGGCAACATAGAGATGCCCACAGCTGTAGGTCCCTCTCTTCCTTTCTAGCAGGAAGAAAACAATCTGCTCCATGAGCACGCAACCATGCGAGCTTGCTTCACTCCCATGCCAAGAAACACTTTCAATTGACCTGTACTTGCAGCCAGAAACCCAAGCACATAGCTGAATTTGCAGCCAAACAAAAACAGCCCATAAACAGTCCCAAAACAGTCCCGAACCAAAGCATGGAGAAGCTGAAAGTTCCATCAGTTGAACACCATCATCATGATGTCTATGTTCATGAAAAACCAGCCCCTGTCCTCCTTTATGTCAAGAGAAGCCAGCCCCTTTCCACTCAGGAGAAGAGCACACACTGTCTGTCCCGCACCGCCTGCATCTGCTCGTTTGCCAAGGGAAAGAGAGAGAACATGACGTGCTGACACCCATACCTGCAGTGGCTATTCAGTCCACCTGCAGCCAGTCCAGCAGCCACCTAACACTTTCCCTTCTGCAACCATCAAGAGCCTGTAGAGCCTACGGTCCTTGAGAAAGAGAACCAGCCCACGTGTGCTCATCTATCCAGCAGCCGTCTTTGTGCACAGGAGAAAACCATGCGCTGCTCTATCCAGCGCTGCCTGCAGCCATCTGTTTGCCAAGAGAGAGAGAGAAAAGAGGCCTGTATTCTGTCCTGTAGCGCAGCACAGCAGCCAGCCTTCACCCTCCCAAAAAGCATGCATAAGGAGGTATTAAGCTACGCATGTACACTCTGCAGTCCATCCACGTGCATCCTCCACGCAGCCGACTTGTACCTGCAGTTCACCATGCCTCTGTCTCCTGCCCTGCCCTACACAGACACCTGGGAGAGAGAAAGAGCTCAACGTGTTCTCCTGTGTACACTGCCGAACAGCCCTCCTCAGCGAAAAAGCACACACACATCTAGAGATAGGCGCCTCTTTTCTGGCCGCCAGCCCCTCTTTTTCCCAAAAAGCACACGTGGCCCCAAAATAGCATATGGGCCACGTTTTCTTTCATAAAAGGCATTAAAAGTGATTTTAAAGGTTTTTAAAACCTTTTAAGTTAAAATCTCTTTGCCCCCCTTCACACTTGGGGTTATCCACATATGGGCTCCCTTTTTGACTCCAACCTGATGCCATTCACACTGTCCACCATGTCCCCGTGCACACCTGCATCTTGTCCAGAGAAAAACACAGGGTCGTAACATACCCCCCTCTTGAAAAATGGCAAGCGTCCTCGATTGCACTCAATGGCACAGTAAAGCATCTTATGAGCAAAGACTCCCCATATGACAAAAGCAATGGCCTTCCAATGCATCTGGGTGATAAAATAATCATCCTGCACAATAAGCCACACTGTTCCTCTTGCTTGTTCTTTCAGAACCTACAGCAAAAGTCTAAAACCAAATGGAAACACGTTAACTGTGTTAGCCAAAAACAAAACCATGCATCATTCTACATATGACAAACATATGCATGACACATATATGCATTCGCAAGCTATATGCTCCTCAAGATGCGCTACCTACTCCAAAGTAACAGTCTAAGGGCTGCTCGCAAGCCTTACGCCCATGGGCATCCCGCAGGACCCACGACTGATGGTAAAACATGAGCATATGAAAGCACTCAATGCATCCAAACACTACATCCACTAAGTACTTTCCCACATATGTCTCATGGCCATCCCGCAGGAGTTACACCCAATGGTGCATCCATGAACATAATAAAGCACTTGATGTATCATACCAACATACATGCAGCACACGACACAATGCAGAGTATTTCCCAATGTATTCTCAATGGTACCAGGATCCAATGACACCAGAATACAAAAATACCTCTACCTCAAAAAGTGAATGCATACATGCACAAATAGAGTTCGATCCATATTTCCACGAACCAAACCAACTCTAGGACTGCTCGCAAGACTTATGCCCTCCATAGAGTTATCCATAGTTGCAGTTATAGTTCAAGGTGCGCGCGACTGCCAACTTTACCATCTCATGTGACTAGTACACAATATCATAGAAGTCCCATAAGCAGATGTACTGTGAGCCTCAGTACCTTCGGGTGAATACAAAGATGTCACCAAGCGACTCCTAGATAACAAATGAGCCTGTCTGTAACAAGGGAGCGGAGGTGCTACCCCCTCTTGAGCATCAGGCAATGCTCCAGACCTATGCTCTGCTGAACCTGAATGAGCCGTAACAAGAGTCGACTCCAACTCAAAGGCATCAAGATAAAGCTGCAAATCCTGAGGTGAATCTGCTAAGTCACCCTCCTCCATCCACTTCGCATCCATCAGTGAACCTCCTCCATCCACTTCGTATCCATCAGTGAACAGCTCTTGAACTTCACAGGATAGCGACGGGAAACCTTACCCTGTACCTTTCTTTCCTTATGCGCTAGTATATGCTCAGGAATAAGAACCTCGTCAAGTTCCTCCACTTCCATCTGAGCCTCATCTGATACATCCTCAGGCACCCAAAACCTGCTTGCACTCCACCCAAGTGATAAGCACAAGTCCTCGATGAAGCATAGTAGATCACCACTACTAAACATAGAAAGAAATTGTCTTCCGAACCCATGAAGCCTCTATGAAGATACCACCGGTGACAAACTGTCGAAAGCCATAGCCTTCAACGCATCTCCTGCACCATAACACTTCAACTGCTTCTTGTTCCTGGCCGACTATGTCTTGTCCTTGGTGTCTTTTCTCCTGAGCTTCATCTTCAGCTCTTGCTCTTCACCTCATATAGGCAAAGACAAAAAATCCTGTACTGTGTCCTGCACTTCCTTTTCACTTTCCTCATGTTGAAGCTTTTGATGTGACTCTCATGAGACAACCACGAGCTCGCCCCCTTAGGGAACTTGGCGATTGTCCCGACCAAAGCAACCACGGACTCGCCTCCTTGAGAATGTCGATGATGTCCCGGCAACGGAACCTTGTAAACCGGCCTTCAGAAAGCAAAGGGCGGTGAAACAAACACTCGCACATAAAACACTTCAACGCCATTGAGGAGCTAGAAAAGGAAAACAAACAGGGGGAGCTAGAGTGCTCCTGCAAACAGTACACGGACACCGATTGGCCCCAAAACGCAGTGGCGCCCCTTGCGGTATTTCTTTAATTGATTATAAGAGCTTTGATTACAATATAAGGCTGGGAACTCAGCCGTCGCAGTAGAACCCTTGAAGCCTGCAAAGAACCTGCATCTGGCTTCTTGTCCACTCGGCATCCACAAACAAGTCCAGCCATTGTTCGCATCGAAAGACTCTTCTCACATTGAGTCTGCATACAGAAGCTTTCTCCCATGATCAAGGCTGCCACAACCATCCATAGCCTCTCACACTATGAACAGCATCACACCCTGACACATCCAGTGCTTCTGCATCACAACATAGACTCCCAAACTGTCTCTCAAAAGAGAACTCGTATCACAGCACAGCATACCATACAGTCGACACACCTGTACAAACCCTCTCTACCTTGCAAGGGTACTATCCATCTCTGTCATGGATTCCCTGTCCCCTGCCCAATCAGTATAGCAAGTCATGGCCAAGACCGGGTTTAAAGAGGAGCTCGTGAAGGTGGAGGACAAGGTCGGCACAATTATCAAAGAAAACAAGAAGATGGTCGACTCTTCCGTTACTGCAATCATAAACCGCCTCTCCAAACTCGAGAAGGGATTTGTCAAAATCCAAGAGCTCGAAGAGAGAACATCCAAGCAAGAGGCTGAGATTAAAGCCTTAAAGGAGGAACTAGTGGAGGCCAAATTGCATGCTAAAAGTCAAGTGGCTGAAATCTCAGCCCTCAAAAAGGAGTTGGAAGCCACTTCAAAAAGCAAGCTTGAGGATGGAAAATTTCAGCCCTCCTTTATTGAAGAGCTGAATACCATCAAGGAACAAATGAGGATCGTTCGAGAGGAGGAGGAGCAACATAAAGAGAAAACATCTTCATGGGTGGAGGTGATCACAAAGACACAAAAGAAGATGGACGTGACGGAGAAATGGATCGAGGTCGCCAAGAAAGGGAAAGGTAAAAATCGCCACCCATCCCCACTCCCACCATCATCAACATGACCCTTGAAGAGGAGCAAAGGAGGAAGACCCGGGCCTTACATGTACGAGTGTCCTGTCTAAAAGACCGTGATGATGCGGAAGGGGAAACGAAGGAGCTCTTCTCATCTTCTAAGGAGAGAGCACTTATCATTCGTTTCCCCTCCATGGAAGCGAAGAAGGACTTCTTGAAGAGACGTCCTACACTCAAGAAGACGGGAATATTTCTTGGAGATGAGCTCACACTCTCGCAACTTGCCCACATGAAAGAAGTTATGCCCGAGATAAGGGCAGCCCGAGAGAAAGGGAAAGTGGCCTTCCATAGAGATGGTAGAGTGGTGATTATGGAGAGGCGCTCTTCATGACGGCGCGAGACCTATGGGACTACACTCAAAGTTGCTACTTGGAATTGTAATGGATCTCTACGCCTTGATGTAGGGGCTTTTGAGGATAGTTTCTTTGGGAGGGACATCATCTTCTACTGTGAGACGCATCAAGCTCCTGGACAGTCCATGCTACATGTTAGTGGATACCGATGGGAGACAGCTTGTAGACAGGAGACTCGTTCAGAGCATAGAGGACGGGGCTCAGGAGGAGTGGCAGTATTGTTTAGAGAGGAGCTACAGCCACTGATACATATAGTCCGCAGAGATGAGCAGGCTAGGTACATTTGGGTTCGTCGACTGAGGGCAGAGACGGGGAGATATCTCTACATTGCTATATGCTATTTTGCTCCTTGTACATCAGTGTATGCATCACCTAGCGGGCAGTCTCCCTTTTCTATTTTGGATGATGACATTTGGGAGTTCTCCAGGGATGGTGACATCATTCTCTTGCGGGACTTCAATGCCAGGACCGCCCATAACCAGACAGTTTTTTATGATACCTCATAGGAGATGTTGAGGGAGCTTGATGTTAGGGATATGGGCCTATCTAGACTCTCATAGGATGAGGAACATATAGTTTATGGGTGGTATTTGATAGACATGGGGATTGCACATGGATTGGCCATCCTGAATGGCCTACAGAGATTCCCGACATCTGGCGGTTTCACTAGCTTTCCACATCGGCATGATGCTAGTACAGTGGACTATGTTATGGCTCAGCCCAGTCTCATTCCCTCTTTTCAAGATTTGATGGTAGGCACTAGGCCGGTTGGAATAGCAGTGGATCATGCTATCTTGTCCTTCACTCTCACATTTCAGTTCAGCACCGCTCCATTGGGACAGGTCTCCACACACACTTGTTATACCTTTACGAGGGAGACTGACACCGTGTACACGGATGAGATATACAGACGCTTATGTGCCGAGGAGCTGGGACGGCCATTAGATGAGCTCACTGAGATATTGATAGAGACGCTTCATGCTGCAGCATCAAAGGCATATCCCCATAGTCAGCCTACATGGAGACGATCTGGGAACATGCCCCAAAACAGTTGGTATGATGAGGAGTGCAGAGAGATGAGGATCAGATTACAGAGAGAGATGCTCATGGGTGTTACCACTCAGAGACAGTCACGGATTACCTTCCGGCACCTAGTGCGACGGAAGAAGAGGGCTTATCTTGCTCAGTTAGAGAGGGATTTGTATTAGTTATTTATGAGTCAGGACTCAGGCGAGGCATGGAGACTATTCCATGAGCATTTACCATCACCAGCCATTACCTCCACAGAGATTTGGGGTGAGTATGCAGCATCCCTGTACACAGCACTAGGACAGCCGCCCCTGCCAGACCCATCGAAGCCATGCCCAGAGACATGTGCTTTCTTTACTACTGAGATGGTAAGGAAAGCTATTGACAGGATGAGGACTGGGAGAGCATATGATCATGATGGTTTGGTAGCAGAGCACTTTATTCATGCCAGAGATATGCTTGCAGAGCTTATTGCTATGATGTTTAACCGAGCCATGTGTGAGGGTTTTCCTGAGACTTGGAATATGTCCACGATTGTGCCTATCTTCAAGTCAGGGGATCCCATGCTTTGTGGGAATTATCGTACCATCATGATTGGTCACACATTGGCTAGATTATATGCATCTATTCTTGAGCAGGAGTTGAGTAGATGGGCAGAGAGAGAGAGGGCATATGTGCATTAGGGCAGGCAGGGTTCAGGAGAGGTTTCTCCACTCTTGACCATATCTTGACACTCAGAGCTATTATTGAGGAGGATAGATTATATGGCAGGAGGATTTATTGTTGCTTTGTGGATTTCCGCAAAGCTTTTGACACAGTACCGAGAGCTAGACTGATGCGCAGACTACAGGAGTTGGGAGTGCCCACAGAGCTGATTTGGGGAATCATGGCTTTATACAGGACAGTTTTGGGGCAGGTACGTACTACTCAGGGTATATCTGAGAGTTCACTCCACTATTGGGGTGAAACAGGGCTGCCCCCTTTCTCCCACCTTATTTGGGATGTATGTGGATGAGGTTTCGGACTATGTAGAGCGGGAGGGTGACAGAAGAGCACAGCTAGCAGGGACATGGATTCCGCTGTTATTGTATGCTGATGATATTGTGCTGATCTGAGATTCTCCAGAGGGGATGCAGCGTCATTTGGATGCATTGCACACGTTTGCACAAGACAGTGGATTGTCTGTTAACCTTGGTAAAACCAAGGTGATGGTGTTTAACACCACAGCACAGTGGGTTAGGAGGTCAATACCCACCTTTACATATGGTCAGGAGACAGTGGAGTATACAGATGCATATACTTACCTTGGTGTGGTTTTTAGTGGCCCACTATTTTCCTTGAGGAGAGCAGCGGAGACCAGATTGACCAGAGCTTATGGAGCATTGGGGAGACTAGAGAGGATGTGTTCGCAGGTTCAGTTTCAGGAACCTCGAACGAAGCTCTGGCTCTTTGACACTTTGGTCACTTCAGCCATGCTGTATGGAGTGGAGATATGGGGACCCTCAGTGGATCACCACAGCCGAGCTGGTAGCATTGATGGATGGAGACGTATGGAGAGGCCCTTGGTTTCTATGATTTCCCGGATGATTAGGGCCAAGGCCTCCGTACCACATGATATTATCCGTGCAGAGATGGCTGCCCCCCCATTGGTAGTAGAGGCACTCACTCAATCAATCTCCTTTATACATAGCACTTGGGCTCTCCCTAGAGACAGATATGCTCACTTAGCCCTTGAGTTTTCACGACAGTTGGCATCACAGGGAGACGGATCATGTTGGTATGCACAGATGATAGCTTGGTTCCAACTACATCGCTTTAGTATGGACAGGCTCCCTGGATGCACCCTCCCTCTCTCTCACACGGGGAGAGATTACCAGACTTATCAGGCAGGACTTGACTCAGCTGGACACTAGGAGGACATGGATACAGCCGGCACACGAGCTTGGTACGAAGATGGCTTTCTATAGAGATCATCTTCTCTAGCTCACGGAGGATGGGTTTGTTATTAGACCCAGCTACATGGATACTCATCTTTCTCATGGGATACGGTGTGCTATTGGTCAGATGCGCACATCCTCACACCAGCTAGAGATTGAGACTGGCAGATTGAGAGGAGTACCAGCTGAGGCCAGGATTTGTCACCTGTGCGAGATGGAGCCAGAGACAGAGTTACATTACATATGTCACTGTCCAGTATATTATGAGATAGGAGGCCGTTTTCACTGCCTGTTTAGAGGATGGGTTTGTTATTAGACCCAGCTACATGGATACTCATCTTTCTCATGGGGTACGGTGTGCTATTGGTCAGATGCGCACATCCTCACACCAGCTAGAGATTGAGACTGGCAGATTCAGAGGAGTACCAGCTGAGGCCAGGATTTGTCACCTGTGCGAGATGGAGCCAGAGACAGAGTTACATTACATATGTCACTGTCCAGTATATTATGAGATAGGAGGCCGTTTTCACTGCCTGTTTAGAGAGGGTTTCGGACCACTTTCTAGAGTCATGAGATACCAGGATCAGAGATGCCTCGGATTATACTTGCTGGAGCCGCGTAGACATAGAGAGGGTCTCTTGAGAGGGAGGGGATCAGAGAGGGAGAGACACCTACAGAGGCAGATCACAGACTTCTTTCGACCAGAGATTGAATAGTCAGGCCAGCAGGCATTGCAGCTAGCCCCAGAGTATAGCCCCAGAGGTACACTGATTGATCGGGCTATAGAGCTGGGGCGGTCCAGGCGCCCCAAGATGAGAGGCCCATCTCGACATCGGCGGAGACTACAACAGAGGATAAGGACCATACTAGCACGGCATGGGAGACGTCCAGTCAGAGTACTCACCATGGAGGACATTGAGGATATCCACCATCGACCGATGAGAGACATCTTTGGATAGTGATGTGTATGATGCTTACCTTTGTTGCTGGAGTTTTTCTCCCAGATGTTATCCATTAGGAGCTCCTAGTACCGTACTTTTCCTCATAGTTGTTTCAGTTTCAGTTAGTTGTTTAGTTGTTTTTAGCTTTTCTTACACAGATATTGTATCTGATCCACCAATTATTGTAACCTTTTTGGTCTCATAGGTCATTTTGGCCTTTTGAAGACGTTAATATATCATTTCATTTCATTTCATTTCTCTCTCATGATCAGGAGGAGGCCATCTATACCACACGACATTCTACATGCAGAGTTTGGGGTGGCCCGACTGGTTACAGATGCCCTTTTTCAGACTGTCACTGCCCCACCCCCTTTTCGCCTCTGCCTTCCGCCTCTTTTTTCTCCTCAGCCTTCCACCTCTTTTTTTTTTTCGCCCCCCTTTGTCTTCCGCCCCTTCCCCTCTGTCTTCCACCCCCCTTCCCCTTTTTTTTTTGTTTTTCCGCCCTTCCCTCTCTTCCCATCCCCGCTCCGTTTTTTCGTGCAGCTTGGCTCTTGCAGGACCCCCCGTTTATCGCTTCGCCTTCGACTCAGCTTCAGACTCTGATGGAGGTTCCTCCCGCCTCACCTCCGAGGGACTCTTCCGCAGCCCCCTCGCCCGCCCCTGAGGATACCACGATGAGGCTTTCTCTTTCGCCAGAAGAGGAAGCGAGCCTCACGGCAGAGGTGGAACGCCTCCAGGCACATTCCACCATCTGCCGTATAGTTGGCACTCGCCCTAGCAAAGGGGAAATCCGGGATCTTCTCCAGGCCCGCCTTCTTGCAGATGTGAGCAAGATCCTTGACGTTCAGTTACTGGGCCGCGGACACTACCAGATTGAGTTCGAGACAGCCCAGAGCGTGGCCCAGGTCCTACTAGCCATGAGTCCCCTTGTCATCAGGGCCGCTCGGGCCTTTTTCAGACCTTGGCAGCATGGTTTCGACCCAGCAGCGGCCGAGCAGGGAGAGCGCCTATTCCATGTTACAGTTTTCTTTCCTGGACTTCGCCGCGAGTACCTTCGGCTCCTTTCTAGGATAGGATCATTGGTGGGCTCGGTGCTTGAGACTGGCCCCACAGCAGCTTCAGTGGTGGCTAGAGTAGCTGGCTTGCCTTTGGTCAGAGTTTTGGTTCCTGAGAGGAGGCACTTGATTCAGCGGTGGCCTTCTCCTTTCCTCTTTGCGGCACTAGCGACCGGGAGTGGACTCTGGATCTCGCTCTTAGTATTTTCAAGACTCAGGCATTTAAGTTTTCTCACCATGTGAGCGATTTGGAGATGACAGATGTGATAGGCCGACTCTGGGAGTTGGCACATTTCTTTGATACCGAGAGTGCGGATGCCTCCGGGATTCGACATTTGGTGGTTCGCAGACCCTGGCTATGTATGCATACATGAGGTTTCTCTCTCCGAGCGAGAGGCAGTCGCTATGGGACACAGCCACTGGCGCCTGGTCTGAGACTCTTGCAGCACACTGGGTGGGCAGATTCGTAGCCGCTCGGATGGGGATTACTCTCCATCCAAGCCGCTTGCGAAGACCCGCCATATGGCTGAGACAGCCTCCACCTCAGCAAGTCATCCATGAGGATCATCTCATGGAATGTACAGGGCCTTGGCGGCGCACACTATGTACGCTATCGTGGTTGCTTGAGGCAGGAGCTTCAAAGATGCCTGGTTGGGGGCAGTATTGATATTGTGATGATGCAGGAGCACCATTTGAGTGAGAGCAGGATTCGGAGATATGGTTCGGTGATGCCTGGTAGATGGGACACATTTTGGTCTGCAGGTTTTGGCCCCCTGGGTGGGCAGGGAGGAGTATGTATGGTCATTGCGGATGTATGGCGGCAAGCCATTGTGGATTGCGGGGTCATTGTGCCTGGTAGAGCACAGTATGTTATTCTGAGGATGCACGATGAGCACTTTGGTGTGCTCAATGTCTATGCGCCCAACCATGCTAGTGCCAGAGCAGAGTTCTGGACCCTGGTTACAGATGCATTGCCCGAGGCCGCACATTGGTGTGTTGGGGGAGACTTCAACATGCTTGAGGACCCGGCCGATAGGAAGGGAGGCAGTCATGTTACAGTGCACGGCACGGAGCTTGCAGCTTGGGAGCGATTTTGTATGACACTGCTGATCACTGATGCATGGCAGCGTGAGGCTTTCTCCCGTTCTCAGGACAGTCTTAGTTTTTCTCGGTCGGATCGCCGGCAGGGAGGGACTAATCTATCACGGATTGATCGCTTCTATGTGGGCAACAGGTTCGGGGAGCGTGGTGGCTCCGTTGGCATTCTTGCTAGCACCTCTTTTTCAGACCATGTGCCAACTATTTTGACATTGGAGGAGAGGACACGGGAGACCAGCTTTTGCAGTTGAGGATCCCAGAGAGGATACTTACAGATCCCAGTCTTTCTGAGGACATTGAGAGGATATGGCATGATAGCCGGAGCTCTGACCTGGATACAGCAGGCCAGTGTGCCCAGGGACTCATGGAGCTCAGCTCTTTTTTGCACGCTACAGCCTTGACACGGCTGGGAGAGACTCGAGAGCGGGAGCGTCGCTTGAGACTTAGCCTTGCTTCGCTCCAGCGTCTTCAGGAGCAGCTGCCTACATGTGAGTGGGTGGCGACCCAGCTGAGCCAGGCATGCCAGGAGGTTAGAGAGGCAGAGGAGCAGAGACATGATTTCTACTATCATCGCGAGGCCTCTCAGTGGACGCAGCTTGGTGATAGAGTGACTGGGGAGTTTTTTGAGATCAGCGGACCCTGCCATGCTCAAGCAGGAGTACGCCAGCTCAGGAGGCAGGACGGATCGTTAGCCACTGAGCCCGGGGAGATTAGAGCCATTGCCACTGAGTTCTATAGAGACCTGTTTTCAGCTCAGCCAGCCACGGAGGCACGTGATGCTTGCAGACAGAGTGTGTGGGCCCATGTGCAGAGGAGGGTCACAGATCGTATGCGCACTGTTTTGGGGGAGCCCCTTTCAGAGGATGAGCTTGTTGAGGCTTTGAGGGTCCTTCCGCGTTATAGTTGCCCTAGGGAGGACGGATTGACGCTTGCCTTCTTTATGCGTTATTGGGACCTTTTGGGGCCAGGCCTCCGCAGGGGCTTTTAGTATGTTTTGGACACTGGGGTGATGCCACAGAGCTTTTCAGAGGGCTTGATCTTTCTTATCTCCTAGGGGGAGGGAGTGTCAGATGTTATTCGGCATTGGAGGCCTATTACGATCCTCAATACTATCTACAAGGTCCTAGCAAAGGCCTTGAGTTTGAGGATCCTGCCCTTCCTTGGGGAGTTGATTCATGCTACCCAGAGAGGATTCGTCAAGGAGCGCAGCATCCTTGACAACATTTTCACCTTTTGGGAGGCGACGGTCCGAGCTAGATTTCTCGGTGAGGACTTGGTCGTGATGCTTCTCGATTTTGAGAAGGCATACGATAGAGTCGATTGGGGTTTCCTAGAGGGCACTATGCTTCGCCTGGGTTTTGAGCCAGACTGGATTCGAGGAGTGGCGGCTCTATATTCCACAGCTTGTAGCCAGGTTTTGATGGCAAGAGGGCGGGGGCCGAGTTTTGAGTTGACCAGATCAGTCCGTCAGGGATGCCCTCTCACCCTGTTCCTTTTTCTCTTCTTTGCAGAGGCTATGAGCATGTATCTGACAGCAGAGGAGGTTGGTTTGAGAGGACTCCAGCTTCGAGTCCGTGGGGAGGACCTACTCGATTCTGAGTTTGCTGATGACACGGGATTGTTTTTGCATGGCCAGGAGGCCAATCTACAGAGGGCAGAGCAGTCGCTACAGGTTTTTGGTGTGGCTTCGGGAGCATTGATCAGACAGTGGCTTTTTGGATTGGTAGCGCTCCCGCTCTGGCATGGAGCCCAAACCTGGGTTTTAGATGGATTCCTCGTGGCACAGCAGTACGGTATCTGGGATGCCAGATTGGACTTCATTTGTCACCTGAGCAGCAGATTGCCCCGCTTCTTTTGAGCATTCGGAAGAAGCTTTTATATTGGAGTACAGCTCGGCTATCCTTGGCTGGGAGGGTTGTGGCGACAAACCAGGTGCTTTTAGCGACTATTTGGTACATCACGTCTTGCTAGATCTTCTCGAGCTCTTGCATCAGCCAGGTACAGGGGCAGATCAGGAACTTTCTTTTGTCTGGGCGGGATGGTCAGCCGGCTCGGGCCAAGGTTGCTTAGGCAGTTATTACTCTTCCGCTGGCCGAGGGGGGCTTGGGCATTACAGATCCAGGTGATCAGAGTAGAGCATTGTTGGGGAAGCTTATTGTTCGGGGGCTGCTTCCAGGCACTGAGCCTTGGAAGGAGCTTCTTTTTCAGCGGGGACTGCAGGCTAGAGCTCCCCCAACAGGGGACACTTGGGCACCAAAGATACGGTGGATCTTCATAGAGATGAGGAGGATAGGCCTCAGTAGAGGATGGGAGGACAGATTTGCCTTGAGCATCCTGTGAGCTTGGGAGCTGCTGAGACCGGGGCTTTCTCAGTGACCTCCCACTTGTGATGAGGAGCGGGCCAGACAACCGCTCATCTGGAGCCCCGCGATACGCACAGAGCATGGTCATATGTTGGGTTCTCGGCCTCGTCTAGCCTGGGGACCATTGGCGGCAGGCCCAGCACGCAATTTTGGAGATTAGCAGGCCTTTTGCAGTCTCCCGGAGGAGATCCAGGCGAAGAGGCTGAGTCACTTCAGAGGGGGGCTGATTATGAGGGATGACATTCAGGAGGCACTCACTGAGGAGTGGTTCATGCCTTTCGAGCCAGCGGCCCCATAGTTGGAGATCCTGATTGCTATCAGAGCTTGCACTGAGGATGGTAGATGCCTCTACTATGAGATACAGGATGAGGGCAGACTTCAGAGAGTGGAGGCGGAGTCGCCTTTTGTTGCAGAGTGCATCTTTCAGAGGATACGGGTAGTGGCCGCCGCTTCTCGGAAGTGGCATATTGATCCAGATCCTGCAGATGTGGACTCTGATTGGCGCATATGGGCATATGCTGCGCGCCCCTTGGCCCGGCTCCAGTGGGACCCTGGCGAGTACGAGTGGCATGATCCTTATGCGTCCCCCGAGGCCACAGAGATTACCTTTTTCCAGTACACTGTTTGGCTGGGGAGGCATATTTTGATTGCGAGGAGGATGGTCTCTCCAGCTGCATCGGAGCATTGGCGGCTACTACAGGGACTCTCACAGGAGTTCCTGGAGGATTTTTGGACCAGGCTTTGGGCTAGCCGACAGGCACGCAGGATCTCGACTTTTCAGTGGCTGGTTGCCCACAGGGGCTCTGCAGTTGGCGCCTGGCTTGTCTACAGTGGCCTTCCGTCGGCCTGCGTCCGATGCGGCCACCCATTGGAGACACAGAGACATTGCCTATGGGACTGTCCACAGGCGCATCAGATTTGGCTGAGGATGCTGCGCATTTTGGCCCCCCTCTCTCTAGAAGGCATGTATACCTGGGGAGCCGCTGCTTGGTCGACTTCGTCAAGGCCTGCATCGGGACACGAGACGGAGCAGGACAGCCAGGCCATCAGATTCATTAGGGGCCAGCCTCGCCTTGTTCCTTCACCGGATTTCTCGTTCGCCGGTTGGACATAGGAGAGGGATTTACGATGGGAGCTCCTCAGCAGCCTCACCTGGAGAGCCCATTGTTTCAGGGCCTTTGAGGGGAGACTGGAGCCACCAGCAGAGACTGTTCGGAGTATCTGGCAGGAGTTGATTCACACCCTGCGAAGACAGTATGACCGCATCTGGGGCGACTCAGATCGAGCGATCTTGCGGCGCCAGGCCTTCCACACCACTTGGCGCAGTGGCCCATTCTATACTCTACACGCGGGTACCCCCCGCTGGCACTACAGGCCACCTGTTTGGATTTTCCCCCCTCCTATTGTATGATATAGCCTCTCAGTTATTTGTACTTTTATTTGTACTTTTTTGCACCTAGGGAGAGTCTCCCTAGTTGCCTTGATTGGATCTCTGCTCTGCATTCTTATGAGCAGGAGAGGGGTTTTGTAGCCCAGTGGGCGTTTTTTTTATAACTAATGAAAGGATCTTTTCTCGGGAAAAAAAATAGTCCTCTTATGTATATCTTGGGATCACTTTTGCTGGGCTTTAGTTCTCTACGCGGAAGGCACCCGAAACTATATTGATGCGAGGGTATGCAACTTTGGGCTCACTAGAGAGGCATTTCTTACATATACAGTTTCAGGAGCAGAGGATGAAGCTGTGGCTGTTTGACACACAGTGAGAGGCATTTCTCACATATACAGTTTCAGGAGCGGAGGATGAAGCTGTGGCTGTTTGACACATTACTCAAGGTTTGCTTCAGCTGTTGCCTATTCCCTCACAGCCATGGGAACGTATTGCAATGGACTTGATCATGAATTTGCCTTGTACTCAACAAGGCAATGATGCTATTTGGACCATGCCCCAATCTATTCTCTTCCAACAAAATCTGTCCCTACATAGAACTTATTCCGATGGAAATTTCTAGTGGTGATCTTGCGACATGGAGAGGAAAGCCTGTAATAGAAAAGAACATCCGACCCTTACGAAGTAAGACCAAAATCTTAAATTTCTTCATCTACCTTTGAGCTCGCAGCTTGCAGAAGAGGATTTCCAATTGAAGCAACCTTATCATGGAGAACAAGCATTTTCCCAAGTTGCATTCATATCTTGGCGTAAAAGGCCGGACTCCTCGAGTCATCTCGCATTTTCAAAGGAATTCCTAATGAAGGTGATAATCACTTCTGTATCTCCAAATGGAAAGTGTAAGTAGGCTATCTCAACCAATGTGTTATAGATAAATTGGTCCAAGCTACTCGTTACACCAGAAAATGAGTGTGAATGCAAGGCAAGCTTTTCACAATAGCTTCCTCATGTCACTGGCCTTGAGGTCCTGCATGCCTCGGAGAGGTCCCCCTCTACATGGATACCTCTTAATAATCATAAGTGAGCCCAAACTCACTTATATAGTAATAACCAAACTATTCTTGGTTCACTTCTTCTATTAGAAAGCTTTTAGCTATTATAAGCCTCTACCTAGCTTGTTATTGACTCTTGACCAATTCCCAACCTCATCATTGCTAGCCCTTAGCACTTAGGTAGGTCTTATGAGCCCCTGTGCTAAGCCCTAACCCTAACCTTGGGTTAGCAATCCTCTTAACCTTGAGCTATCCTAACACCTGGTTAACATTGGCCCAAGGCCTAGTGAGGTATGTAACACCTCACATGAAGACTCAAGATTGTTCTTAACATTCCTGTTCGTGATATCTGGCCACCCATCACACAAGTGACTACAACCATACTTTATGCATGTGCCTTTCGAAGGTTCCATCTCTAGCTGCATGTGGTCTTTCTCCCTTGTAAGCTCTCTTGTAATGAGGGACTCATAACTAGGTCCATTCCAGTCATGCCATATGCGGCTGATATATCTCATGGCTTTCTTCCACTCTTGTAATGAAGGACTCATAACTAGGTCCATTCCAGTCATGCCATATGGGGCTGATATATCTCATGGCTTTCTTCCAGTGAGCGGTTCATACAATGTGAGATGACAGAGCACATTGGATGAAAAACTTCGTCAACTCCCTTGTGGCTTCTTTTACAGCTTTCTGCTTTTGTAATTGCTCTCTTCAGGGAACTAGTGGCCGGCAAAGTGATCCTGTGGGCTTGTGGAGTAGAGCTAGAGCCGATGTTACCAGTTTGACTTCAGATTTCAGATTGGCTGTGCATATCGTCATCTCCACTAGCCTTGGCTCTCCTGGATACTTCCTCAGTTTCTTGCTAATCCTGTGCATCTTTGGGTTGATTTGTATTTAATCCTTCCTGTTGTCTCCTCCATTCCTGTAAGGAGTCATATACCTGTTTTAAGACGACCTTGCATCGCCCAGTCCTTCCCCTTTCAATCCGGACAAATGTGCCTTCACATGGGTTATGCTGCGACCCGCTACCTGCTCATATGAATTGCACTTTTATTTCTGAGAGTGAGAACTACCATGTTTTTCTTGTGAAGTGACATGTTCCCATGTGGCATCCCTGGGGTGATGCATGTCGATAATGAATTGAACTTTGGGGCAGCCTGGCAGAAAAGCCCCAATTTCAAAATCTGATTTTTTCCCCAAACATTGAACAAAATCAGCATTCATTGATTGTAACAGGTCGCGGCAGACCCAACAGGATTGGAGACAGCTGTCTGAGCGACAAAATCAGGCAAATGTGCAGGCAACATAGAAACGCAAATTGTGCAGGCTTGCTTCGGAAAAGTTTTTTTTTTTTGGGTTTCTGCACCGTGTGTTGCTATCAGTATAAGCCCCCAAAAAACGTTAAAAAAACTTGTCTACGCAAAGGAACATTTTGTACGTTTTATACTTTTACAGAACGGCCAGGGTACAAAACATGTTGGGCTGCTGTAGAGGTCTCTGCATGGGATCCAGATGGAGGGGGGACTGCTCTAAAAGTCTCTGCCTGGAAGAAGTCCCCCCTCCATCTAAGAGAGAAATGAAATGTTATATTAACGTCTTCAAAAGGCCATAATGACCTATGAGACCAAAAGTTACATCATGGTGGATCTGATACAATGTCTGGATTAAAAAAAAAAAAACCCAGAAAATGAAAAATAAAGATGATACTACTGGCACCTAGAAAATGAAACTGGAACTGGAAGGTACACTATGGAGGTACCTCCATCTCATAATATGTGCCGCATCGGACACTGGCGGATCTCCTCAATATCCTCTGTGGTCAGCACCCTGACTGGGTGTCCCGCATGCCTCGCAAGAATAATCCGAATCTGCCGCTGCAACCTCCGTCTATGCTGGGATGCCCTCCTCCGTAGACGTGGGCGTCTGGACCACCCAAGCTCAATCGCACGATCAATCAGTGTACCCCTGGTGTGGGCGGTATCCATGTCCTGCTGCTGCTGTGGTCCATCTGGCGCAGTGATGGCTGGACTAAAGAAGTCTGTAATGTGCCTCTGAGTCTGGCTCTCTGTGCGCCTAAGCAGGCTATCTCTATGTCTCCGCAGCTCAAGCAAGAACAATCCCAAACACCTCTGGTCCTGGTACCCCATGACTCTGGAAAGTGGTCCAAAACCCTCTCTGAATAAACAGTGGAAACGACCACGTATCTCATAGTATGCAGTACAATGGCATATATAATGCAGCTCTGTCTCTGGCTCCCTATGGCATACTCGGCATATCCTGGCCTCAGCTGGTATACCTCTATATCGGCCAATCTCAATCTCAAGCTGGTGTGAGGATGTGCGAATCTGACCAATAGCACATCGTACTGCATGAGACAAGTGTACATCCATGTAACTGGGTCTGATCACAAAACCATCTGCTGTGAGCTGAAGAAAATGCTCTCTGTAGAAAGCCATCTTCGTGCCCAGCTCCTCAGTCGGCTGTATCCATGTCCTCCTAATGTCCAGCTGAACTAAATCCTGACGGATGAGTCTGGTAATCTCTGTCCGTGTAAGAGTGAGAGAGGGTGCCTCCAGAGAATACTGGAAGGGAGGCAATCTGTCCATGCTAAAACCATGTGCCTGGAACCAAGATGTCATCTGTCCATACCAACAAGCCGTGTCTCCCTGTAAAGCTAATTGTCGGGAGGACTCCAGGGCGAGGCGTGCATATCTGTCTCGGGGGAGATCCCACAAGCCATGTATGTAGGAGACTGATCTCGTAAGAGCCTCAATCACCAGAGGGGCAGCCGCCAGCTCTGCTCGAATAATCTCATGAGGTACCACAGCCTTGGCTCTAATAAGCCTAGCAATCATAGATACCAAAGGCCTCTCCATACCTCTCCACCCGCCTGCGCTGTGATGGCCCACTGAAGGTCCCCATATCTGCACTCCATAAAGCATAGCTGATGTCACTAGAGTGTCAAAAAGCCAGAGTTTCGTTCGAGGTTCCTGAAACTGAACCTGCGAACACATCCTCTCCAAACCACCCAGGGCTGCATGTGCTCTAGTCAATCTAGTCTCTGCTGCTCTCCTCATCGAAAACACTGGCCCACTGAATACTACCCCAAGATATGTATATGCATCTGTATACTCCACAATCTCCTGCCCATATGTAAATGTGGAAGCTGATCGCCTAACCCACTGTGGCGTGGTGTTAAACACCATAACCTTGGTTTTGCCAAGGTTGACAGACAATCCACTATCATGTGCAAACTCATGTAAAGCATCCAGAGAGAGAGAGAGAGAGAGAGAGAGAGAGAGAGAGAGAGAGAGAGAGAGATTAATACTTGTATTTTGGTATTCTAGTTCGTATTCTTGACAGGTGGTGTGGTCTTTTTAACATTGACACTTAATGGGTGTACAACTCAATTTTTGTTGCGCTTTTTGAGGATGCAGAGTACTTCTGAAGTGAAGGTGAGGTTATGTTTCATTCATCCAATTCGTTTGTCTACTCTCATATGAAATTATTTCTGATATTCAAGTATTGATGGCGTTCAATAGTCTGTATTCTTAGAAGGAGACGATCTTGAGAGAGATGATGGCCTAAGTGTACGCTGCTATGTTTGAAATGCCTTTTAATTATAAACAATAAGCCAACGGTTAGGACATTAAGTGCTTTGCGTACTGTAAGCAAATTCTATGAGTAATAGATGTCCTGATTGGGGATACTTACATTATCTTTATGTGCAAGCAAAGGTACTGAGGAGATAAGAAATTTACTTGAGTGATGTAGAAAGTGAAGAGAGAAAAAAAGAAAAGAAGAGGTATTTTATTAACATCTGCTAAATACCGAAAGGGTCTATGAGACCTAAAGTGTTACAAAAGTATCATGTGTAAACTGAAGCTAAGAAACATGGAGATCGGAGAAGTGCCGAAGAAATACAGACCTTAGGACAGAAAGCCTTCAATTATTCAGATATTGGCAAGACCTTGAAGGAGCCTACTAAATCAACCATTCTTAATGGTCAATGTTGTTGTAACAAGGCCACTTTTTCGTCTTTTGTGGATGAGTCTTTAGGACATATAGTTACAACTAATTGTTCTATTCTTCCTTCTATGTTGCTTAAAGAGTTGTTTATGAAAGGCACTAAATTTAGAGTTTCCTCTTCGGTTGACTCTTGCCTTTAAAAGCTATTGATAAGAGTATCTCTAATTTTGTCAATAAGTTAGAAGAGTCTCTTGGAGTGCAAGGCATTCTTTCTCACTGGAAAGCTACAGTTCTAAAAAAGGCCTCTTTAAAACTTATGGAATCCCATTCAAGTACTATTTGCTCTAATGGCAACTCTTTATCTTCAAGTGACTTAATTTCTCTTCGTACGTTTCATTGAGATTTCATAATTTCCTATGTAGACAAATGTTTTAATAATTTTGTGTTTACATGCAAAAAGTTCTATTTAGAATGTCTTTTGAAAGAAGATAACTCTTCTATTCGAACGTATGAAAGTAGCACTCTCTCGTCTCAAGAAATTATTGCAAAATACCAAGATTTTTGCAAATCTTTTGATTTCAAGGTGAGCAATAAGTTCCTTTTCTTTATGCTATTTGGAAGTTTCATAAACATCCCAAGAAGTCTAGATTTATAGCTGCCTCTAGTAATACCTTTGGTCTCAAAATGGTTGAGTAATTACTTTGAAGCCATTTTGCCGAGTGTCCATGAGCTTTGGAGAAATTTGCTTAGAAAGAAGGATGTACCTATAGATTGTAGTTGAATCTTAAAAGATTCAGTGGGAGTGATTCCCGTTGTTAAATTCTTAAACTCTTCTTGTAGTCTCAGTGAGAAGTCTTCTCCTTTGTGCCTTCAACTTTTGATTTCACTACTCTTTATACTAAATTGGACTTAAAACGACTTGCGTAGTAGAATTAAATCTCTGATTTGTCAAGTCTTTCATTACAAACTAGAGCACAATAGATACAAAGCTTTGTTGATAGAAAAATCAGCTTTTCATTTTGATTTTTGTTGGTTGAAAAACAAAAACCAAGACATAGCCAAGAATAAAAAAAGATACACTAAGATTGTAGACCAAGATGATATTATGTCTTGGTTAGATTTTCTCATAGATAACCTCTATATAACCTTAGGCGATTCTTATTTAAACAAACCATTGGTATTCCTATGGGTATTAACTGTGCCGTTTTTCTTGCCAACTTTTATCTTTTTACATATGAATTTGAATTTATGGAACTCCTAGTTTCCGTTGATACGTGTCCTGTCTTTCTCCACAATCTTTGTCAAGTGAGACGTTTTGTTGATGATCTTTTTGTTCCCATTATTCTCGATTTCAAAGACTTTATGTATCCAAACCCTACCTCTTTAGGAGGAGGAATTTATCCCAAAGAGTTTTGTGAACTTAATTGCATTGTAAATAATGACCATCGTTCTTTTTTAGACCTTAAGATTTCTCAATCTTGTGTTGGTTTAGATGTAGGTATAGTGTTCCAACTTAAATATCATAAGAATGCCTCACTTCACTTCTAGCATTTCTAAAATAACTAAATATGGTGTTCTCTCTTCTCAGTTATTCAGATTCTCTCGTATTTGTTCAAACAAGTTTGCTTATCAATTTTCTTGTGCAAAAGGATTATTGCTTTAAAAAGGTTTTAAGCAAAGTTCGTTGCTTTTTGAATCAAAGTAGATATATCTTTTGAGATTTTTGCTTTTGGAATTTTTAAGATTATAAGTAATAAGTTTCACAAAAATGGGGAGCTTAAAAGCCCAATTTTTTGTTTAGATCATTTTAGCTCTTAGTTGTTATTTATCATTGCTTCTAGTCTTGCTTAATCATTGCTTTAATAGGGAAGTGATTTGTTTTTGCTAGTCTAGGTGTAAGTGCTAGCCGTCATCATGGCTGAGTCTGACCTTCACCTTCAGAGAAGTGATGCAAACTGAGCTCGTTTGTCTCTGTATAAAAATTGTATCCTTTTGGTTGGGACAAATTTTTTATATGTAAACGTGCACCTACTCTGGGGTGTTGATGACGTAAGTAGGGATGTCGTAGCACCTAGTCCATGCTATGCATGATGAAGTTGATGATCTTATACTTCATGATTGGACTCTTTGAGGTAAAGTTTGCACTTTTCATATTCTTGTCTTTACTTGTTTTGTTTTAGTGAATTAGTCATTTAAAGATTGTTTTTGCTAATCAGTTATTAAAAATTTATTTAGCTTGTTTGTTAGAAATTCTTTTGTTGTGGTTCAATAAATAATTTGTTTGTGTGTATGTGGGTGTGTGTGTGTGTGATGTAGTTACGTATTTGTCTTTTTTTGCAAGTTATTATTACTATTATTATTATTATTTTTTCTCGGGTGTCTCTATTAAGCTTTTTTTTAATTTTTGTTTTTTTAATAAAATTTGTTTGTTTTTGGTGATTCTCTTCTTTCTTTTAAAATTATTTGTAAGTTCAAATGCATCGGGCCTTATGATGGTATATATATATATACATATATATATATATATATATATATATATATATATATATACCCACATAGAACTCAAGTCCTACATGTACATTGAGAAGGTTGGTACAACCAATAGTGGTCATCCTATGTCATCCCCCTCTATGACGTTATATATGGAGGCAATGTCCACTACTTGAGGCAGGGCCACTCTATGTCACTGGAGGATGTCTCATAGATGGCCGGAAGAAGGCTCAGATCTTGGAGGACAGGGACATCTGGCTCTCTGAAGGGTCTGTGCCCGATCCCAAATAACTCCACTATATACGCGCTAGAATGATTGAAGTAGGTATGTTCAATATACATGCACATAAATATTTGTAAATGAAGATTTTGGTAGGGTATTTGTATGATTCAGAAGAGGATATTATCATTAAATGCAACGCCTTTTCAGAGAAATAAATTTGACAAGGTGGTTGAAAGCAGTTTCTTTCAATGATAATCCTGAGAGAATATAGCACACCAGCCACTTCAAACACACTTTTTGAGTTGCAAATATATGTTGCTTGTAAAACAGCTAGCAATGGTCATCAACTGTTTATCACATCAAGTGCAGGTGAGACCAGTAGTGAGCATGAGTTGCAAGTCCTTGTAAGAGAACGAGTGTCCTATCGTGATGAGAGGTTTTTATGTGAATGCTTAAACTTGGTTGAGGGTATGGTTTTGCTAGAGGACATCTATCATAACAGTGAGGCTGAGTTGGTTTCTGCTGGGGTTCCAAAGATTAAAATTGAGGGTACTTGGGGTTTTGATGTTAAAATTGCTACACTAAATTATATGATGGGGCTTATGGGAGAGAGGTGTTCTAAAGTCCTATCAAGAAAGATTGTGGGATCTAGATTCTTTTTTTTTTCCGGAAAAGAGACTTCTATTAAGTATGAGCAAGTTTACAAGATGGGAGATTTCAGATCAAGCAGGGGGGAAATCTCAACCAACCTGGTGCCTTGTGCTGCCAGCAAGGTCCCATATGAGAGTTAAAAAGATGCCATGATCCCATTCTCTCATGAACTAGGCACGTTTTCTCTCTGCAGCCTTTGAAGATCCTTGAATCCTGGTCCAAGTGGCCATGAGTGTGGAGATAGTATCACACCAGATCCTGCAACTACAATATGTATCGTAAACCAAAGTGCCCTCCATGGCCTCAGTGCATCTAGCCTTCCAAATGTGCTAGGTTATGATGCTAGCAATGATCTCCCATGCATTGTCCAATCTCTGTGCTGGTAATACTTAGCCTGACTCTGGCATGTCTTGAAGACGGCACTGCTGACCCAATCCTTGGGTAACCCGCATGACCATATCTCTGTCATTCCCTTCAAACGTGAGTCGTGGGACCGACTGTGTCAACCAAGCAATAGTACCAAAACAAATGTAGGCATACCTCCTCATCCTTCCAAAAAGGTGTGCTATTGCAATCCAAATCCTCTATGCCTCCCTACGCTCCCATAAGCAATCGTAGACTGTTTCTGAAGCTCCTGCTCCTGCACATCTCCGACAAGCTGGGCTAGCACCAAGGACCGATCTCCAATGGTTGGTGGCAAGGCCACCATGTAGAGAAAGCCAAATAAAAGAGGAAATCTTCGTTTCCCTGTACGAGTGCCACAACCTCTGCCGTAAAGCTCTCTTAATGTCTACGGTGATCAGTGATTTAATCCTGTTGGCCAAGGCTTTGTGGTACAAAACCGATGTGTGTGCCAAAGTAACAGCCTTTCTCCCTCTATCCCTCACCTACACGTCTATATATGTAGCTTTAAATCTTAAGATGGTCGTTTTCACTTTATTACCTTTTTGAAAGTGAAGGTTAGGACTGTCCCTTGTTCTGAATCACTCCTCCAACCAGCTGTCATGTCCTCTCATTCTTAGTATCTGCTTCTCGTCACAACTGCTCATGCTTTTTGTAAATAAAGGATTATGTACTTTCTGAACGGGTCCATTAGTTTTGATCCACATTGTGATTAGATGGGTGCATTCAAAATCTGAAGGGGCTCTTTAAGTTTTTTAAATGGTGAAAGAATTGATTTTGTTATGCATGATAACTTGGCTTTTCTTGAAGTCGAATTTGTGTTCTCTAGAGCAATGTCCTTGTCGTTAGTCAGTAATGGGATAGTTTAGTTTGTGTTGGAGAGTATTGAAAGATGCTTATGTAAACTTTGTTTCTTCTGTATCTGCAAGCCTTTCTGATTGTGAATATCTTATGTGCTTGTGAACAACTGAAGTCGCGAATTTTGGAATACACCAAGTATGAGATGAATATTAAAGCATTAGAAGCATTTGAAGAACTTGGGGAAGATGAGGAGCTTGGACCTGCAGAATGGCAAACTGTAACCAAGTACATAAGCTGCTTAACCACAGCAGAACGACCCACCCACCCACATGAGATGGAAAACCATGTCACTGAGATTCAGAAAAATCAACTCCAAGACACTCGTTTAAGGCTTCTCAATGGTAGGTTTTTTTTATTATGCCCATGCATTCTTTTGTCTGAACTGTTCGGGTTGGGCTGTCTTGTTTCGGGAAGTGCTTATAACATAGGACTCTGAAGCTTATATGTGACACTCTTTATTAAGTATTTATGCTATCAAATAGAATTAAAGAAGAAACATGCTAATACAAGGAGAACTCTTGAGACATTCGATTCAATAAAGTATATACTGTTATCTAAGCTTTAGGTCCCAATGATTTGGTTTGCACTTTCTTTTGTTGTCTTACTTCCCTTCTTGTAGTATTAGAGATTTGGTGGTGGAATGGTACATGCCCAGCTAATGGCTTTAAATATCAGTCTATTAAAAAGAAAACACATTGAAAAATTTAAGTAAAAAATAAAATATGTTCTTTGGGTAGATAACATCGTAGAGTATGTACTAAGTTCAAATAATAACTTGCCATGGGTGAAATTGGGAAAGGCATCAAGTCAAAACGAACCAAAGAGGTGAATTCATTTGTGGCCTTTCCCAAGGAGCATTGCATTAAGCAACAACTAACTGCCCATACTCTACAGTAGAATGAATCAAGTAGTAGTCCTGAAACACTTCATCGAGAAGATCTTGAGGACACATGGCTACACACATAAATGATAGGTCAAAGTACCATTATGTACTTTTGAAATCATGGTTATGGTGGTGCAGTGCAGAGAGGGCAAGAGCACGACTGATGGGAGAGAGCGCCAGTGATGTTGACAAGCAAGATAATCAGCACAGTAAGCAAACGATTAATTGGGGATTAAAGGGAAGTACAAAAGACTTGTGGAAAGCATATTCCCTTTACAAAGGTAAAGCATATGCTGCCACCACATATGCCATATGCCAAACATGATGCCAAGTGTCCCTAATAGCTGTCACTTTGCCACACATCACTCCATACATAATATCCTTCTAGGAGGATGTTCCCTCACAAAAGAACTCACAAATGCTAGTCGTCGTTCACACACATTGGACCCGCTTTATTTAAAGCCTAAACTTACACATAATACAATGCTAGTTTACACAACCACCTAGCATTTGTTTATTCCCACTTTAATCACTATTAATATTTCAAAGGTTACTCACATAACTATTGGTCACAAAGTGCCATTACGTTCTTTTGTAATCATGATTTTGTGCTCTATTTTTTATTACATAGATTCCGATAATTTGCGCTGCATATTGTTTTCAATTAGGTAGTATTATGGAGTGCCATTTTACCTTCTTCTTTTTTCAAACAAGAGACTTCTATTAAGTATGAAAAAATATACAAGAAGAAGATTTCAAAGAAACAAGGTTGGAAATCTCAACCTGTCTGGTACCTTGTGCTGGCAACAAGGTCCCATATGAGTGGGAGTGAAAAAGATGCCATAATACCACTCTCTCATAAATTGGTTGCGCTTTCTCTCTGCAGCCCTCGAACATCCCTGAATTCCGGGCCCTGGCCCAAGTGGCCATGAGGGTATGGATGATATCACTTCATATCTTGCAAATGCACTGTGGCCCGATTAACCAAGTTGCCCTCAATGGTGGCCTATGTGCATCTAGCCTCCCAAATGTACCAGGCTGTAGTACTGGCAATAACTCCCATGCAATGTCCAACTTTTGTGCTTGGGGGGACGTACCCTGATTCTGGCATATCCTGAAGACGGCACCGCCCAAACAATAGCACCAAAAGAAATGTAAGCATCCTCCTTTATCCTTCCAAGGAGATGTGCTATCGCAATCCAAATCCTCTGTGCTTCCTTGCACTTTCATAAGCAATGGTAAACTGTCGTTGAAGTTCCTGCACATCTCGGGCAGGCTGGGCTAACACCAATAGCCTATCTCTACTAGTTGGTAGAAAAACCACCATGAAGAGAAAGTCAAATAACTTGTCCTCCTGTAAGAGTGCCACCTCCTCCTTGAAGAAGTCCTTTGAATGTCATTTCTGATACCATAAACTTCCCAATGAGGTCTAAGAGTAGGGACTCTTTGAATGTGTCCTAGAAGAAGATGCCTGGTGTTCTGTATAATATAACTGAAGAAAGGCATGCTTTTCATCGGGTTGGTAGCATACCTCCACACCCACTTACCGGGGTCCCAATGCAAGTACCGAGATAGGGCAACTAACATACAACCAAAGGCTCCAAGCGTCTGTAATTATTCGTGGGGCGGGATCGATACCTGCAGCCTCCCATAGATATGGTCTTCGTAGGACCCCATACATCTGAATGCACAACATCTAGTGCTTCTGTGCTCTGCCAACAACGCTCATAGGACGCACCACTCGGCCCTCGGTGACCTGCACATCACATCTCTCCAAATTCCAACCATCCTGTACAGACAAAAAGACTAGTGCATCATCCCTCCCAGAGTGGGGAGGCCTGTGACCTGAAGAGGTACACCTGTCTCAGAGGAAACTCCAAACAACAAGTGATGAAGCCCTTCCAAGAAGGTCCCTGTATCCAGTGGTTGCGTATGGCAACATCAATCTGCACAATCCTCTGACTAGTGCCCCTTAAATGCTGTGTAAGCATTCCTCTCGATCCTCAGTGAGGCTTTTAAGCCTCTTCCAATCCAGCACTGTGGGGAAGAGTGTCTCCCAGCCAGCTCACTCAATGTGTAGCTGCCCCACGAGGTCTACCATACTCATCCAAGATCATGCAATCCCAAGCCTGAAGAAGGTATCTAACCAATGGGGAGGAGCTTTACCTTCGAGAAGATGAAACGTGGGCTGTTTATCCAGGCACCTCCCCTAACCGGAGTACACCTGGTAATTTGCTGCATGAGAAATCCTTTCCATGGCTCAGTGCCGAGAAGAATTCCTGTAACAATCATCTTACAAAGCAATGCCTTACACTGCACCTGTGGGTCTCTGATGTTTAATCACCCTTCTTGCTTCGGTAGAATAATGGTTTCTTGGGCAACTCTCACCTGGTGTATACTGTGCCATCTAACATAGTCACAGGAAACGCCGTTCCCTATGGTCTGGAACGGTATGGAACGGCCGATGATGTGGTGGTTGAGTGGGAACGCCTACTGCCATTTCAGGAACAGTGCTGCTGTTTCTGGAACAGCCGTTCCTTGTGATGGCCGGGAATGCAATGGCTGTTGTCCATCTATTAAAGATACCTTTGAGTTACCAAAGGTACCTAATATAGTACCTAAGGTACTAAAGTACCTTCAAATGGTACTTTCCCCAAGATAACAAAAAAAAAAGGGCTGCTATGTGTGTGCACTCGCCGATGGCTGCCCCTCTCTGGGATTGAACAGAGGCTGGTCACTTGACCTCCTTCAAACTTCAAAGTACATAGGCTTTACACAACAGTGACCAGAGTGCTCCTCCTCATCCTCATCACTTTCATTTTCTTCTCCTTCAATCATCAATCATTCAATGGCACCTAGAGTACTCAAGAGTCAAGTCTCATGATCAATCACAATGGCTATGTATAATGTATTGTGTTTGTCTTGTTTTAAATGAAATATCAATAGCTTTTAATATAATAATATAATAATATAATAATATAATAATATAATAATATATATATTATATACACACTTGTGTGCGTGAGCGTGTGTTGACGTAGCGTTCTCGTTCCCGTTCCCTAATCTCTATATACTGTTCCTGTTCCAGATGGCATGGGCCGTTCCGTTTGCTGTTGCGTTGTGGCTGTGCCATCTAAACGTGACCAAAGAAAATTCCAAATGGGTGACGTAAGTGGCCGATGCATCCCCTATGAAGAACCCAACAAGAAGTGGCCAACAGCTCTTGGTTAACCACCAAGGCTCTAGATGCCAAATCAAGCTTCTTGCTACACCAATGGTGAAGTTTGCTTTTAATGCTCATGAGCACAAGTGCAAACTGTTGTGCTGGGGAGATGTCAATGCCAACTTGGCAGCCAACTTGCCAAGGTATCGTGTAGTGCATGCTCTCTCAATCCAAATGAACCCCGCATCAGAATTCAATCTGCTTACGGAGAATCACTAATCCAAAATCCCACGGACTTGTGCCAATTAATGGTGGCTGAAACCGGCCTCTGATAGAAACCAGAGTGCGGTAGACTAGCAGTCACCCGTCCACTTGTAGTCTAGATATGAAAACAGAAAAGATTGGGGCTAGAGTGCCCAAACCTGAAAACAAAGTGACACCTGTTGGCCCCAAAGCTTGGCGCCCCTTGCGGTATTTCTTTATTCAATTCCAAAAGTATGAAAGGCTGAGTACAACCAAAAATCAGCCAAGAGATTACACGTGTATGTCCAATCTGACGGCCCACAATCCCTCTTAGCACAGAGGATCTATGCACACAGATCTGTGTCTCAAAATAACACACTGTGCCTCCCTCTGATCAGCCAAGACCACTAAGCAGGGCAGCCATGAGCATACATCTGGCATAACACAAGTACATGATTCAACATCTCAGCTCATACATACATGTACTGTCCAAACTCTGTCTTAACCCTTCTGCCATACCCCTCCTCTCACAAGGGGCCAGATAACTCAAATCTGCAACAGACATCTAGCAGTAGAAAGAGAGATTAATGAACAGATGCGGAGCTTACCAAAATCAGCCCGTGTATTTGCACTGGAGGAAGCAACGGTACCAATCTGTTACTTGTAGGCACTTGTTTCCACAACCCTGCTTCACACGCATGTACGTACTTGTCTGTACCCTCCTCCTTGTGTCCAACTATATGCTGTACTTGACTGTACAGATCTGAAAAACAGCCCTGTACCGGTTGTACTGCCTCGGGATACGTGCCAGAAGCTATCCTTGCATACACCGCCTGCAGCCAGCACTTGTACACGCCTGTATCTGCGCAGCCAGATCTGTCCAGAACCTGTCCAGCGCCGCCAGCAGCAGTACTGCTGTACCTGAACTGTCCGTACACTGTACGGCAGTCGTACAGTGCTGTACCTGCAGCTGTACTTGTATGTACAGCCTGAATCAGCAACTGCAGCCTGTCCAGAAGCTGTGCGCAGCCTGTCCAGCAGAGAGATAGGCCCGCAGCAGCTCCTGTGCGTAGCCTGTACCAGGAGAGAACCTGCAGCCTGTCCGTACAAGGCTGTACGGCTGGTTTGCACAGAGAAAACAGCAGCAAATCCACCCTTCAGCAGTCGACTCTTCCTCTTCCTGCTTTTCCACGCATGAGAGCAAGCAAGTATGCTCCACGACTCTTTTTCCCAAAAAGAAGAGAGAGAGGGAGGAGAGAGAAGCACACACTCCAAAAGTGGAGTGGCCCCCTCTCCATAATAATCCTAGGGCCCCCACTTTAAAAGGTATTAAAGTCCCTAGGGGCCACTAAGGCCTAGGGGCAACTTTAATAAACATTAAAAGTTTAATGTTCTAGTTCCCCCCTTCACACTTAGGGATGTCCACACATCATTAACTCTGTCCAGGCACCCCCCATGTGAATCATTTCTGCCTCTGCAACCACCATGCCCACACTTGTGCTGTTCCATTTTCACAGGGCCATGACAGTGGCTCTTGTTGCCAAACAAGAAACCTCCAAGGCTGTCCAGAAGGCGCAAAGACATGCCTGTGAAGCCTCCAAAAACATTGCCATATCATTTGCTATCTCCGAGTGCAAAAACTCTTCCTCTTTACGTAGAGGCAAACTGAGGCTCTAGATGCCTAGGGTATAGCCTGGATGAACTTGCTGATAGCCTCTACTACTATGAGGCATAGTAAGGGAGCTAGGGGTCATCCCTGTTGCACCGAGCGGGAAATCTGAAAACGCTCACCGCATCCCCCGCATGGCCAAACTATGCTATGGGACTCCCTATTCAGGCATGAAACCCCTCTCATCTAGTCATGGGAAAACCCCATACATGCTAGTGTGCCTTCGAAGAAGTCCCAATCCACTCTATCATATGCTTCAGCAAGAGGATGGCAAGGGGTTGGTGGCTAGATTTAGCCCACTCCACAGCTTCCCAAAATCCGAAAGATGTTATCAAATATACTTCTTGGGAGAAACCCATTTTGTGTGTCATGAATAACCCTTTGAAAAACATGCTATGACTTGGTACTCAATGCCTTGACTAAGATTTTATATGCAGATCCAGATAAAGAGATGGGCCTCCACTACTTGATGTTGGTCTTATCCTCACCTTTTTGGATAAGGTGGAGAAGACCATCCGTGAGAAAGGGGGGCATCGAACCTGTACGCCACATCACGTGTTAGAAACGGTGGTCTCATTGCCAATATGGTCCGAAAATTATATAAAAAAGGATGTGGAGAGACCATCATCCCTTGAGCATTTTCCTTATGAAAGAGCCTGCAATGCATGTCTTAGCGCATCTTTCTAGAAAGGGGCATCCAATGAGAGACACATACTATCTGTGATAAGGCTGGGCATGCATTCCCAAACTTTCTCATGCGCAATCTCTCTTTGTGGAGAGGGGACCTCTAGAGTAAGCAAAACTTGATAAAATTCTGACGCATTAGTCCTCAACTTATTTGGCCGAGTTTAAATCTCTCCTTGTGCTTGATAGATCTTTCCTTGTCCATGGCTTCATGTTTCTTAGCTAAAGAAACACTGATAATTTTGCTTGGTACTCTCTAGGGCCAAAGAAACTCTCTGTCGAGGGTCAGGATCGTCCCATGACCTCCAAATCTTGTTGACCTCGTGTGAAATCTCCGCATCCAAATAGAGAGAATCAGGGATACGGACGCGGAGGGATGCCATCTGAGTCCCAAGCTCGCTAAGGCACAAAACAACCAGGCAATGATCTGACTTGGTGCTGCAAGGCATGATACCAATGGTGCCTCCCCTATGCAGGTTCGAATCATCGACATAAAACCTATCCAATCGTGCCAAGATACATCTCGCTTCTGTGGTTATGCCATGAGTAAGATAAATAGTTAGGTTATCCTTTGTCCAACAGTCCCTACCATAGGAGAGTGTGGATCTTGTTGGCCCAGGAGGGCTACAGCTACACACACAAGTACACAGAGATCATAGAGATGGTGATAGAGAGATGCAAGACTGTGGATTGCATTGGAATGTGTGGAGCCGAGAAGTCAACCCAAACAATGACCTACTATCCAATGAGGTTTGTGATGGTGTCCCAAACAATGTTGAAATCCCCTCCAACTATCCAATGACCTACTATTAGATCTCTATGTGCGTGAAAGCATGCACAAGTGGAGGATAGCTAGGAACCTTTTGCATGGATAGTGATTAGATCTTAGTGTACAAATGTGACCTTTATTATATTTATGTAATATATAGTAAGTTATATTTCTCTCTCTCTCTATGTAGACAAATGGGTGTGGATGGCACACCATTTATTGGTGTGTGGTGAGAAGGGAAAGACATGACCAGGGAGAGGCCTCTTTTGCTCAAATTCAGGGTTGCTCTTGCTCGTTAGGCTTTTATGGCGAAATTGATTGCCTTGAATGGCACAAAGATCTTCATAAGGGACGATCTCGCCTCTTTGCAGGTGGAGCAAAGGTAGGTTGGTATGATACATGTTCAGGAGGCACACAAAGCCAGAAAATGGCCTGTCTATCATGATCTCAAAGTGGTTAGATGGGCTGAGGAGGGCCCTTTCATGTGGATGCATTTCATCATGTCTGGCTTCAGGATGTTTTACATTGCAGCATGCTACTTCCCACCTGAGATATCAACTTGTGTATGATATTTGATGCAGGATGGGCAGTTCCCATATGCCCCTTTGTTTGGGGACATTGTGGAGGTCTCCTAGCAAGGGTATATCCTCTTGTTGGGTGACATCAACGCACGGACAGTTGGGATTCAGGTTCAGATGTATGATATTCATGCAAACTTTGTTATGCTAGCATAGATGGATCTGGTAGAGATGGGATTGCATAGGACATCCCAACATATAGGACATGTTACTATGTATAGGAGGCGTTTGTTAGACATGGAAGCCATGCATGAGCTGATTATAAAGAACGGGATGTCTCGTTGGCCTTACATGCTTTCCGTGTAAGGGCTGCCCTTGTACATTGATGGGTCTCCTACTCTTATGTTACATGTCTGAGATTTCACTATCCCACCCCCACCCGTAAGTGCTGGCCATACTTATCTCTATTTCACCATTTCATGCCTCCCATTACCACCCACTTGTTGAAATAACACCTAACATCCCCCCCCCCCCCCCCCCCCCCCCCCCCCCCCCCCCTCCCCCTCTCTTCCCCTTGCGGGGAGAAAAATGGGAAAAAAAAGAATTTCTATCACGATCTTGACACCATCTATGAAAATCACCTATCCCATTGTACTTCTTCAGCACTTGATCCCTCTGTACTTCTTTAGCACTTGATCTTACGTTGCCCATATCCACACTTACATGACAGCACTCCTCCATAATCCATGACTCTGCTCATGCTAGCTTCCCTCATACTACTTGCTCCACCCAAAGTCTTGTGAAAACACATTTCGTCCCTTCGAAACAGGACAACTTTTTTAACCCGAAAGGTTGCGAAACAGGACTTAACGCCTTGGCTGAAACGCCATTGTGCCCAATTCTGAGATTTTAGGGAAAAATGAAATTTTAAATTTTAAATATTCTTTTTGTTTTCCCAAATCGTTGTGCAGGCTCTTCCTCGTTGTGCCCGATTGATCTCCCAAATTGCCCATCTGGACTGTGAATGGCGTGCGTGCACCATGACCCCCACCCCTGCCCACATGTGCACAACCTCTGCCCGCTTGTGCACAATCCTCTTCTCCTATGTGCGACCCATAGTCCACCTTCTTCTCCTCTTCTTCCCCTCTTCTTCCTCTTCTTGTTGTCGTCAATTTCCCCTTTTTCCCTCCTATTTCTCCGCTTCTTGCCCTTCTTCTTATCCTCAATTTCCTCCACTCTTGTCCACCCAATTTCACAGCACAAGAAATCAGCCAAAAACACCCAAATTTTTGTGAAATTGAAAATCCCAATCCCTCCTCTTTCATGCCTCCCTGCAAATCCCTTGGTCAATGTGATGTTTGATGAGATTGGATTCTCATTAGCAAGTACGGGACTTCCCACACAAAATGTGCCTTTTGCAAGTGTTGTGGGGAAGTTCTTCGAGGAGCGACGACTTGGGTGAAGGCACACTACATATGGGAAAAGGCACAAGGAAAACATGGCTGCATTAGTGTTCCGGAAAGTGTCTATTGTGGTTTACCATGAAAGTTTGAGGAGATCTGACAAAAACTCCAATTACCTTTGCCTCCAAAGTCCATCAATGCAAGGGTGGAAGAACTGATGGAAAAGGATGGGAGCATTGACATCGACACAAACCTTCCCACCAGTATCTCGTCGATCTAGTCTTGCACCTTCTTTTCAAGTTCCTATCACCTTCTTTCAAGTCATCGATATTGGTGAGTCCTTGCCGAATCGCAACACAAATGAAGTGCCACCACAAGCCATGCCTTCTGCAAGTTCATCGGTCTTCGTTAGTGCCACCAGTGGACACAAATGGATCTCAATGCCCTCCCAAATACATCTTAGGGCAGCCACAAGAAAGAGGCCAAGAGAGCTTATAAGATGCTCCAAGGTTGAAGGAAGAGGCCCAAATTGCTGAGCATCGTTTCTTTTATCAATGTAACCTTGCCTTCAACATAGCTGGTTGTCCAGCATACCAAATAAGGGGAGAAGTATGTCATGACCCTGTGTTTTTCTCTGGACAATATGCAAGGTGTGCACGGGGACATGGTGGACAGTGTGAATGGCATCAGGTGGGAGTGAAGATGGAAGCCCATGTGTGGATAACCCCAAGTGTGAAGGGGGGCAAAGAGACATTAATTAAAAAGGTTTTTATAACCTTTGGTGGCCATAAAATTAATGTTTTAAAGGTTTCAAAACCTTAGGAGGCCACTAAGCAATATTTAGAGGTTACTCCACTTTTGGGAGGCGCTGGTCTCTCTCTTGCTTCTCTCTCTTGCTTTTGGGGAGGCGTGCAACTTCTCATGCGTGGAAGGGAGGAGAAGTGGGCTGCGCATGTTGGCTGCTGGTTGTGGGCTGCGCACATAAGAGCTCGTGCAGATCTGTACGACTGCTCTACAGGTACAGTGTACGGCTGTTGCTGCAGGTACAGTGCACGGTTGCTGCAGGTACAGGCTGCGCATATCAGGCTGCTGCTGGTACAGGCGGCGCAGGTCAGGCAGCTGCAGTTGCACATTCAGGCGGCGCAGGCAGGTGTATGACTGCAAGTACAACTGTACGATTGCAGGTACAGCTGTACGACTGCATGCACAGGTGTACGGACAGGTACAGCTGGTACAGGCGGCTGCTGTACGACAGCTAATACAGGTGGCAGTTGCACACTATTAGGTACGGGTGGCTGCTGATGTTGACCTGTTCGGAAAGGTGGCTGCAGGCGTGTGCTTTTTGGAGGACACCGTGTTTTTACACAAAGGTGGACAAGGGCTGTTTTTCTATGAACATAGACATCATGTCGATGGCGTTCAACTGATGGAACTTTCAGCCTTTCTTTGCTTTGGATTCAGGACTGTTTTGGGACAGTTTACGGGCTGTGTTTGTGTGACTGCAAATTCAGCTATGTGTGCTTGGGTTTTTGGCTACAGGCACAGGTCTTTTGGTTATGTTTCTTGGCATGGGAGTGATGCAAGCTCGCATGGCCGCGTGCTCATGGAGCAGATTGTTTTCTTCCTGCTAGAAAGGAACAGTGGGACCTACAGTATGGGAATCTCTATGTTGCCAGATGTTTCATGAGGGAACAGGTAACTAGATGTATGGGAAACAGAACAGAAGTTTCAAAGGGAAACAGGCCTAAGGGTTTCATGTGGAAACAGGTCGTAGGTTTTCTCGAGGAAACATGTTTTTGGGTTTCTCCAGGAGATAGGTCACATGCAGGCAAAGGGTACAGGAATGGACACATGTTTGGTACAGCCTTGCTACTGACAAGACAGGGGACAGGGAATCCATGACAGAGGTGGATAGTACCCTTGGATGGTAGAGAGGGTTTGTACAGGTGTGTCGACTGTATGTTATGCTGTGCTGTGATACTCTTCTGAGAGACAGTTTGGGAGTCTGTGTTGTGATACAGGAGCACTGGATGTGTCAGGGTGTGATGCTGTTCATAGTGTGAGAGGCTATGGATGGTTGTGGCAGCCTTGATCATGGGAGAAAGCTTCTGTATGCAGACTCAATGTGAGAAGAGTCTTTCGATGTGATCAATGGCTGGACTTGTTTGTGGAGGCCCTGTGGACAAGAAGCCAGATGCAGGTTCTTTGCAGGCTTCAGAAGTTCTACTGGGACGGCTGAACTACCAGCCTTATATTGTAATCAAAGCTCTTATAATCAATTAAAGAAATACCGCAAGGGGCGCCACTGCGATTTGGGGCCAATCGGTGTCCGTGTACTTTTTGCAGGAGCACTCTAGCTCCCCCTATTTGTTTTCCTTTTCTAGGTCCTCAATGGTGTTGAAGTGTTTTATGTGCGAGTGTTTGTTTCACCGCCCTTTGCTTTATCAGAGGCCGGTTTACAAGGTTCCGTTGCCGGGACACATCGTCGACTTTCTCAAGGAGGCGAGTCCGTGGTTGCTTTGGTCGGGACAATCGCCAACTTTCCTAAGGGGGCGAGCTCGTGGTTGTCTCATGAGAGTCACATCAAAAGCTTCAACATGAGGAAAGTGAAAAGGAAGTGCAGGACACAGTGCAGGATTGTCTCTTTGCCTATATGAGGTGAAGAGCAAGAGCTGAAGATGAAGCTCAGGAGAAAAGATACCAAGGACAAGAAGTAGTCGGCCAGGAACAAGAAGCAATTGAAGTGGTATGGTGCAGGAGATGCGTTGAAGGCTATGGCTTTCGACAGTTTGTCACCAGTGGTATCTTCATAGAGGCTTCATGGGTTCGGAAGACAGTTTCTTTCTATGTTTAGCAGTGGTGATCTACTATGCTTCATCGAGGACTTGTGCTTACCACTTGGGTGGAGTGCAAGCAGGTTTTGGGTGCCTGAGGATGTATCAGATGAGGCTCAGATGGAAGTGGAGGAACTTGACGAGGTTCTTATTCCTGAGCATATACTGGCACATAAGGAAAGAAAGGTACAGGGTAAGGTTTCCCGTCGCTATCCTGTGAAGTTCAAGAGCTGTTCACTGATGGATACGAAGTGGATGGAGGAGGTTCACTGATGGATGCGAAGTGGATGGAGGAGGGTGACTTAGCAGATTCACCTCAGGAGTTGCAGCTTTATCTTGATGCCTATGAGTTGGAGTCGACTCTTGTTACGGCTCATTCAGGTTCAGCAGAGCATGGGTCTGGAGCATTGCCTGATGCTCAAGAGGGGGGTAGCACCTCCGCTCCCTTGTTGTTACAGACAGGCTCATTTGTTATCTAGGAGTCGCTTGGTGACATCTTTGTATTCACCCGAAGGTACTGAGGCTGACAGTACATCTGCTTATGGGACTTCTATGATATTGTGTTCTAGACACAGGAGATGATGGTTGAGTATGGTTCACAGTCGCGCGCACCTGGAACTCTAACTGCAATTATGGATAACTCTATGGAGGACATAAGTCTTGCGAGCAGTCCTAGAGTTGGTTTGGTTCATGGAAATATGGATCGAACTCTGTTTGTGCATGTATGCATACACTTTTTGAGGTAGAGGTATTTTTGTATTCTGGTGCCATTGGATCCTGGTACCATTGAGAATACATTGGGAAATACTCTGCATTGTGTCATGTGCTGCATGTATGTTGGTATGATACATCAAGTGCTTTATTATGTTCATGGATGCACCATTGGGTGTAACTCCTGCGGGATGGCCATGAGAACATATGTGGGAAAGTACTTGGTAGATGTAGTGTTTGGATGCATTGAGTGCTTGCATATGCTCATGTTTTACCTTCAGTCGTGGGTCCTGCGGGATGCCCATGGGTGTAAGGCTTGCGAGCAGCCCTTAGACTGTTACTTTGGAGTAGGTAGAGCATTTTGAGGAGCATATTGTTTGCGAATGCATATGTGTGTCATGCATATGTGTGCCATATGTAGAATGATGCATGGTTTTGTTTTTGGCTAACACAGTTAACGTGTTTCCATTTGGTTTTAGACTTTTGCTGTAGGTTCTGAAGGAACAAGCAAGAGGACAGTGTGGCTTATTGTGCAGGATGATTGTTCTATCATCCAGATGCATTGGAAGGCCATTGTTTTTGCCATATGGGGTATCTTTACTCATGAGATGCTTTACTGTGCCATTGAGTGCAATCGAGGACGCTTGCCATTTTTCAAGAGGGGGGTATGTCATGACCCTGTGTTTTTCTCTGGACAATATGCAAGGTGTGCACGGGGACATGGTGGACAGTGTGAATGGCATCAGGTGGGAGTGAAGATGGAAGCCCATGTGTGGATAACCCCAAGTGTGAAGGGGGGCAAAGAGACATTAATTAAAAAGGTTTTTATAACCTTTGGTGGCCATAAAATTAATGTTTTAAAGGTTTCAAAACCTTAGGAGGCCACTAAGCAATATTTAGAGGTTACTCCACTTTTGGGAGGCGCTGGTCTCTCTCTTGCTTCTCTCTCTTGCTTTTGGGGAGGCGTGCAACTTCTCATGCGTGGAAGGGAGGAGAAGTGGGCTGCGCATGTTGGCTGCTGGTTGTGGGCTGCGCACATAAGAGCTCGTGCAGATCTGTACGACTGCTCTACAGGTACAGTGTACGGCTGTTGCTGCAGGTACAGTGCACGGTTGCTGCAGGTACAGGCTGCGCATATCAGGCTGCTGCTGGTACAGGCGGCGCAGGTCAGGCAGCTGCAGTTGCACATTCAGGCGGCGCAGGCAGGTGTATGACTGCAAGTACAACTGTACGATTGCAGGTACAGCTGTACGACTGCATGCACAGGTGTACGGACAGGTACAGCTGGTACAGGCGGTTGCTGTACGACAGCTAATACAGGTGGCAGTTGCACACTATTAGGTACGAGTGGCTGCTGATGTTGACCTGTTCGGAAAGGTGGCTGCAGGCGTGTGCTTTTTGGAGGACACCGTGTTTTTACACAAAGGTGGACAAGGGCTGTTTTTCTATGAACATAGACATCATGTCGATGGCGTTCAACTGATGGAACTTTCAGCCTTTCTTTGCTTTGGATTCAGGACTGTTTTGGGACAGTTTACGGGCTGTTTTTGTGTGACTGCAAATTCAGCTATGTGTGCTTGGGTTTTTGGCTACAGGCACAGGTCTTTTGGTTATGTTTCTTGGCATGGGAGTGATGCAAGCTCGCATGGCCGCGTGCTCATGGAGCAGATTGTTTTCTTCCTGCTAGAAAGGAACAGTGGGACCTACAGTATGGGAATCTCTATGTTGCCAGATGTTTCATGAGGGAACAGGTAACTAGATGTATGGGAAACAGAACAGAAGTTTCAAAGGGAAACAGGCCTAAGGGTTTCATGTGGAAACAGGTCGTAGGTTTTCTCGAGGAAACATGTTTTTGGGTTTCTCCAGGAGATAGGTCACATGCAGGCAAAGGGTACAGGAATGGACACATGTTTGGTACAGCCTTGCTACTGACAAGACAGGGGACAGGGAATCCATGACAGAGGTGGATAGTACCCTTGGATGGTAGAGAGGGTTTGTACAGGTGTGTCGACTGTATGTTATGCTGTGCTGTGATACTCTTCTGAGAGACAGTTTGGGAGTCTGTGTTGTGATACAAGAGCACTGGATGTGTCAGGGTGTGATGCTGTTCATAGTGTGAGAGGCTATGGATGGTTGTGGCAGCCTTGATCATGGGAGAAAGCTTCTGTATGCAGACTCAATGTGAGAAGAGTCTTTCGATGTGATCAATGGCTGGACTTGTTTGTGGAGGCCGTGTGGACAAGAAGCCAGATGCAGGTTCTTTGCAGGCTTCAGAAGTTCTACTGGGACGGCTGAACTACCAGCCTTATATTGTAATCAAAGCTCTTATAATCAATTAAAGAAATACCGCAAGGGGCGCCACTGCGATTTGGGGCCAATCGGTGTCCGTGTACTTTTTGCAGGAGCACTCTAGCTCCCCCTATTTGTTTTCCTTTTCTAGGTCCTCAATGGTGTTGAAGTGTTTTATGTGCGAGTGTTTGTTTCACCGCCCTTTGCTTTATCAGAGGCCGGTTTACAAGTATGTTACATTCACAACAGGTGCGTAGAGTCAGGGTGGAGGTTGGACATGGGGATCCAATAGAAAAGGTGAGTAGACCACTGCCCTCATCCGCTCCATGGACGACCACAAGAATATCATGGCTGGTGAACACGCCGAGCCATACTTGGGGAGTCGGGTTTGGGAAAGGAGTCAGCCACTCTTGAGGATTAGCTGAGTCGATGTCAATGCTGAGCTTGTCTCTGTTGGTCATGTCCACTCCCGGCTAGTTCAAGTGTGAACCTAGCTTACTCACGGGCACTTTTTCCTTGTGACTGGACACAGGTTTTTTCCCATGTGAACACACTTATGTGTGTTGGGCACTTAGCCCTAGGCCTTTTAGTACTCACTTGTACTTTCATTTCATATCATTATTGAGTACATCTTTTCCAGCACTGTCACGTTTCTCTGTGCTTGTGAGGTTGTGTGTATGTGTGTGTGCAGGCTAGCTGCCCTCCTACCCAACATTGGTATTAGAGCATTGGTTAGGGTTAGGGTTACACCCTGTTGCCCCCCAACATTAGGGTTAGGGTTTGCCTCCCGCTTCAGCCTATTGTGCATACATGCCACATTCTCTCTTAAAAAAATAAAAATAAAAATAAATCATCTTTTTCTCTCCCCTGTTGTTGGTGACTTGAACTGCCCGACTGTTGTGGTGAACGCTTTTGTATGCTGCTCACGATCTACCGACTGTACCGCCGCCGTTGTACGACGCTGCCGACGTCGACGCCTGTCAGATCTGTGCTGTGTGCCGCCTCTACCGTCGCCCTCACAGCCATTTGCCGCCGTTCGCTGCCTCTAGATTTGAGTTTGCCGCCCTGCATCTGAGTTCGTCGCCTCTCAGACCTGTGCGCCGTTGCCGTTGCCCTCATAGGCAGCGGCCGCCTTCGCCTGCGTTGTCGTACGACGCTACGGCTGCGTCATATCTGCTCCGCCCCTGTGTTGTCCGTATTGTTGCTCGTTGTACCTGCCCGACTGTACCAAGCCAACCCATTGACAACATTGGTAGCTATGGCGAGCACTGACAACATACAATTTGAAAATTTTCAAAAATTTCAGCCCACACAAATATGTAGATTTATTGGTTTGTGGGATTTGGCATTGAAATTGCATATTTTGCCTGTTGAAATTTGGGGTTTTTCACCATTGAGCCTGCAATTGCAACATTGGCATTGATTTCAACAGATTTGGTGCATAATTGCACTAGAAATTTGGGGATTTTGCAGAAATTGGCACTATTTTGCAAAATTTGGCACTATTTGCAGGCATTTTTGGGTATTCACACTTTGACAGATTTACATCATCGTGTAGTACACTTGCAGATTTGGGACATGCTTATTTATTTCTCGTGGTGAAGGAGTTCTCTTTCAGTCCATTGATTATCGTGCAATTTATCTCCCGCATTCTTACAGTTTTGCTGGGCATTGCCTAATCGTGGTGACTTGTGACAGATTTACTGTGTTATCATGGCCAACAGTAATAATGACCTTTTCCTCTTGTAGGTCCACCTCCTCCTCGTCTTCCTACTTAGCAGCAACGTACTTGGGATGCTAGGGATGCTCAGGCCCATGCATTGATTGCTCTCTCGTGCCGCAGGCATATCATTCCTTGGGCCTGAGCAATCAATGCATGGGCCTGAGCATCCCTAGCATCCCAAGTACGCTGCTGCTAAATAGGAGGAAGACGAGGATGTGGACCTGCAGGAGGAAAAGGTCATTATTATTGTTGACCATGATAACACAGTAAATTTGTCACAAGTCACCACTGCAAAGGGTGCCTGGGATACCTTGGCGGCGTTGTATTTAGGTCGCAATGAGGTTCGTGTAGCTTACCTTCGGGGCAAGCTTGAGAGTGACCGCATGCTTGAAGGTGACTCTATCGATCAGTACCTTACGCATGTGAAAGACCTACGAGAGCAGCTCATTAACATTGATGAGGTCTTGACATATGGCTATCTTGTTCATACAGTTTTGCGTAATTTGCCTAACTCTTATCAGACATTTGGCACCACTTTGCGGTTGTTGGCTGGCAATGTACCTTATGCGGTCACTTTTGACAACCTTGTGACTCTCTTGCTCAGTGAAGAGCAATCTCGTTCCAACAGGAACAACATGATGTCTGCTAAGTCAGCAATGGCTGATCCCTTTCGTGGGAATAGATCTGGGCCTAAACCTAGCCCACCATCGGATCCTCCAAAGACAGAGGACAAGCCTGAAAAGAAAAAGCGCTGTAATTATTGCAGGAAAACAGGGCACACCATAGAGGAATGCAAGAATCGTATTGAGAGTGAAAAAAGAAGATTTTGGAATCTTCTTCCACAGGTGCAGATCAGGCCAATTTGGCTACACATGTGTTAGCCTTGACCCTTACATCTTCATTGCATGCAGAGATGTCTTGTGATGCCGTTGCTTTTGATGACTATGCTCTATAGTCTGTACTCCTTGGTATGCATTGTGTGGCACATGCATTTCAGGGGGGCATTTTACTTGACCCTTATGCTTGTCTATGCTAGATGCTTTCTCTTATGTGATGTCTACTAGAGATGCCTTTTATGCTGTTTTCCCTTGCAGCGGGATTGTTTCTACAGTGTTGACATTGTCGCTTTCTCACATGTGATGCATCTTTACACTTGCCATACATGCCATTGATCATGGCATCGTTGAGAGTTTACCTATCCTCTCATAGCATTGGCTGATGTCCGCCTCGAGCCCCCACTTTTTGTCCCCATTTTCAGCTTTTCCCATTGCTGAATTTTTACTTTTATCAGCCCTACCATTGCTGATTTTTCCTCATCGGATCCTCCATTGATGAGTTTCACTTTTGCAGCTTACAATGCATGTCTCACAGGCATGACTTCTGGATCTTGTTGCCTCTACACATGCGTATATTTGCTACCTCTTCTTATGCTTATCACTGGTGCAGTTACAGAGCATTGATGTGGATTACATGGAGTTTAGCTTGGCATTTGGTACTTGCCTTAAGGGGGGTTTTATGCGATGCCTCTTGATTTGATGCAGTTGATGTCCACGCGATCTTTGCCATGCATTTTTGGTGATGAATTTATGTACTACTGTGCTCTAGCATTAGCACTATGACATTGGGGATTCTCCTTTTTCTCGTCATATAGTGCTTGCTTTTTCCATTGGCACTGCAATTCACTCTTACTGTGGAGCATAGTGCAGGGTAGCATTCACAGCTTTATCACCCTGCTGCTACTCGTTCACACCATTCACTTGAGGGGGGTTTGTTGGTCATGTCCACTGTCGGCTAGTAGTTCAGGTGTGAACCCAGCTTACTCACGGGCACTTTTTCCCTCTGACTCGACACAGGTTTTTTCTCTGTATGAATATTTGTGTTGGGCATTTAGCCCTAGGCCTTTTAGTACTCACTTGTACTTTCATTTCATATCATTATTGAGTACATCTTTTCCAGCACTCTCACGTTTCTCGGTGCTTGAGGTTGTGTGCGTGTGTGTGTGTCTGCAGGCTAGGTGCCTTCCAACCCAACAGTCTCTACCCCGGATCCTTGTTAGGTCTCTCTCTTGCACCTCCGGGGGTAACTGTCTATGTGCGATCCGGTCTCCAAGGGACCGGGCCGGTCCCATGCTCAACGCTCCATGATACATGAGGTCGGCCCCCCAACATGTGGCCATTGGGTAAACAAATCAGGGGGTTCCAGACCAATGGCTGCCAAAGTTGCTCCTCCGAGGCTACCGGAGCAATTTGTGTTAAGGGCCGGCATGAGGTGATCCCAAGCTCGAAGTAAAGTGGCTACAAATCTGTCGTCAAAAGCTCGACGAAGCCCGCATCTCTATGAACATCCATCTGGTACTCTGCGGCCAAGGGCCACTAGACTCGGGGTGTGGGCTGAAATCCGGGCCAAGAGGAAGTCCTTCCAAGGCTGACCACCGGGAAGGAGTCCTCGAACAATCAGCTTGCCGAGCAGGGCACAACTTTGAATAGTTGGGTCAGCGAGGCCTAGCTGCCCTTTGTGTTGTGGCTGAATGATCACTCTACATGCCACCTTGGCCCTGGCAAGCCTCCCATCACTGCCAGCCAATACAAGCTCGAGAGAAGTTCCGGATCAACCGCTATACCTGGCCAATACAAGCTCGAGAGAAGATCGAGCACGAAGTGATGTACCACATAGTGGCAAGAAGAACTTGTTTCGCCACCAGCACTCTACCTGCAAGGGAGAGTCTTGCAAAGCTCTAGTATAAAAGATTCTTCAAAATACTTAGAAGAAGAGGTGCGAGTTTCCGCTCAGGAGAGATATCAATGCCCACCTGGCATCCAAGATAGCGAACTGGAGTTCCCCTCAAGATCCATTGGAAAGCTTCAACTGGGCGCCAAGTCGGGCCGGGTGTGGAGCCTACCCAATAACCACACGACTTGTGCCAGTTGATCTGTGCTCTTGATGCATAACAAAAATTCTCGATCGCCTCCAGAAATCTCTGGAGATTCCCCAGAAAGGTAAGCCACTGTAGCATCTGCAAGCTCTGAGTCAAGGGGCTCCACCTAATGGCAGAGGGGGAGATGCAATCCCTGAAGCCCAGCCTAGTCTCTCGGCTTGCGAGAAAAGTCCTCATGGCCTCGGTGACGAACAGGAAGGGGTAGGGTGCTAGAGGAGAGCTTTGTCGTCTTACCTAGTGGGAAAGGGGGAATCTCTGGCCACGGGCTCCCTAAATGAGTACCTGGCTGTGCAGGCCTGAGTAGAGTCCTGAAACCACACGAATCCACTTCATGGGGAATCCCACATGACACATGGTGCCCTCCGGAAAGCTCCAATCCACCCTTTCATAAGCTTTCTCAAAATCCAGTAGTAGCATCTTGGCCGACACAGTTGCCTCCCAGAAGGTGAAGATACTATCCAGGATGCTTCGATCTTGAACAAAGCCAGTCTGAGTGTCATGAATCAAGTCCGGGAGGAAGGGCTGAAGTCTCAAGCTCATGGCCTTGGCCAACATCTTATAGGTGGTCCCTAGAAGAATAATGAGTCTCCACTGTCGGATCTTCAATGTGTCACCACCCTTCTTAGGAATCAAGTGTATCAGACCCTCTGAGAGCCTCTTTGGCATGGTACCTGTGAGCATGATCTCATTGAAGGCAGCTGGAAGGCCGCCTTTTATGAGGTCCCAGTGACAAAGAAAGAGAAAGACTTGAAGCCCGTTCGCCCCTGGGCATTTACCCCTGGGTAAAGCTGTCAACGCCTCCGCCAACTCCTCCGCAATAAATGGGGTCAATAAGAAGGATTGGAGAGGGGGGAACCACCTCTCTTGTGTGCCGTCAGACCCTCTCGTGCGCGTCCATCACTTGTGGGGACAAGGGGGCACCAGTGAGAAGAGATCAAAAAAAATTCATGGCGATGGCTCTCACATGGGGGGGATTAGAAACAATAGCTCCATCCTAGCCACACAACCTGTGGATACCATCACTCCTCTTGTGGGGGCCGGCTATCTCAAAGAAATCCCATGTGACTCTATCGCGGGCCAGGGTCCAGAATGAAGCTCTGGCATGGTACCCGTACTCCACCCTCTTCTCCTCAATGGATCTAACCTCCGTGCTGGCGGCAACAAGCTGACTCTCGATCCACGAGCTATATGGGGAACTCTCCTGAAGCCGTTGTAAAGAAGCCAGACCCCTCTTCAGACTCCTCTCCAACTCCCGAAATCCCTTCAATGTGCTCTGGGCTGCCTCGTGTAAGAAACCGTTGATCTCCCCTAGGTCGTCATCCACTGCGCACAGCTGAGCTTGAGATAAAGTCTAGTCCCACCTGTATCTGCTCTATCCTGCTGCAGATATCGGGGTCCTGAATGAGGCTATCCAGAATCCTAGAGATCGCATGCTTGTCATGCCTCCAGGGGTCCTCGAGGGACAAGATAACCTTGGCGTGATCTGAAAAAGTAGTGCCCATACTAGCATCGAAACGCGTTTCAATTAGTTCGAAACATTTCGTAAAGGTTTCATTCACTGAAACACGTTTTTATCCGACCTTTTTTCCCCAAAAAAATGCCTTATTACTTGCGCCAACTTTTCGTTTGTGGCACACGTTTCGAGTAGGAGGTTTGCGCATCCGTCCCGACTCCCGACTCCCATTGCTGCCGCCTGTGTATGGTTGGCGGATTGGACTGCTGTCCACCCTCACGAGTCATGAGGACTGCTGTCCACCCTCACGAGTCATGAGGACTGCTGGCCGACTGTTGTCAAATCTCACGACTACTAGCCGACTGTTGTCCACCCTCACGATTCCTGTCCACATTGACGATTGCTGTCCTAGCCTGCTGCCAAGCCTCAAGGTAAGCCTAGGTGTTTTCTTTTTCTTTTGCATATGTTTCCATACTAATAACTATATAGGTATATAGATATATATATATATATATATAGATATATATATATATATATATATATATATATATATATATATATATATATATATATATATAGATAGATAGATAGATAGATATATATATAGATATAGAATGTACAATAGCTGCAGATTTATTTATTTATTTGCATTTTTGTTTGAAACTTTTTATTATTATTTTTTATTTTTTTGCCGTTTCAAAAACATATGAAACTTCTGAAACGTTTTTGAAACCCATTTCAAATCAGGCGTTTTTGAAACTCCTAGTAACTATGGTAGTACCTGCCAAGATACCAGTCATGTCCCCACTCCTGCAAGCCCACTCATCAACATAAAACGTGTCAAGTCTAGAGTGGTTGGGGCCGGTGCTCCTCCTATCCGAACTAAGACTCTTAGGACTGCGCCCAAACTCTAGAAGATGCCAAGGGTCCTTTCCTATAAGTACCGATATAAGCTCCTCCCAGGCAGACTAGTTTGCGCTTGAGACTGTGGTTTTGCCTCCTCCAAGTCTGTCCTCTGCTGGCTCAGTCATGTTGAAGTCACCACCCATGCACCAAAAGTCAACCTGGGGAAGAGAGCCTGTTGGACTGTGCTCCAAAAGAGGGCTCTACCTGTAGCGGCGTTCGAGGCATAGACATTGAGGAAGCCCACGCCATCCTCTCCAATTAGAATGGGAACTCATTGTGCTCGCCTAGGAACTATGACTCCTGAGCCTTTCACTGCCGGCAAAATCTTCTCACTAATATTAATACGAACTCCTTGCGTCCCTGAAGGTCCGAAGGACGGAGACCAGAAGGTGTGACTCTTGCTTGGTAAAATCTTCTTGCATTGGCGGGTGTGATCCTCAGAAAGGTGATTGTCTTGGAGGAAAAGAATGTCAATAGGTCCCCCAATTATAGCTCTTTGAAGCTCTTCTTTGAGGACGCCTCGTCTTTGAAAGCACTTTGAATGTTCCATGAGACTATCTGCATATCAATCTCTGTGTAAGGCTGAACTAGTGGAATTGCCCTCCACTTGCAGAGGTCTGAGCGAGGTTTTAGATGAGGAATAATCACAATCCATGCTGGGATGAAGTCACACAAGTGGGTGCAGATCTTGTAGGCGCCACTTTGTCCGAGTGTGAGAGTATGCATACTCCGAACCCTATCGGTCACATTGGAGGTACCTGTAAGGAAGGGGGGGAGGTACTGCGACTGAAATATGCATGAACACAAAAAGCAGCACCTCCAGGCTTGAGGTCACCATCTCTCCGTCCTGGTCTCTGTGGGCTGAGCCTCCAATCTCCATCCTAGCCAATGGCCATAGATGGGTGATTACGTCGGTGGTGCAAAGATCATGAAGATGATGGGAGAGCTCAATTGACTGTCCCTAGATGGCGGCAGCCACCGAATCTGAGTCCCATTCCGTCCCCAGGGCTGCACTCAAGGGGAAAGAAGATCATCGCGCCATTCTTTGGCGTAGAGGGTCTGGAGTGGTGAAAAACCACCCAGATCTGAATAGAGGCTAATGTCTCCTCAAATAGATTTGTCCCTTCCGTCGACGGGCATCGGAAGAAACTGTAGTCCATAGGCTGCCCCAAGATCCTGGGGGGCCCACCACCAGGGGACTGTGGCAAGAGAGCCCTCATTGGGGAAGCGTCGATGGCCATCTCAACCGGCTCAGAGAAATGGTAAATTAAGTGGCGAACGGAACTCGCTGACTGCCTTTGCGTCAGGTCGGGGGCAGCTGGGGGTTGACGGGAGTGCTCTGGAGAGGTGGAGGGGGGCAGGGGGCGGAGAGGCTAGAGAGGGTTGCTGCTGGGAGATCTATCGGAGAGCAAGGGTGTTGGGAGAGACTCACCGGGGACTCAGTGGGGTCTACCGGCCTCATTGGCACTGAGAGTTGGGGGAGAGATCTCAACGGGGAATCGGGGCTTGCTCAGGAACTCCGCCAATGGGTGGGTGCTGTGGTAAATGCTCAAAAAAGGTTCTTTGACAGAAGAAAATCCTCATGTGCTTGCCCATAGTTGTCAGGTACGAAAAGTTCGATTTGGTACGGTACGTTCAAATACGGTCTTGGAACGCACCACTAAATTTCAAATAAAAATACGGTGGATGTACGGTCCATTTAAAAAATACGGTGGAGGAAGAGGGAGATGATTGAGAGAGTCTAGAGGGGAGAGAGGCTTGAGCCTTGAAGGAGAGCTCGAGGGAGAGGATAGACTTAAGCAATGAGCACTTGTGAGGGGAGGGTTGGGCAATGAGCACTTGTAGGATGGGGTTAGGGGAGGGGATATTATATAGATAATAGAATGAGGCTTAAGCAAAGGCTAAAGCCTAAAACAGTCCCAAAAACGCCCAAGAAACGGCTCTCCAAACGGAAAAAGACTGCGCCCAAAACGGTCAAAAAATGGCAAAAAAAACGGTCAAAAAACAGCCCAAAAAAAAAGGTTGAATCCTAGTCGACCGAACTGCCACCATACGGAATTGTACCGTACGTGTCGACTATACCAAATCGTACCTCCTGTGTAGTGCGCGAACTGGGTGCCACCTTTGCTTTGCCATCTTGTCGCGCACAATGACGTAACTCAGCCCTAGTGGCCGGTTGACGGCCTGAGCGCAGACCAACCGTCCGCCACTCTCCGGCAACTATGTCGTCCGTGGCCAAGATGTGGTGCTCCGTTGCCTGAGAACTTGCCTCTCTCTAGCCCTTGGTGAGGATTTGAACGAGATTTTTTTTTTTTTTTGGGGGGGGGGTTTGGGGGGCGACCATTGGGAGCGGTCTCTTGGACTGACGCCAAGGGCAAGCTATGGCTAGATGGCCCATGTGTATGCAAATGAAAAGCATTGGCTTGGGAGGCCTAAATACTCCACTCGTTGAAGGATGGGGTCTCCTCGGAGGCATGGGATAGATATAACATGAGGCACTGAATCCGGCGAGGCAACACACATACGGAGCGATGCAATCCCGGTTGCCATGCAGGGGCCGAGGCAGCAGTGGGGGCAGGGGAATTCATCACTCTCCCGATATCACCACCAATCATCGGGAGAGGAGGAAGGTATTCGTTCCTTTCTAAGGCCTAGGAAGCAAACTGTCACTGGGAAGCCCAACACATGAGCAAGTGGGTCAGACGCAGGGTTGAAGCCGTACTGCCACTGCGCAATGAAGGCCCGCGTCGTATGCAATGCAAGGGGGCTTTGTGCATGACTTGGTTTGACGCCGCTTGCGAGTTGAACTCCACCTAGTAGTAGCCATGCCCCAGAGGGTGAATGTCTGTGATCTTTACAGGCTCGCTTGGAAAAGACCTCAGGGTTGCCTGCGCGCAGGGTGGCTCCCAACAATTTTGCAAACCAAGGTAGAGGCCTCTAATACTGCAATAGTCGTGGTGAGGATCGGAAGGTCTCCTTGGAAAGGATAAGCAAGCAATGGCGGCGGCAGTCGGGGATGACGGAGTGGCTGCCATGGAGTCCTTATGGTGAAGACGAGAGACTACCTAAGCCTACTATGATGAAAATGCCATGAAGAACTTGAAAATCAACCTGCGGGAAACAAACATGATGGGGAAATGGGGAAGGAGGGAGGGGGGGAGGGGGTGAAGGGGGGAGAGAGGAGAGAGAAATGGGGGGAGGGAAGGGGAAAAAAGGGAGAAGGGAAGCGCGGGGCAGCAAAAGGGCAAGGGAGGGGAGGGGTGGGGTAGGCGTAGGGGAAAGGGAACAAGGCGGCATAGAAAAAAGGGGGACTCAACAAGGAAAGGGGGGAGGAGGGCACAAGAGGTAGAACAGAGGCAAGGGGGGGGGGGGGGGGGGGGTAATAACAGTGTAGAGGGGCCAGAGAAGACGAAGGGCAAGGGAGGCGGGCGCAAACCAGCGAGGGGAGAGGGGGGGGGGGGCGGGGAGGAGGATATGAAGAGCAAGGGAGGCGGGTGCTGACCAAGGAAGAGGAAGGGGGGGAAAGTGGGCACAGAATTGCGCGAAAGTGTGGGGGGGGGGGGGGGGGCGCAAGATTTGAGCAGGACGAAGGGGGGACTTAGAGAGAGCACACGACTAGAGATGGAAAGGTGACGATTTTCCTCGGCACATAACTTTTTACGTACCGTGGATACCAGAAAGGCGGGGCGAAGAACATTGGGGGACTTTATCTATCGTCATATCTGGCAAGCCATCATAGAGGTCAAATTTGAATGTAGTATGTACTACGTGCGGTGCGATTTAAGTTTTAATTCTGAAGTCTCTAGTATCTATGTTCAAGCTTCTAAGAATGTCATTGCATTTTCCATTGTGTTACATGTAGGTCGGGCATGAAAATGTCATTCAAGTCATCACGGACAATGCGTCCAATCACCGCAAGATGGGGCGCTTGGTAGAGGCGGAGCTCACATCCATTGTATGGATTCCTTGCGCTTCCCATGGTCTAAACCTATTCATGGAGGATGTGGGGAAGCTAGATTCGCTTGGAGAGGAGGTGGCGGTGGATGCATACACCTATCCACGTTCATGGGGCCTTGTTGCATCCCGCCTACAAAGTACCAAGGCTCTTTGCCGATGAGGAGGAAAATTCTGACTGGGATGCCTACTTGCCAAAGATACTTCCCGTCCACGAGCAAAGAGAGTTCCTCCAAGAGCTTATTCGATACAATGATTAGAGGGGAGCCGCTTTCACGAACCTACTTTACTCGAGTAGGGAGTCGATGATCGGGTCACTTTTTTGGTGGGAGTCATTTGGTTATCAAATGGGTCACGTAGAAACACTGGCTTTGAGAGTCTTGTCACAGGTGACTATTGAATATTCAAGACTTCTAACTTTAAAGTTTATACTCTAGAGTAGTAACTAGTTCTTACGTTGTAACTCTGTGATTTTCTCCTAGGATTGCTCTTCGGGGACATGTGAGAGAAACTAGAGTTCCTACTCACTCATACACACAAAGATACGAAATCATCTCAGCCCCATGTAGTTAGAGCGGCATGTATATTGCCGTGCTAACATGTGCATGGTGGAGAAGATGCATGACATGGAGATCTCCAAATAGGTAGAGATCTCTAGAGTTAAAAGTTCGATTCATGAATCATAGCATGTCATGAATGATGAGTCGTGACTAATAATTCATAAATGTTTGCTTTCAAGTGAATGTCGACGAGTTCAAGTTGACAGTCGACACTCTTAAGCGTGTCCACAAGGAGCGAGATCCAGATGAGGAGGGGCTATATATGCCGATCTTTACAGGGAGCTAGAGGAGATTGTCCGTCGAGTTTCTCATACTTGTAGAGGTCGCGAAGGTAGAGGTGGCACACGAGTAGGAGGCCGCAGATGCACTGTTCGGCACCCTACTTCGACCGGCCCAGTGTCTACATATGTGAGGCGTGGCTCGACTTCGAGGAGCTTTTTAGCACCTGTTGCCGAAGAAGAGGATGCTCCTATCGCAGACATCAAAGAACCCGACTTCGATGACGAGGGCAATGTCCTTAGCGAGTGCAGTTTTGGGTTTGTCTCTGATGATGGGAGCACCTCTAGCGATAACATTCGTTCCCCTAGTGATTCCTCTGAGGAGAAGGACTAGAGTCTAGACATTTTTGTACTTAGTGTCCGCACTCATATGCTCAGTGTTCATTGTTCATGACTCTTGAGTCTTGGTACTAGTGTTTTAACTTTTCTCTAGTTTATTACAAGTTACAACTTCTCTAGACTTTGCATCTTTAAGTGTGTACAAATATCTTTTTTTCAAGTGTTTTTAAAAGTGGACCGTACCTCAATCGAACTTATTTTTCAAACTTTAAAAGTCTCGTACCGGTATCGTTTTTTCGTACCTTCATTCGTACGTGACAACTAGGACTGGAGGGGTGAGAGTACCCTCGATGGCCTCGCTCCAATGGGCACACCAAATATGCCATGCAGCTATGTTGCTGATGATCTCCCATCACTGGTGGTGTCCAAAGACCAGGGTGCTACCGAACTATTGGGTTTGGGAACTGTATAAATCCTGCAGTGAGAGAGTCAAAGGAAAAGAGTGGGGGCTGGCTCCTTGTAGAAAAGAGCAGGGCCAGCCTACCCTCTCTGCCATCCCCAAGTGATGGTATGTGGCACGGACCGCATTGACATGTACAGGCGAAGGATTCTATGCTAATCCTGTTGGGCTTTGGGACAGTCCCCAAGAAGGTGCTGCTGGGACTGCATGGGGTGGCTGCATTGCACACTGTGCCAGCCGTCCTCCAATGGTGAACCAAGTGCTGTCAATGAGGTTGCGGTGGGCTAACTGCCAGAGGAAGAGTGTGATTCCTAGGCCGACAACTATCCGAGAACCGCTTCCAAAAATCTCCGAGGAAGTGGGAAGAGATGTTGTGTTGTGGGATGCCTAATGGTCTTTTGCCGCCATTTGCTGGGGTGCCATCAATCTCATGAATCTGGATCCTGTGGCCCATCCTCGCTGAGTAGTGGAAAAAGGGTGTGGTCGCACTATCCGGGCTGAAGGGGTCGTGCCACCCCTACTTGCTTGGATCCCACTAGATGTGAGTGGCTCTCCCAAAGCCATAGCCGTGAGGAACCATTGCGGTTTAGCATAAAGGTGCACCATGTGTGGTTTTGAACCCAAGACCTCGTGGTCCTAGTCCTTGTGCACATGCTTAAAGCCCTATGCTCCTGTAATGCACCCATGCTCTCAGGCATGCATCAGTCCTGCTGCCCACCTAATACACACATGTGTGTGGAACTGCTGTTGTACAGCCAGTAACACAGATATCCCCTCACGGCTTATGTGCGTAGACAGTACTCACAGCAACAATCAAGGAGCATGCCCAGCATGCTACAGTCCAACAAGGCCTCTTATCTCTCGCTTCCAGGTGCCCTTTTCCCATTAGACACCCCCTTTGCGTGAGCTAGGGTTACCCCTTCTCTAGGCGCCCTTTCAGGCTGAGCTACTGCTGTTTGCTGCCATGGACAGAAATAGTATCCAGAAGAGTCCCAAAACTCAAAAACTCCCACTCACAACCAAAAGTGCATAGGATTCAGCTTTCCGCAGACACAGCAAATAGTCCCAAAAACCTCCTGAATATGAAAACGACCAAGGCCCAAGGTCTCACCCTAATACCGGGACTGTTTGAGACCAAGCAAATGCACACAGACACAACAAAAAGCTCCTCCTTTTTCTGTAGATATGCAACGATTTCAAATAATGTCTGAGCATACCTAACACTAGCATCTTCTCCGCTCACCTCTGACTCTGCTCTCTCTTCCCTCCTAAGTGTCCCATACCACTAGGGGTTGGAAGGCAAAAAGCAGCCCACAGATATGAACCTAGAAGATCCACTGATGGATTTCTTCTCTTTTCCCAGCTAAAGACCAGGAGGTCTGACTTTAATAACAATGAAAACCCCCCCTCCCCCCCGGAGGAGCAGGTCCTGGGATTAAGCATACGAACATTGTAAGAACTAATCACCAAAAAGATGAAGATTCTCGGTGAAGAAGTTCAAACACCCCATCTTCTTGCCAATCCCATGTTGTAGTGGAGTTCCCTTGTTTGGGTCTTGACTACCTTATTGAATTTAGAGGTTCAAGTCGATCTCTATGTGTGTTTTCGAATCACCTGGTAAGATCTTACTTGTTGTGGGTGGCAACTAGTTTTTTGGAGGAAAGCAAGATTGCTGTACCATGCAACCATCTAACTTCCAACTTCCGGTAAGTTTGTGAGCTTTGGTTGCTGAGAAGATAGTCTTGTTATGGCAATGTTTGGAGGGCTGTAGAGAATGCATTCACATTCACAGGTATGATGGTCCTGACAAAGCTTTTCACACAAACTCTAGGTTTCTAGGAGGTCTTTCACACTGGTCATGCTCATACATGATTCCACTTGACAAAAGTTTTCCATTAAAAGAGCATCTCTCCCCTCGGAGGGTTTCCAATGAGCTCTATTCATGAGCTAAAAAGCAAATGCATGCAATGGTTCCCATATTATTTGATGCCTTCTCAGTGGCTTTAGCCATTGAAATCAGAGAATTTTTGCGGCACTTGCAAGACTTGAAGAATCCCCCCAAAATCCTATAAACAAGGATTGAAAACTTAGCACTAAAACGATGTCCCATTGCACTCAAAAAGAGGTTCAAAATCACTTAGACCATGAAAACCAGGGTCGATTATGCAATTAACTTAATCTTTATTAATTAACTTAATGCTTTTTCCCTCACTAACTGTTGCATCCTGTCTCCATGCCGTAAGTGTATCACCCATAACTCTGGCATCTAGTCTCCAATCTCCGAGCTGTATGCTCCGAGGGGTCCACCATCCTGAGTTGTACGTAGGGGATGGCATAATTGTGGCTTGTAACCTTGGACCTTACAAGGAAGGACTGAAATAAAAAACGCACTTTCCAATCCAGGTTGGTTTCTTAAGAGTAGTAAATGGGCCTGGCTATGTAGTTGAACTTTTATTTCAAAGTACAAAATTTTCCAGTACCATAAGCATGCCAGGAAGATTTTGTGTAGATTGAAGAATGATTCATCACACAAGGTTTGCAACATCTTCTACTTGGCAGTGCATTCACTGATGGGGCTTGTGTACTTCAGCAAATCACTAACGGATAACCTTGGTATCGGTTTAAATATTTTGAAAGGAGTGATGGCTTTTGGAACCATCCCATTTCAGAAAATTTGTTGTGCCTTGGTTTTTCAAGAACCTGCACTTTCAATTTGTGTTAATTTTCTCTATTTTCCTTCCCTATATGGATGTATTGTAACATTTGATTCTTCTAGGTGTGCAAGCTGCATATTGGACCATGCTTGAAGAGGGAAGAGTATCTCAAACAGCTGCCCTAATTTTGATGCAATCTGTTGATGAAGCACTTGATGCGGTCATGAAGAATCAAGTTCTGGTTGATTGGAAGGGATTGGAGCCACATGTACAATTTCCACACTATTTTAAACATCTATGGTTGCGAAACTCAAGGCTTGTTCCAAAGAAGCTCTTAAATTTCTTGGTAGTTGAGCGTTTGGAGCTTGGTTGCTATATCTCAGCTGCGTTTTTGCGAGCTCATAGAATTGCAAGACGTCAGCTTCGAGAGTTTATTGGTGAGTTTTTTAAAGGGGGGTTATGTATTAGCGCTGCTGAAGAGGACAGTTAACTACATTAGTCACTTAGAACAATATGCTTTTCTTTAGGCTTGTTTTTCTCAGTACTGGTGGTTGTGAAGGAGTTTATTAAAGTACTCTCAGGCATTGCATAATGCAACGGGAACAAATATATTGTTTAATAAGGAAAGCATGAAGCTGTTTTTAAATGATGCAAAGAAAACTTGACATATCGATAATTCAAATGTTGCAGCATAGCTAAATACAATTAGTTGTAGATGCCATTTGACTCCTCCAATTAAGTTGGCTGAATCTTTAACTTGAATATCAAGCACGAGCATTATATAATGTTTAAGGGAAACAAGAATGTTGATATTGCAGCATTAAATATACGCGATAACTCCATCCCATCAATCATCAAATTAGTTACGTAAGGTTCTTGTGGTAGAGATTATTTTTGAAGAAATACTCATAATGCTCTTTATCATTTGAGATTAAGTTCGTATCAGGGCCTCTTTCCATGGTAATCAAATGGTGAAATTCTACCACAAGCTTAAGTTACACTCCTCACAACCCCTTCGGATTGATGGGGCCCTAAGGCCTAAACCCTAAGCCATAGCTAGAGTGTAGACCCTAAACCCTACAACCTACAGACTAAATCTCAATACCAAACCCTAAAACGAAGACCCGAAATATTTTAAAAGTAAGTCGGTAGGCCTTAAACAATAAACCCTAGAGGTTAGACCCTTTACTTGAGATGGTAGGTCCTAAACCTAAGACCATAACACCCTGCCCTAGAGGTTAGACCCTAGACTTTAGACAATAGGTCCTAAACCCAAGACCATAGCACCCTTGCCCTAGACCCTAGATCCCATACTCAAAACTCTAAATCCTAGACTAAAAATCTTTAACCCTATGCCCTAGATCCCCAATCATAGACCCTAGACCCTAAACCTTAAACCGTAGAGGTTAGACCCTTTACTTTCGACAATAGGTCCTAAACCCATGACCATAACACCCTTGCCCTAGAGGTTAGACCCTAGGACTTTAGACAATAAGTCCTAAACCCAAGACCTTAGCACCCTTGCCCTAGAGGTTAGACCCTAGGACTTTAGACAATAGGTCCTAAACCCAAGACCTTAGCACCCTTGCCCTAGACCCTAGATCTCATACTCAAAACTCTAAATCCTAGACCAAAAATCTTTAACCCTATGCCCTAGATTCCCAATCCTAGACCCTAGACCCTAAACCTTAAACCCAAGATCCTAAGCAGAAACCAGAAATCTGCACCTCTTGACCTTAGAGCCTAGAGCCTAGACCCTAAACCCAAAATCCTAAAGCTAGTATCCAAAACTCTAAAACCAAGGGCCTAGACCCCCTACCCTAGAGCCTAGAGCCTGGACTAAGGTTTAAACCCAAAATCCTTAAGGTAGTGCCCAAAATTCGAAAACCAAGGCCCTAAACTTGAGAGCAAGATCCTAAACCACATTATGTGAGATAGTTCTCTTGATTGAAGTAAACACGTGAAAAGTTCCTAGTGATCATGGACTCTTGGTGACATTGGAATAAATATTTTGCATGTTGGTGGTCCAGAGAGGGTTTAGTGATATCGTATGTAAAGAGAGGTAATATGGAATCAGATTACCAAACTTTACCAAAGAATAAATGTGTTATGAAAAATAATAATTGCCTTCAGGGAATCAATATAGTGATGGAAAAAGGGCAGAAGTGAAGTGACAGTTTGTAGCGCCGTGTCATGGATTCATTCGACTGATTCCTTCGGAGATCTCCTAAACACTTGACAAGCACAGGATTAAGCTAGATTAGGGTTCTGCTAATGAGTACCTCACTAGCCAATCATAAATCCCGTACAACACACATCTCCCCCAAGCATAGGGGACAAGGCTCGGTCCATACAGACTCACATCTATCAGTGATGGCATCCCACACCACCACGTAAGGCTTCCTCCAATATAGACTCACATCTGTCAGCCATGGCATCCCATACCACCACGCCGTGCCCTAAGGCTTCCTCCAATACAGACTCACATTTGTCAGCGATGGCATCCCATACCACCACGACATGCCCTAAGGATTCCTCCATACCGACTCACATATGTCAGCCATTGCATCCCATACCACCTCGACCTAGCCTACGGGAGCATCGGTGGACTGTCTGCCTCAAGGATGGATAACCGAGAGTGAATTGCATCCATGGTCTATGCACATACCATCTTATCACATGACAAAACAGTAATCCACTCTATGGGCTCGTTCCACTTACGTAGTCACTTGTGAGTTATACATAGCTAGCTAAAACTTATGGGATTATTAACTTATGAGCCTTAGCCACTTTAATCAGCCTACTTTCTAATCTTTTGGGTTCCCTAACCCACATATTAGCCAATCAAACCCTAAGATTAGCCTGAGGTACATAACATATTTCTGCTCTTTGAGCATTCATATTCTTGTAAATGAATCTAGGAAAATCCAACGAACAATCCGACTTCCTCATTGAATTAATCTCTGCCTTATCTTTCCACAATCCAAAAAAACAATTTAACTCTCTGAGTCAATCCTAGTTAAATTAGTTATCCAGTGTCCACATCTGGATTTGGTAAAATCACAAGACCGAGATGACGGCATAACATGCTTCTTTGTCACTAATTGTTAAAACTATCAAGTATTTCAGTACATTAGTTAGTACAAGCATCCTCATCTCTTAGTAGTAATCCCAAAGAATTCTTCTATCAGGCCAAAACTGTGTACTATCCAAAACACTTCTGATAGAGGAATTATCATGAGCTGCAATCGCCTGAGTTTCAACAAGGAAATCCAAGATAAGCCTAGATACACACTCTTAATTCTAATGCTAAGGATATTTGGGCAGATGGAAATCCATACTAAAACATAACGTACGTGTTACTAGTAGTCATATGCTTAGCTCATAACAACCAATTTTGACCATAGGGATTTACCCTCCCAATGAGATTGTCCCTTGGAGATATGCATATAGCATCCTTGTCCCTTGGAGATATGCATATAGTATCCTCTACCAAGGTCTGATTCATTCTCTTGTTTCCTCGATAGGCTGCGGATAATCAACAAGAACTCATACCTAGTTCACTACTCACTACGTGAAGTGTCCAACAACTTTAAGTTCCTCTCAATCACCATGCCAAAGGTAACATAGTACTAAAATAGCATTGTGTTGCTCTACACGGTTTGGGTAGATCTAAGATAACCTCACCAATCAACATTTCACCTCAGAAAATTTGTCAGGTAATCATTCAAAACTGGTGCAATCATGCATGCTTCACCTCCACCAATCAAAACCATGAGCAATCCAAATCATAAGTCTCTTTCTTGTATTTGATTTCCCAAAATCAAGTTTGCTTTTCTTAGGTTAGCTATTCCCCTTATGGAATAGGACATCGTAGGATAGAAATATATGTACATCGAGAAATCTTACACGCGGTAGATCCTCGCGTCCTATACCTTCAGGAGATACTGCATATAAAATCCCCTTTAGACACATAATCTGAGTTATAGTGATCAATTCTTCCTTAGTTCTTGTCTTCATGCAGCTAGACTTTCACCTCAATGTCATGTCAAACCTTTAGGTTAGCTTTGGATCAATCTCCCTTACTCAACTTTCTCTAGACAGTTGTATCCAGACACATGCACACTTTTTCTTTTCTTTCTTTTCTTCCGATGACCGGAAGAACACAGTTGTATTATTTTTCTGTCTCATAGGCCGACTTTGGCCTCTCGTAGACGTTAATATATCTTTCTTTCTTTCTTTCTTTCTAGACCATCTCTGTCAAACTGGGGTTCTCAAAATTTCTTGTGCTTAAAAATAACAATCTGACATCCCCACAATAAATTAGTCCCTATAGCCAAATCATTGGCATGCATATCAACCTTAAATGGTGAACGAGAATGAACATTTAGCTACTATGGCTAAGTCCTTTACAGGAATACACAAAAATCCTAACCTAGCTTCTCATACCCGACAAATAACTCTCACACATTTATCTCAATATCTGCCCAAGCCATGCTTTTTTAAATATGCCTTAAAAAGAGAAAAAGAAAAAGAAAAAGAGGAAAGTCATAATTTTTATATTGTATGGGTTTTGAATAAAGTGTCCATAAAATATCACTTTTCAAGCTTTTTTTTTTTCTGGATGCCTAGTTTCTTTTTTCCAAGAAGAAACTCCTTATTTTCTCTCAGAAAAAAATTGTTTTTTTTCTGAGAAAAAACTACTGTCTGAGAAAAAAATGATTTTCTTGCTTTTTTTCATCACATGTGCCCACATGTAGGGATCTGCAACCTGTCCTCTGTACGCATCTAGGGATTAGCTGCGCATGCTGCACGATCATCTCTACACACCGTATGACTGTATGACCAGTGCTTTGTGGCTGTACCACTGTACGACGGCCAGTTCTGCCTGGTGTACACCAGGTACAATCTGTATGACCTGTGTGCCCAGATGCATCTGTGTAACTAGAAGCAGTGCTGTGTGCTATACGGTCTGTCCCTCTTGTGTGTGGCTGTGTGCCTTCTGTACAGCAGCAGCTGTAGGACAAGCCTCTGCATGGCCTCTGTACCTGTAGCTTATGCCAGGATTATGCCCACACATGCACACAACCAGGATCTTATAGTTCTCCTTCTGGATTTTGAGAAAGCCTATTACCGGGTAGACTCGGGATTTCTAGGGGGGATGATGTGCCAGATGGGATCTCTCAAGGAGTGGGTCCAAGGTGTTTCTGGACTCTATTTGGCTTCACACAGCGAGGTTCTCATTCTGGGAGCCAGGGGCGATAGATTTCCGCTTTCTTGCTCTGTTGGGCTGTCCACTAGCACCTTATCTATTTTTGTATGTTGCCGAGGTCTTGAGCATTTTTGTCTCCGCTGAGGAGATGTGGCTGCATCCATAGTCACATGGAACGGCGCTCGCGAATGCTTGGAACAGGGAACGCCACTTAGCACATGTGGGGAGCGTGGGAACGTCATGGAACATGTGAGGCAGCTGGTCACACAACTCGCGTTCCGGGAACGAATGGAACGCGTTCCGGGAATGGACGTATGTGGGTCGCGTGGAATGGAACGGAATGTCATGACTCATAACCTCTCATTCCTATAGCTACGAAGTTACAGAATGTCCACATTTTCTATCTTGCAATCTCTCTCTCTACATTGTATCAGATCCACCATGATGTAACTTTTGGTCTCATAGGTCATTATGGCCTTTTGAAGACGTTAATATAACATTTCATTTCATTTCATTTCTACTAACTCTCCCATCTATTTGGATGACGACCTTACAAGGATGCAGATAGAACACAGGAAAACATGCATGCCGAGAGTCCTACAAGCCGGGAAAGAGGGCAAGAGAGCATTCTATCGCGATGGCCATGTCATCATCGATGGCAAGGCCACCGATTAGCGCCAGGCGGCCTATGGGACATCGGCTATGGAGGATCCAGATTCACAGATGCACACTGCAGTTTGGAACTGCAATGGAGCACTTTGGACACATCCTGGGAGGATGGAGGAGGTCATGGAGGGATGGGACATCATACTACTTACAGAGACGCACCAGAGCCCAGAGAGGGGGCTACCCAAAGTAGAGGGCTATCAGTGGGAGTTTACATACAGGGGGACCACATGGCAGAGCACATCGAGAGGATCTGGACGTATAGCGGTACACTTCAAGTGAGAGCTACAGGAGCGCCTACAGGTGGTAGCACGTGACGAGGAGGCTAGATAGATGTGGATTAGACTGCAGCTCTCAGCAGACAAGGTGTTATACATTGCTCTATGCTACTTCTCTCCTAGAGGATTGAGATACGCCATGACAGCAGAGGATGAGAGTAGAGGCAAGGAGGAGAACACAGGACCATCGAGAGAGTCACCATATGCAGCCCTTTTAGATGGAGATCATACACTACTCCAACCTGGGGGAAGTCCTCCTTATGGGGGACTTCAATGCACGGACACAGAGCCGACAGTGCGACATTTATGATTTCGAGCACCCTGAGGTGATGCACACACTAGAGGTGGAGGACACGGGAGCTTGCAGGGTGTCAGAGGACATGGGGCCACCAGATACGGTCATCACTTTCTTGAGTTGGGAGCACGACACCATCTCGTTATTTATAACGGGATGAGACAGTGGCAGGATTCAAGAGCACTGACATGCCTTCCACGATTAGGGGGGGGGGGGCGGGGGGGTAGCACAGTGGACTACATCATGGGGTCCATGGAGACCACACATGCAGTGACATCTTTCACCATCCCCCCCTGTCCTATTGGTGCAGATCACACGTACCTCTTACTGTCACTCACGAGCTCCACACCAGCACCCACACACCCCACACAGGCATCGCATACACCTTTCTACTTCACCCATGACTTCACTGACATATATGAGCATCATGTATATGACGGGCTATTCCAGATGGATCCACTGTCACCTCTAGACACACTCACCACCCAGCTGTCATCTCTACTACATACGGCGGCCACCCGCAACTTCCCCCATCATACACACATTGCGCACACAGATAGATATGGGAGCATGCCCCAGAATCGGTGGTATGATGATGAGTGCAGAGAGCTATATAGACACCTCCGTGCCCAGAGAGCACTGTGGACCATTACACAGAGACAAGCGAGCCGACCGATGAGGATCCTCACATGCCGTAAGAGGCGTGCATATGAGGAGGCACAGTACTGGGATATATACCACCTACTCATGAGCAGAGATGCAGCTAGTGCATGGCGCAGGATGAGAGAGCCTCGCCCTCGTACCCCGATTGAGGATCCACACTCATGGCACACACATGCAAAGAGCCTCTACCATATCCCTCAGCAACCGCCCATACCACAGCCACAGGAATCCTGCCCTACCACCTCTACTTTCTTTACTGCCTCGATGGTAGAGAGAGCTATCCCCCGGTTATAGCATGGGAGATCGATTGACCACACAGGTATACAGAGTGAGCATCTTATTTATGTAGCTGACACACGGGGACCCTTTGTTGCTCACCTCTTTAATAGGGCACTAGTGGAGGGCCTACCAGCTGAGTAGACTATGCACACCATCGTGCCTCTGCACAAAGCGGGAGACATGCTAGACCCCAGAAACTACAGGACTATCATGATTGGTCATACATTGGCCAAACTTTATGGCGCAGTGCTCGAGGCAGAGTTGAGCTCATATGCAGAGAAGGAGGGACTGCGAGCACCAGGGCAGGTTGGATTCCGACGAGCTTTCTCCACTATTGACCATATATTCACTCGAGATGTCTGATTGACCAGGCTAGGGCATGGGAGAAGAGATTATACTGTTGCTTTGTGGATTTCTCGAAAGCATTTGACGTGGTGCACGAGAGAGACTCTTCCAGCGCCTACAGTCATTGGGGATCCCATCAGAGATGGTTTGGGGCATCTATGCTTTATATGAGCAGGTCTTTGGGCGCATACGATGCCCCGGGGGGCTATCTGATGTTATTGCTAGCACCATAGGTGTGAAGCAAGGATGCCCACTCTCTGCTACACTATTTGGGCTATACATCGATGAGGTGGCCGACTTCATTGGTCACGGTGGTGGGGACGGGGTAGACATCTCAGGTACCATAGTCCACATTATGCTATATGTAGATGATATTATTTTGGTCTCTGAGTCGCAGATGGGACTATAACACCATCTCCATGCACTCGATGACTTCTGCACACAGAGGGGGCTTACAGTAATTCTTGGGAAAGCCAAGGCCATGATTTTCCAAACCTCGGGGCCAGTTCGACGACATGCCATCTTCACACTAGCAGGAGGATAGGTGGAGGTGGTAGACTCATATGTGTACCTGAGGATTACATTTACGACTTCGCCAAGAAGATTTACTATGGCACAGGCAGCCAGGGATAGACTTACACGAGGGTATGCAGCTCTGGCCATGCTAGAGAGACAGTGTCACCAGGCACACTTCCAGGAGCCCCGCACGAAGGGGTGGTTGTTTGACACACTAGTCACCCCTGCTTTGATGTATGCTGCAGTAGTATGGGCACCTGGGCTCGCCACCTCCACATGGTCTCAAATAGAGAGGCCTCAGATTCTCATGCTCTCACAGATGATCTGCAGCAAACCCTCGGTCCCACATGACATTGTCCGGACGGAGTTTGCTGCACCTCCTATGCTGGTAGAGGCCCTCTTCCAGACGATCTGCTTCATACAGAGGATCAGAGATATGCCATCAGATCGACTCTCACATAGAGCTTTTGAGGCGTCTAGGCAGCTCGCAAAGAGTGGAAATAGATCATGGTATTCACAGATGATACAGTGGCTCACTCAGCATGGTCTTGACATAGATCACCTGCCACCTTTCTAGTATGATATACATGCCTTTTTTTTTTGGTAAATCCATGAACAGTATATTATCAGTGAAATTTACATGAGAGTCTCCAAAACGGAGAGCCTCAACGGGAAATCAGAAGCAAAGAGAAACTATTTCCAGGCATGACTCATGAAGATCTCCTTGGTGGCAAGCATCATAAACAGATTGCCGTAAGGAGCTTCTAAAATACTGATAAGATTGCAAAAACGGTTTCCCAAAATATCTCATGTTGTGATCCTGCCATATGGTCCAGAAAGCCCAATATCTGACCCAGTACAAAAGTAAAGAGTAATGGACCGTGGTTGTAGGGAGTCTGCCAAAAAGCCAAAAGTGTTTCCCAAAAAAAGAGTTAGGGAAACGAAGGCGAAGTAACATGGAAATTTTGCGGATGAAGGCCTTAGTGTTGGAGCACGTCCAAAACAAATGAGGCACCGTTTCAGAAGGGGCCATGCATCGAAGACAAGAAGCAGATGCAATCCTTCGTTTAGCAAGAGTGACCCCCACAGATAAGGAACCTGTACAAGCAAGTGATTTTGTCATATGCCAAAGAGAATTAGCATGTGAATGAATCCATGGTGATGGCTGGATGATATACATGCACCACACATGTAGCTCTCTCACAGTGAGAGGAACAATGTCTTTCAGCAGGAATTATGGCAGCGATACACTCAAGAGACTTGGATTACACCTAGTTAGCCTCTACCGCTGAAGATGCTATACTACAGAGATCAGTTTATGCGTATCTCAACGGATGGATTCATACAGAGACCTGGATACATGGATGTGTACATGCCTCACAGTGCCCGAGTGGTGATTGGCCAGCTTAGAGTGTCATCACACCAGCTTGAGATTGAGGCAACTGAAACAGAACCTAGGAAAGCAACGAGAAAAGTATGTTTAGCCAACGAAAACAGAACATAACATAAATCAAGAGCATCCACCTCGTGAATAGTCACGTCCCCCTGGATGTTTTACCTGCTCCACTCATGGCCATCCCACAGGACCCACGATCAGCAGTACATCATGAACATGAGTAAACACTGATGCATATCAACGAATAGTCTAGAATAGATGTCCCCATTCACTGAAGATATTCGTATATCCATCAATCAAACCATGTGACTAGTGCACACATATCATAGAAATCCCATAGGCAGATATACTGTCAGGTCAGTATCTCGGGTGTGCTGATAAGAACACCAAGTGACTTCCAGATCTCATCCAAATGAACTCTGTGACAAAGGAGCGGAGTCACCCCCCTCTTGAGTAATAGGTAGTACTCTAGAATCCATAGCTGAACCTGTTGAAGCACTTTCTAAGGTAGGCTCCAAACCAAAAGTCCCGAGGTAAAGTTGTAGTATCCTTGGTGAATCTACCAAGTCACCCTCCTCCATCCACTTCGAATCCATAGGTGAATAGTTCACAAACTTCACCAGATATCGACGTGAAACTTTCCCTCTGACTTTTCTTTCTTTATGTGCCAAAATCTGTTCCAGTTGAAGAATCTCATCAAGTTCTTCTACCTGTGGTTGTGGCTCATCAACCTGATCTGTAGGCACCGCACCTCTCAAAGGTCTAAGAAGACTCACATGGAATGCATTATGAATCTTCCAATGATCCGGTAACTAAAGACGATAGGAAACATCACATATCTTCTCAATCACCTGAAAAGGCCCATAGTACCGCATACTCAATTTAGGATATAAGCTCTGTTTACCCTTCATTTTCTTGAGTCTAGCCTTCTCAAATCTCAAAAGCACCCAATCACCCAAATCAAAAACCAATGATCAACGGTGTAGGTTTGCTGCTTTCCTCTGTTTCTCTTGAGTCCTTTGAAGAGCCACCTTGACCTTCTTGTAAGCCTCATCCATATTCTCGACAAACGATCTGCCGCGAAGATCTTATCTTTTGTATGTAGGATCGGAGGTACTTTCTTCCCGCCTTCCACAATCTCGAAAGGTGCCTTTCCTGTTGTTGTTGTAAGCAAACTCCACCAAAGGAAGATACTTTTCCCATTGTTCCTTATGATCCGAAACATAACACTCTAGTAGATCCAATACAACTGAGTTGGCAATTTTCGATTGCCCATCTGTTTGTGGATGAAAAGATGATGAGAACTTCAACGAAGTCTTCATGTTCTCGAACATAAACTCGTCATTCGAGGATCTCGGTCCACTGACAATAGATGTGGACATCCCATGGTATTTGAAGATATTCGTCAAAAATATCCTCACCATTTGCTTTGCATTAATTTTCTTCCTGACTAGAATGAAATGAGCTTGTTTGCCGAATCGATCTATGATAGTCCAGATGCCATCATTCCCACTCTTTGTCCTAGGAAGGTCGAAGATAAAATCCATAGCAATACTCTCCCACGGTCTATCTGGAATAGGCAAGGGATGAAGTAACCCAGGTGTCTGTTGACAGTCATACTTCACCTTCTGACAAATGATACAATCACGAACAAAAGCATCAGCATCCGTGCACATAGTAGGCCAATAAAAGAATGCCTCCAAAGCCTTCACTGTAGCCTCAATACCATGATGGCCTGCATAAGGCGGAGCATGGCATTCTGTCAAAACCTTCTGCCTCAGCTGAGATGTGATACACAATTTGTCATGCATCATCAAGAATCCTTCCTTGAGAGAATAATGATCAACTCGCTCTCCTTCGGTCAAACGATCAAAAATCCGCTCAAAATCTGAGTCATTAGCTTACTGTTCTCGCATATCATCAAGTTCATGATGAAAGATAATGGAGACGGCGACCACATGTGGTTTCCTAGACAAGGCATTTGCTACCACATTCTTTTTGCCATCTACATGAACAATCTGAAAGTGAAACATGGACCCAAAAATTTGCCCATCTCATATGCTTCTCTGAGAGCTTCGTTTGAGTAAGGAAATATCGAAGAGTCTGATGATCACTCTGAACAATGAAATTAGCTCCAACGACATAATGCTTCCAAGTAGAAAGAGCATGAATAATCGCAAGAAGCTTCTTCTCATATACTTGTAGATTCCTTTCTGCTGGTGACAGAGTTCTACTCTCATAAGCAATAACATGTCCCTCCTGCATAAGAACAGCTCCAATGCTATTTCCGCATGCATCACACTGTACCACAAAAGGTTTATGAATAGTTGGTAAAACCAAGACTGGACCAGTGGTTAGCTTTTCCTTAAGCTTGTTGAAAACTTCCACTTCTTTTACTGTCCATCGGAATTTTACATCTTTCTTGGTCAGGGGATGTAAAGGTGAAGCAATCTCTGCAAAGAATCGGATAAACCTCCTGTAATATGAACAAAGTCCTAAGAAACTTCTCACATCATGTATGGTCTGCAAATCCGGCCAATGCTTTATCGCTTCGACTTTTGCTGGATCCATCCTGACACCATCCTTAGACACTATGTGCCCAAGAAAGTGAATCTCCTGCATGAAGAATTCACTCTTCTTTCTGTTGACAACCAACCTATGCTTTCGGAGTTCCTCAAAGACTCTGGTCAAATGCTCCCGATGTTCCTTCTCTGAGTGAGAAAACACAATAATATCATCAAAGAAAGTGCTCACAAAAGCACGGTGGGGTCGAAAATTCGATCCATCATCCTGTTAAAAGTCACTGGAGCATTCGTAAGACCAAAAGGCATGACCAAAAACTCAGAGTCCAAAAGTTGTCCTAAACGTTGTCTTGTGCACATCTTCTGGCCTGATGCGAATTTGATGATATCAGTCTTCAGATCAATGCGACTGAAGTAAGCTGCTCCCTGTAACCGATCCAAAATATCATCGATTCGAGGTATAGGGAATCTGTTCTTGATGGTAATCTTATTCGGTGCCCTGTAGTCAATGCACATCCGCCAAGAACCATCTTTCTTTTGTACTAGAAGCACTGGTGAACAATAGGGTGAAGAGCTCGGTTGAATCAACCCTTTGTCCAACAGATCAGGCACTTGGCTCAAAATCTCTTCTGTTGGACTGCACTCACCCTATAGGGTGGCTTATTCGGTGGTGAACTTCCAGGAATCAAATCAATTCCCATGATCCTCAGGCCTGGTAGGCGGCTTGGCTATTCCCCTGACAAAGCCTCTGAAAAACAATCTTGAAAACCTTTGAGAAAATCCAATCTTTCCTTATCCAACTTAGAAAGTTTGCACGAGCCCCAGGATCGAAAAAGATCAAAACCTCCTAATCTCGAAGTCTTCCCCATGCTCTGAATAACTCTGAAGATGCGTCCCCTTGCTTTATCCCTATCAAGTCAGGTACTAATCTAGCAGGCGGTTTCTGTTTCTTTGTTTTAGGCTCTTCTTGTGAATCATCTGTGTTTTTAGGGGCTCTCTTCGGACTTTTATAATACCGATGCCCTGCTTCTCCATAGGAGAAACATTTGTTGCCAGCTATAAGCTTTTTCCTTTCTTCATCCCTTCTTTGAGGTAAGGGCTGAAATTTTCTCTTCTTGGATTGCCTCTTCTCTCGTGGTTCAATGTTCTTGGTCTCTTTCGACTCCTTTGATGCTTTCTTGGAGAAGAGACGTTGATCCTTGAATCCTCACATCTGACCAGTAAGCATGGCATATCCAGTCTAAGCATTTTCTATCATCTGAGTCATATTAATGACCTTTGTTTTGATGCAATAATCTCGAAGCTCCTTGGGTAACCCACACCAGTAAGTCTCTATCTGCTCAACCAGTGACATGGGCCTAAAGGAGGTGACCCGTAGTAGAGCATCCCAAAATTTCTTGTTATATTCTTCGAGATTGTTACAATCTCTGGAATCCAATCGATGCCAAGCTGTCATAACATCCACCTCAAAAATCGGTGTCAACCATAAGGAAGAGAAGATTTGCTTGAACTCCACCCAAGTGCTAGGTGCTATTCCTTGATGAAGAAGTGTCGACCACCATTGAAGAGCATTACCCTTTAGGAAAGAAGCTGCCTTTCGTACCTTAGATGCCTCTGTGAAATTACCACCAGAAAATGCCGCATCAAATTGTTGAATGAAGGTGAGGGCCTTCAAACGATCCTTTGCACCACTGAAAGTATCAAACTTTACTGCAGCACCACCCTCTTTATAATCTTTTGGCTTTTCGCCTTGAACAAGATTATTATAGGGATGTGGTTTGAGAAAAGAATTGCCCACAGCATTAGATCCCATGCCCATTATACCACCTCCCATACCAGGCATACCAAAAGCACTTCCACCAGTGCCACCATAAGTTCCATACATACCTCCTGGCATACCTCCATACATACCTCCATGCATACCTGGTTGCATGCCATAGCTCCCAGTCATACCCATGTTGGGTACACCCGTCATGGAATGAAAGACAGAGCCTCCACCAAAGTAACCAAGATGAGAAGTATCGAAAGGGTTTCCATGGATAGGTGGGGGAAAAGAAGAAGAAGAATCAGGGTATGGCTGAAAATTTGGGTGGATGGGAGTCAAATGTTGAGGCTTAGCTTTCTTCTCAGACCCCTGCCTCTGTGGTTTGGAGCCAGCTTTGAAGTTTCGTGGAAAACGTGAGTCCTTCACGAGTTCCATTAATTCCTCCATCAAACTTTGCATCTTTGCTTCATAGGTGGCATCATCATCTTCAAGCTCTGGCATATCGGAAGGTATTTCTTGCTCACTTTCCTCGTCTTCATCAAAATAGTAGTCGTCCTCTTCGGAAGATAAATCCTTCATTTACGCACTAGTTCCAGCCATAGAATTAAATGTGTAGACCACAGGCTCGCCTTCTTGAAAAAGTTGACGATGAATCCTGGAAATGGAACCTTGAAACCGGCCTTCAGAAACTTGAGAGGCGGTGAACACACTTAATCACACTTTAATCACTTTATGAACTGGAATAAATTTGGAAGAAAAGAAAAATATTTAAATGGAGCTAGAGTGGTCCTGCACAAGAGACCAATTGGCCCCAAAGCGTGGCGTCCCCGCAGGTATTTATTTTTACTTCAAAGTCGGCGTAGCCCTTGTACAACTCCTGAGAAGATTCCTCGATCCACGGGGAGGAGATCTCCTTCAAGCTTTCACCCAAGATATGTGTTGTGGAATACAAGGGCCTTGGCCTCTTATTTATACAAATTTGGGGAAAATTGGAAAAATCTACTAGGGACGCTTTTACCCAAAAACCATGGAGTAGCTTTTCTTTTCCTTTTTTTTTGGAAAAAAAAAATACATGCGCTTTTAGGCTATCTGGTGCTTTTCTCATGCGCTCGATCGTCACCTTGCGTTTTGCTGCTCGGCGCTTTCGCTTTTGCGCATGCTTTGCTGCCGCCGGCCCTTCGCTGTTGCTGCCCACGTTGCGCTTGGCGGCGGCGGCTGCTGCGCATGGCTACTGCTGCGCTTGATGTCTTCCACAAGCTAGCCACCTACATGTGCCATCGCCTGCAGTCGTCCATAAGACAGCGCCTGCATCAGCCACGTGTGCCACGAGTACGTGCGACATGGCTAGGCCACGTGTCAGTTGTTGACTGGGCCACGAACTACTGATTGGGCTTTCCCACAAGGTATCTCAGCTGCTTCTCCTGCATCAAGGTAAGAGAAACACACATATACATGCATATGTACTTACAAATGAGCATGAACAAACATGTACTCATACACACACCAAACATGTATCTGCATCCACACACGTGTACAAACTCACACACATGCATTTATTGGATTAATCATGAGTAGTGAATGCCTAAACATGCTTAAAACATGATTACAATGCTTAAGACCAAGAGGTAAAATACTCAGTCCTGTAACACCCCCCACTAGCTCAGTACTTTCATAGTTTATTTCATGTTCATTTTGTCCCTTTTTTTTTCTGGACATCCAGAAGACATTGACAGTTGTACATTGATTTGTCTCATAGGTCGAGTTCGGCCTCTAGAAGACGTTAATACAACTTTCTTTCTTTCTTTCTCTCTCTCTCTCTCTCTCGTTTCCACTGTTTATTCAGAGAGGGTTTTGGACCACTTTCCAGAGTCATGGGGTACCAGGACCAGAGGTGTTTGGGATTGTTCTTGCTGGAGCTGCGGAGACATAGAGATAGCCTGCTTAGGCGCACAGAGAGCCAGACTCAGAGGCACATTACAGATTTCTTTAGTCCAGCCATCACTGCGCCAGATGGACCACAGCAGCAGCAGGACATGGATACCGCCCACACCAGGGGTACATTGATTGATCGTGCGACTGAGCTTGGGTGGTTCAGACGCCCACGACTACGGAGGAGGGCATCCCAGCATAGACGGAGGTTGCAGCGGCAGATTCGGATTATTCTTGCGAGGCATGCCGGACACCCAGTCAGGGTGTTGACCACAGAGGATATTGAGGAGATCCGCCAGTGTCCGATGCGGCACATATTATGAGATGGAGGCACCTCCATAGTGTACCCCTCCGTCCCACATGATATTGTATCCCCTCACTATATTCCACTCACCTCCATAGCGTACCCTCCCCTCACTATATTCCAGTTCCAGTTTCATTTTCTAAGTGCCAGTAGTATCATCTTTATTTTTCATTTTCTGGGTTTTTTTATCCAGACATTGTATCAGATCCACCATGATGTAACTTTTGGTCTCATAGGTCATTATGGCCTTTTGAAGACGTTAATATAACATTTCATTTCATTTCATTTCTCTCTCTCTCTCTCTCTCTCTCTCTCATGATGACGTGTCATTCCCGTTCCCGTTCCCGTTCCCGTTCCGAATCCAAACGTTCTCGTTCCCCATCCCGAAATCGGGCCTCGTTCCCGCTCCTCGTTGGCCTATGTGCCCAATGGAAATGCATGAGCACAAACTTCCAGTCTTGAAGCAATTTGGAAGAGTAGGGGCAGCCTGGGATTTTTCCTTTTACCTCATCTACCAAGATATCCTAGTAGGAAAGATTCCAATGCCCAAATAAATCAACTTTGAAACACGTACACATTGTAGCTAGCATCCATGCCCAGAGTTGTCCTTGTTCTACGAAAGTTATTATCATTGCACTTTTTCGAGCTAGTATATAGTACTGCACATTCAAATTATTCAATCCACCTTAGGGTTGCAAACATGCGCCGTTTTCAGTAGCCTCAAAGCCATCTTATCAGAGCTAGTTTTCCATAACAGTTCGATTGTTGATGACATGAATGTGTCGATTGATTTTTTATCCCAAATCAACAACGGCAAGAAGAACTGTATGTAAGCCATTAGAATGGATTGTACTATTCGCAGCTTGACATGCAAAGGCCATGTAGACAAGTGCTAGTAATCAACCTTGAGTTTGACTGTTGTGAGCACACATTCAAGTGCTTCTTTGAAAGATATGTTCCAACCCAAAGGGTATCCCAAACGCGTAGTGATTTGGCCTAGGGGTAGTATATCTCTTGGCCAGAGTATAGTATGCCAATCCACCTGTTTTAGTGGTAACAACTCTGACTTTTTAAAGTTAATTTTCATCTCCGTTGTTATCCCAAACAATTGCAAAACATCGATAATCACTGTCAAATCCCTTGGAGTATCTGCCAGGAAGAAAATAGAGTCATTAGCATATGCTTGTGCAATCATTGTGACCCGTCTGGTTGCACCAGTCCATCTTATTTTCCTTCCCGAGTAAGAATATCCATACACATCAATAGCGGATGAGTGGCAATTGCATACAACATTGCACTTAGTGGGCAGTCCTGTCTAACGAATTTTCCTAAGGTTCAAGGTGATGATAATTCTTTCGCGATAATAGTTGTGCTCCCTGCATACGACCAGTAGATAAGTTCTATCATTTTAGGACCAAATCCCAGACGTGTCCTGCTGGCTGCAATAAAATCCCAATGCAGTGTACGCTTTGGCAATGTCTACATACCTCCTGACCAATATATTTTGCATACTCCATTCCCACATAAGCATTACATATATTGTCTATTATTTGTCGTGTAGGAATGAACCCATATTGGGCAGGTTGCAACCCTTTGTTAAGCACATTGGCTATTATTCTATTGGAGATCATCTTTGTCACCAATTTGTATAGCACTGGCATATTAAAGTGATAGGTCTCCATTCAGCCAAATTTAGGCATACATTCTTTTTCGAAGCCAATTTCACTAGGCCCTCTTGCTAGGACCTAGGCATCACACTGTGTAACCATGCAACATTTATCATTGCCAATAAATTGTCTTTCAATTCCTCTTGAAAATATTGAAAAAGTTCCATAGTCAATCGATCCGATCCTGGTGACTTCCACTTACCGAGTCTAGCAAGAGCACTTTGCAATTCCATGTTTGTGAAAGGGGATTCCAACTGTGCAGCTTCTTGTTCCTCGGTGTAGCAAAGACTGATTGGAAATGTGCCACACATTCCTTTCAAGATCATTTACATCATTGGTTTACTGACCATCAATCTTTTGCACACGATGTATGCTTTTGTTTTGTCTCTTAGCATGCAAGCTTTTGAAAAATGTTTTGATGAGTAGCCTTTATTTCGTAAAGGCTTTTGCCTAGCTCGTATTTGCCATTTTTTTCATTTCCTCTGATTGTTGCAATCTATCATAAATCATGCATTTAAAAGCTTTTGTTCTTCCTCCTGATTCAATTGCCTTGTTTGTGCAACCTCATGCAATGCGTGCACATCTACGTTGCAGTGGTTTATTTCCCGTCTTTGCCACCCCATATGCCATCTAACATATTCCATAATGATAGATTGCATCCTTCTTGCGAAGTTTTTCCAGAAGTTTATCCATATCTTCCACATTACGGCCTATGGCAGCAGCCATTTGTACGAAGATATAAACTATCTGTTGATGCATCTGCATAAAGGAATAAGGGGGGTTGCGTCTCCATGCCTAGTTGACTCCTTGCGCTCTCAATACCTTCACAAGCTTCCACCTTGCTTTTCAGCCCGTGAACACACCAACTAGATGTATCGGTGCTTAGTTGAGTACCTCCGAAGAATCTCTAGCAACACCTGCTGGCCTTAGATCACCTCGAACACTTCTAGAAGCTTATGAACCACCTGTCCAGCCTCTATACAGATTGATTGGTCAATTTCAGCATGTTTCCCTCGATAGAAATCCACATGCACCTTGTAGGAGGCCCTGGAGCTGTACGGCGAAGTCAAAACTGCCACCGGACACTTGTTTCCACCCCAAAATATTTGTAAACCAGAATTTCGAGCCCTGTGAGGGAGTTGAAAGCACCTAAATGCAGTCGATCTAGTCCCACCACGCTACTGTAGCAGTCGAGCAGCCATAGTGCTCCACTGGGACAAGTCGATTAGCTAAGATGCACCAGCACCTCCTAGATCAAGTGACCAGCTTTTTTATGTCCCACATGCCAGCTTCGAGTTGAGAATCAGGGTTTCCCAATTATGAAACTCATTTTGGGGCTTAGTCTTTCCAAATTAGGTTGTCCAAGTGGCCACTATGTAAATAGGCACCCTCCTGCTATTGTCCACGTGTGTTTAAAAATCTGGTCCCAACTGTGTGAATATGTTATAAGTTGTCCGGCCTCTTTTAAGTAAAGTGTGGATATGTTAATCATAAGCTCTAAATTAAGTTTTGTGTGCAGTTACCACTTGCACAACCCATAAGACTTCTTTTGGCCCAAACAGGTATATATATATATACACGCACACGCACACACACACACACACACGTTTGTGTGTGTGTGCATATATATTTATATAGATGTGTCTATTTGTGTGTGTGTGTAATATACAGCAATTACTGGAAAGGAAAAAGTAAAAGGCAAGGTTGAGAAAGATGGATTTGCGACTCCAAAGAAAACAGCTAAGTAGCTACCCTATGATATCCAAAATTGGACTGAACCAGAATTTGTACGAGGTCAGAATCAAAATCCTTTTACAGGATTTGTGTCTAGAAATTGGGCGGAAGTTTGTAAAGGAGGCACACATAGTGTAGATAAAAATGATGTTATGTGGTATGTATTATAGGATGGTGGTGGTGACCACAGCATGGATGTGAAAACTATTATCCACTTAAAAATTAATATTATTAATAATATTTATTAACAAGTTTAAATATTTATCATTACTAGATATATAAATATATCTTTAAATTTATCTTTTATTTTATAATTATATAACTTCTTTTTTTTAATAAAGTATTTTTTTTCAAATTTTATTCAAAGGTTTATTCTACATAAAATATTTTTAAGAAATATTAAATTAAAAAATTTATTTTTTTAAATTGAATAATATGAACTTTAATAATAATATTATTGATCTAATTTTAAAATATAATCCTTTAAAATTAGTGATTTTAAATTCTTTTATTTGATAAGTTATATATATTTTATTATTTAAAATTCTATATTCTATTTCTCTAAATTACTAAATTAACTTTTTCAAAAATATGAATTTGAAAAAAACAGGGGAGGTGGAAAGGAGGTGCCACATGTCACATGAGGTTGACTTTTGGTGCATGTGTGGAGACTTTAACATGATGAGTTAGCAGAGGTCAGACTCGGTGGAATCACGGCTACTGTCTTATGTGCAGAGTACTCTGCATGGGAGGAGGTCATCCTGGCACTCATCAGGGGATAGCACCGTTGGCATCTACTAGAGTTTGGGCCAGCCCCGAGAGCCTATACTTCTCGCAGTCCGATAGGAGCACTGGCCCCAACCTTTCTTGACGTGATAGATTCTATGTGGATGAGTGGGCTTGCGGTCACAGGGGACATGATTGGCATCTTGGCAGGCAACGTTTTCTCTGGTCATGCTCCGGTTATTCTGTCCTTGTAGGACGGACAGGCATGTGAGCACTAGGATTCTAGACACCCTCATACAGGGGCCCAAGATCAGCAAAGCAGGATAGAGCAGATATAGGCTGGATTTCATCTCAGGTTCTTCTACGTAAATCTTGGATGTGGGCACTAGGATTCTAGACACCCTCATACAGGGGCCCAAGATCAGCAGCAGGATAGAACAGATATAGGCTGGATTTCATCTCAGGTTCTTCTACGTAAATCTTGGATGTGGGCCTTGGCGAGATCAATAGATTTTTGCAGGAGGCAACATAGAGAGATAGCTCATGGATTGAGACTCAGCTTGTTGCCGCCCGTACAGAGATTGGATCCATCGAGAAGAGGATGGTGGAGTACAGATACCATGCCAGAGCTTCCTTCTGGACCCACGCCGGAGATAGACTCACAGGGGACTTCTTTGAGATTGCAAGCGCCCATAGGCAGAGAAATGGTATTCGCAGGTTGCGTGGCCGGGATGGAGCTATTGTTTCTGGTCCCCCCCCTAAGTGTGGACGCCCCTTTAACCACTGTAGAAACTTTATGCCTTGGCACTTGGTAAATGGCCTCAATCAGAACATCTGTGCTACAAACTGTTTGCATTTTGTAAGAGTTGATGATCTTGCCACTTGGTAAATGACCTCACACCATCACTTCTATGCTGCAAGCCGTTTGCATTTCCTATAAATTGATGGTCTTATTCATGTCATCTGGAAGTTGAGATTTAAATCAATTTAGAAGAAACCAGTATAGCCTTCCTAAGGATTTGGCATCATGGTCCCTTTGTCATTGGCAGCAAGTGGTGACCCCACTTGGCACTATAGACAGCTTGTGTGGTGGTTTCCCCCTCCCCCCCATTGTATGAGATAGCCTTCTCCTCCTAGAGCGGCCAGTCGGAGGAGAAGAGCATCCACCCCTTTTATGCATGTTGACTCTCGTTTCCCATTTGAGGACGAGGTTTTATGTAGCCTCTTTTGGCTGTTTTCTCGGTAACTAATAGAAGGATCTTTTTCCCAAAAAAAGAAAAAGAAAAAGAAGAAACCAATTTAATAGTCTGTCTCATACTTCAGTGCCTACTTCATGGCAAAAGTCCCACGGTGAAACAATATATTCTCCATTTTAAGAGCCAATAATATTGGATAGCCCTTAGCCAACTTATTGCTAGATTTTGAGAATGTAACAAACCTTGAAAGTGTACGAGGGTGCATAATTATAGCACTGTTGTAGACCCTTCTAGCCCTTATGGAATTAGGGTCATGCTTCAAAATTGGGATTGGAATCGTTATTTAGCTGCATCCTAGCTACCTTGCATAAAGTGTATATATCAAACCTATCACAAGATGGCCTACTACAAAAAATTTCCATGGGGAATGGAAACAATTTTTGGGCTCAAGCCAGTGCTGATGATTTTTACTTTTTTCCTCGGAATAGAAAGCCCAATGTTAGAGTACTCATGCAAGCTTTGTCACTTTATGGGTTTGTTGTTGAGCTGAAGGTTAACTTTGCAAAATCAAAGCTCTTACCGGTGAAAAATTATGATTGGCATAGATTACTTTGGCCATGACAAATTGTGCCACCTAATCAGATAGTTAGGCATCTTGGATATCCCATTGGATGGGAGCATAGTGGCACCCAGTTCGCGAGAAGGTTCGATTCGGTACGATCAGTACAATGGCGGTACGGTCAAATTCAGCCGATCGTTTTTTTGACCGTTTTTTTTTGGGGTCGTTTTTTTGCCATTTTGGGCATTGTTTCTTGGGCGTTTTGGGGACTGTCTTAGGCTTTAGCCTTTGGCCGTTTGCTTGTCTTTTCTTGAGCCTTGCAAGATGCATGTTGGTCTTCATATTCTCAATATCCATATCATGTTCTCGCGAGAAAGGCAATGCTTCTACTTGATTTTGTGGCAATCAAAGTCATGGGCTTGCATGTTGAGAAATGTCTGTGTCTCCATGCGTACAGAAGCATTTGGTCTCTGGGTCACGCGTAATGATGATATAGTTTTTGGATATTTTAATGGCAAAATCATGGGTTCTCCCTATGCTACTTCTCTCATTCAAGACTGGAAAGCTTTGTTGCACCACTAGGGTGTTTGGAGTGCCTCTTGCATTATCCTAGCCAATCGTGCTTGGAATTCGCCACATACCGGATGTTATTGAAGAGCATGGTATGCTTTTTCTGTTTGCCCGAGCAATCCGACATTGTCACTTGGGATTGCATCATAGGTCAATTCGGAGGGTCATTATGGAAATAATGCAGCCATTACAACTTGTGCTTGCGCTTCAAGAACAAGGTAGACTTACAGACTCGCTTTTTGACAGGCGGCTTCTTGGATATACACCTGTTCCTTTTCATCAGCTCTCAGTTTCTAGGGCATACAAGTTCCTTTTGCGTCCCCCTTGGATTCATGACCATGCGAATCATCTTTAGAAGATGTCTAAATCCTTCGCTTGGTGGAGAGCAGCATTGGGAAGGATATGGATGAGAAAATGGCCATTGAAGCAATGATTGTTTCTTTTCTTTTTTCCCGAGAAAAATATCCTTCTATTAGTTAACAAAAAACCAACCACAAAGGGCTAAATACAACCCCTAAGGGCTAGATACAAACTAGCCTCCATGTACGGGGCGGGGATCAAAGACTCAGAAAGTGGAGAAAGATGCACTTCTCCTCCGACTGGCCGCTCTATGACAGGTGGGATCACCACCTCTATGTGTTAGTAAAGGGCCAGACCACTAGAGCCTCAAGAAAGCTTCCCATCGCTTCCGCATGTGGTGAGAGCCACCATTCAATCTCCTCTGCGGACCGTGGAGGGTATGAATGATGTCGAGCCAAATGCTCCTGAGGACTCCGCAGGTAGAGTGTGGATACCCTCAATGGCTTCGCTGCATCAAGCTCTCCATATGTGCCAGGCTGCAATGCTGCTACAAATCTCCCATCTCTAGCACGAGCCCAGAGTCCACTGATCAGTAGATGGGGCTCGGACTGGTAGTGCCGAAAAGGGAAGGTGAGAGACCTGAAGGGCTAGCCCCCCACCTTCCTCCTCATAAGCCATGACAACCTCAATCTGTGTGGACCAAGCCATACTGCCCGATGAAATAATACGGGTCGAGGTCTTGTCCATCGTGAAAATGTGGAGAATCTACTGCCAAACCTACTGAGCATTGGGCAATACCAAAGACAATGTCGCTAAGACTCCTGAAGGTGGCCGCACCTCGAAGAAGGTGCTGGTCAACTGCCAAGCTTTTGTGTGCCTGCAACCAAAGAAAGAAGGTGATCTTTCACGGCCGATAATTGTACCAGAGTCTCTTCCAAAAATCTGAGAGAATTTGCTATGAAGAGGCCTTGTGACTGCTAGTGTACTGTTGCTGTCGGGGTGCCCTCAACCTGGGGAATCTAAATCCAACGGCCTAGCCACGCGGTGTATGCAAAGAATAGGGTATCTAGAGTCTCCTCCCGATTAGCAGCATCACGCCAAGTCCACTCCCTTAGGTCCCATTGGAGGCACATGAGGGGCTGGCTCTCCCAAATCCATAACCACCAAAGTCTCTCCCTCGCCACCTTGGCCGGTGGGGGGTCAATGTGCCACTCATGTGCCTGAAAACCAATCACCTCACCCTCTATAAGAGGTAGATCTCAATCGCCTTTGTCAATCTCTGGAGATTCCCCACATCTCCGGATAGGTATGCTGCTTTGTCATCTTAAACCGTGAGCCCAGGAGCTCCTCCCAAGTGCGGATGGGGAGACGCAATCCCTAGAGCCCTGTCTCTTGAGCTAAGAGAAAACTGTTCATAGCCTCAGGGACAAATAGGAAGAGGTAAGGTGCCAGTTGGGACAACCCTACCGGACCAAGTGAGAAAGGGGGAATCTGTCACCTCGGGCTCCCTAAATGAGAGGATGAGTAGAGACCTTTAATACCACAAATCTTCTCCAGTGGGAACCCCATCCGGTACAACGTGCCCTCCAAAAAGCTCCAGTCAACTCGATCATAAGCTTTCTCAAAGTGTAGGAGGAGCACAATGAGGTCTTGCTGCTGCATCCTGGCCGAAGTGGTCGCCTCCCAGAAAGTGAAGATGTGCCGTCCAGAATGCTCTAATCCTAAACAAAACTTGTTTGAGTGTCATGGATCAAGTCTCCAGCTGATGGCCTTGGCCAAAATCTTGTAAGCGGTCCCAAGGAGGGTGATGGGTCTCAACTTCCGGATCTCCAATCTGTCACCACCCTCCTTAGGAATCAAGTGAATCAAACCCTCTAAAAGCCTCTCTGGCATGGCACCTATAGGCTATAATCATAATCTCATTGCAGGTTGCTCGAAGGCCGCCTTCCATGAGATCTCAGTGGCAAAGAAAGGAGACTGGAAGCTCGTCTGCCCCCGGGTATTTGCCCCTAAGGAGAGCTGTCGATGTCTCCGCTAGCTCCTCTGTTGTGAAGGGAGTCAATAAGGTGTTCTGGAGACCAGGGGGAACCACCTCTCTTGTGTGCCACCAAACCTCTGGCGTTCATCCACCACCTGTGGGGATAATGCTGCACCCCTGAGGAGGGATCATAAAAAATCAGTGGCAATGGCTCTCACATGCCCAAGGACAAATGCAAAAGATGTTATTCAGGAACAAACTTATGAAACCAATACTTTTGTGCATTGGCAAATTTGCTTTGTGGAAGTCAGTGATATTATCATTGAGTCAATTGTCTCGCCAATGCAACAAGGTCCTTCCACCTTTGCAGAAAAAAATGTGAGCAATGACTTATAAGGAAAATATTTGGTGAGATTTATAAACTTTGTGAGGACTTTATTGGTACCTCCAATGAATTTAATTAGATAGATACTTAATCTAGGTCATTCCTTTCACATTTAAATTAATGTGCTCAATGGTTTATTGCAAGCATCCTATGTAAAATGGAAGTAGGAAATTTTGGCAGATGAGAAAAGTAACTCTCGGATCATGATGAAGTGTTCTAATTCCCTGTTCTATGTAGTTCATGGTGTGTGTTGTAGCATGAATATCGAACTCTATTCACTTCTCGTCATTTAATGCAAGAGACGCTTGGCCTATTGATGCTCTTTTTTCAATTTACTCATCTCATAGTTCCCTTTTAGCTGTGGACTTAATCCCTAAATAAGAAATATGTCACACTGGGGAGAATCACCGGTCAAGAGTGAGTGAGCTACGAGCATACACCCACCCCCAACCACCCCCCCCCCCCCTTCTCTCCCGGTAAACTTGGGAGCTGCTTGCACGTCCCTCCCTGCGTCTTCCTGCACCCCTCCCTTGAGCTGCCTGCGCCCCCCCCCCCTTCCCCCCTTTCTTCCTGCGTCCCCTCCCTCGCTCGTTGTCCTCCTCTTCCCCTTTTTTCTCCTTCGTTGCCCCCCACCTTCTCCTCTCCGCCTACGCCTCCCCCCTTGCCCTTCCTCCTCCCTTGCTCCCTCCCCCAAAACCTCTCCAATCCCCCCCCCCCCCCGCCTTCAGTTCCGTCTCTCCGTTTCCTCTGTTTCTTCAAGAAGATTCTCTTGTTCTTGGGTAATTTACTTTTGGCAAGCCTCGGTCCCGTCTGGTCTTCACCCCTCAGGAGGACTCCATGGCAGCAGCTCCGTCATCCCCGTCGGAGGTCGCCGTTCTTTGCCTATCCTTCTCAGAAGCGGACCTCTAGTTCCACGCTACAACAGTTACATCTCTAAAGGTCTCCACTCTAGTGCGCAAGATTGTTGGTAGCCACCTGGCACGCGGACAACTCAGAGATCTTCTATAGGCTAGCCTTCTTGGAGCGCCTACTACCAGGTTGAGTTTGACTCACTAGCGGCGTTAGATAGAGTCATGTAACTGAGCCCGGTTGCATTGCGTATGGCCCAAGCCTTGTTTGCGAGGTGGCAGCACAGCTTCGACTCCGCATCCGACCCACTAGCATGGCACCTGAGTCATAATCTTGTTGAAGGCACCTCGAACGCCGCCTTCCATGAGATCCTAGTGGCGAAGAAAGAAGGAAACTAGAAGCCTGTCTGCCCTCCGGCATTTGCCCCTAGGGAGAGCCATCAATGCCTCCGCCATCTCCTCTACTATGAAGGAAGTCAATAAGGAGGTCCGGAGAGCGGGGGGGAACCACCTCTCGTGTGCCGCCGGACCCTCTCTTGTGCATCCACCACTTGTAGGGATAATGTGGCACCCGTGAGGAGGGATCTGAAAAATCCGTGGCAATGGCTCTCACATGGGGAGGGTCAGACACAATAGCTCCATCGTTGCCGCACAACTTGCGAATACCATCTCTCTGCCTATGAGGGCCTGCAATCTTAAAGAAGTCTCCCGTGACTCTTATCTCCGGCGTAGGTCCAGAAATAAGCTTTGGCATGGTATCTGATCTCTGTATGGGGGGCACCAAGCTGATTCTCAATCCACGGGCTATCGGGGGAACTCTCCTGAAGACGTTGGAGAGAAGCAAGACCCCTCCAAATGCTCCTTTCCTGCTCACAAAATCCCTCCAATTTGCTTTGTGCTGGCTCCTGCAAAAAGTTGCTGATCTCGCCGAGGCCTGCATCCAAGGTGCATGCGGCAAAGCTTGAGATAAAATCCAGTCCCGCCCATATCTACTCTATCCTGTTGTAGATCCCAAGGTCCTATAAGAGGCTGTCCGGAATCCTAGTGCTCACATGCTTGTCCTGCCTCTAGGGGTCTTCCAAGGACAAAATAACCGTAGCATGAGTAGAGAAACTGGTGCTCACCAAGATGCCAATTATGCCCCGGAGATTGCAAGGCCACTCATCCACATAGAATCTATCAAGTTGAGGAGGTTGGAACCCGTGCTCCTCCTATCGGACCGCGAGAAGCACAAGCTCTTGGGTCTGCACCCAAACTCTGGCAGATGCCAAGGGTCCTGTGCCCTTACTGCCACGATCAACTCCTCCCATGCAAAGAACTCTACGCCTAAGACTATAGCCATGCCCCCTCCGAGTTTGTCTTCTGATGACTCGATCATGTTAAAGTCTCCACCTATGCACCAAAAGTCAGCTTGAGGAACGGCCTAACGGACTGTACTCTAGAAGGTGGCTCTACCTACCGCGACATTTGGGGCATAAGCATTGAGGAAGCCCCCACAGTCCTCTCCAATCCTAATGGTAACCAACTGCGCTCACCTAGTGACTATGACACCTAAGCTAGCCACTGCCGACAAGAGTTGCTCACCGACAAAAATACAAACTCCTCCCTACGACCAAGAGGGGCCGAAAGAGGAAGACCAAAAAGTGTGACTCCTGCTTGGTAAAATCTTCCTAGAGCAACAGGTATGCCCTTCGGAAAGATGGTGTTCCTGGAGAAAGAGAATGTCGAAGGGTTCCCCAACTATAGCTCTATGGAGCTCTCTTCTAAGGATGCCTCGCCTTTGCAAGCATTGAGGCCTCTCCCCAAACTTGAATGTTCCGTGAGGCTATCCACATATCAATCTTTGTGGGAGGCGGAACTCTCAGAACTACCCTCCACTCGAAGAGTCTTGGGCTAAGGCACGCCACGTGGGTGTAGATCCTGCCCTCTGCCTTGCATGTGTTGCCACTCTGTCCGAGGGCAAGAGTAGGCATACTCAAACTCCATCGAACGGGGGAGGGGGGGCACTGCTGCGAGAAGAATCAGAGGCAAGGATGGAGGATGGGGGGGGGGGGGGAGCGGGCGGGGAAGAGGGAGATGGAAGCGGCTAGGAGGGTATTGGGAGTGGCTCGCCGGCGGCTTAGCGGGGCTAGCTGGCCTCACTGGAATCTGAGAATGTGAGGAGTCGTCTTGGTGGGGTAATGGCTGCGAGACGAGAGGGGCCGGAGGTAGGACCCTTGCAATGAACTTTTTTCTTTTTTTTGGGGGGGGGGGAGGGGGGGGCATTTTCAAAGAAACTTGGAAAATTCTAGAATCCAGTTGGAGTTGGTTAGTGGCCTCGCTCACCTATAAATAGACCCTCAATCATTTGTAAAAAAATATTGGAGCTATACCATACTAGTATTATATTAAAATAATCATATTTTCTATTATCCCTTAAAATTTCCTCTCTCTTGGGAGCTTGGAGCTCTCTCCCTCTACAAAAACTCTTGGAGTTGCAATTTTCTCTCAACTTAGGAGGGCTCCAGGGATTGCGTCTCCCCATCCGTACTTAGGAGATTAGACCTAGAGTTTGGCGATGACACAACAGCATACCTATTGGGAGATTGGGGTATCTCCAAAGATTCACAGAGGCGATTGAGATCTTTTGTTACGCATCAGGAGCGTAGATCAACTGGTACGAGTCGTGTGGTTTTTGGGTAGGCTCTACACCCACCCCGACTTGGTGTCTAGTTGAGGCTTTCCAGTGGATCCCTAGGGGCACTCCAGTTCGCTATTTGGGATGCCAAGTGGGCATCAATATCTCCTCGGAGCAACAGCTTGCCCCTCTTCTTTTGAGTGTTTTGAAGAAGCTTTCAAACTGGAGTTTTGCGAGGTATTCTGGCCGAGTCGTGGTGTCGAACGAGGTCCTTCTTGACACCATGTGGTACATTACTTCTTGTTGGGCCTTGTTCCAAGCATGCATTGGTCAAGTACAACTATTGATCTAGAACTTCTTGTGGGCCGGTAGTGATGGGAGGCCTGCCCTAGCCAAGGTGGCCTAGAGAGTTATCATTCAACTGCGACACAGAGGGGGCCTAGGCATCATTGACCCCTCCATTCAAAGCTGTACCTTGTTGCGCAAGTTGATTGTTAGAGGACTTCTTCTAGGTGGTGAGCCTTGGAAGGACTTCCGCTTGGCCCGAATTTTAGCCCGTAGTCCGAGCCTAGGGGGGCCCTGGCCGCAGAGCACTAGATGGATCTTCACAGAAATGCGGGCCTGTGGCTTTTTAGCCCAGCCTTTGAGGACATTTGTAGCCAGCCTACTCTGAGCTTGGGATCACGGCCCACCAACAGCTAGCTCCGGTGGCGTCACAGGAGCATCTTTGATAGCCCCAAAACTAGATCCCCCTGATCCATTTATACCCAGTGGCCACATGTTGGGGACCCGACCTCATGCATCATTGGAAGCATTGAGCATAGGGTAGAGACAGACTCAGCATCAACATCGACTCTGCTTTACCCAAAAGTGGCTCAACCCCCCGCAGTGGCTGGGCGTGTTTACTAGGCATGATATTCTCTTGGTTGTCCATGGCACGGATGAGAGCTGTGCTTTGCTCACTTTTTCTATTGGACCCGATGGCAGATTAGAGAGATCAGAGCCCCCTCTGGATGATTTCAGTTTCCGCACCTTACAGAGGGTGAGGGAGATCAAATTTTAGGCCCAAGAGTGGCACATTGACCCCCGCTGGCCAAGGTGGCCAGGGAGAGACTCTGGTGGTTATGGGTTTGGGATAGCTGGCCCCTTACGCGCCTCCAGTGGGATCTTGGGGAGTGGACTTGGCATGATCTTGTTTACCTGGAGGAGTCTTCACATACATCGCGCGGCTAGGCCACATGATTCAGATGCCCGAGGTTGAGGGCACCCTGGCAGCAGCAGTTCACTGGGAGTCACAGGGCCTCTCACAACGTTTTCTCTCAGATTTTTGGAAGAGGCTCTAGGACAGTTTTCGGCCTTTCTTTGGTTGCTGGCTCCACAGGAGTTTGGTGGTTGGCACGTGTTGGCCATTGGCGGTCGGCCAACAGGTTTGTCCGAGGTGCGGCCACCCCAAGTGTCTCAGTGATGTCGTCTTTTGGAATTGCCCGAAGGCTTAGCAAGTTTGGTAACGGATTCTCCGCATTTTCATGATGGACATGACCTCGACCCATATCATTTCATGGGGCACTGTCGCTTGGGCCACAGAGGCTGAGGTTGTCATGAGGAGGAAGGTGGGGGGCTAGCCCTTCAGGTCTCTCACCTTCGCATTTTGGCAGTAACATCCCCATCTACTGATGATTGGACTTTGGGTTTGTGCCAGAGATGGGAGATTTTTAGCAGCATTATAGCGTGGCACATCTGGAGAGATCAATGCAGGGAAGCCATTTGGGGCACCGACACTCCGCCTGTGGAGCCCATCAGGAGCATTTGGTTCGACATCATTCATACCCTCCACGGTCAGTGGGGCTGACCACATGCGGAAGCGGTGGGAAGCTTTGTTGAGGCTCTGGCGTCCTGGCCCTTTTCTCAGAGATAGAGGCGGTGATCCCACTTGGCATTACAGACCACCTATGTGGTTATTCCCTCCCCCTCCCCTTGTATAAGATAGCCTTCTCCCCATAGAGTGGCCAACTGGAGAAGAAGTGCATCTTTCTCCACTTTTTGATTCTTGGGTTTCCGCCCCGAACATTGAGGCAAGTTTTTATCTAGCCCTTCGTGGTTGTATTTAGCCCTTCAAGGCTGTTTTTTGCTAACTAATAGAAGAATCTTTTTCCCGGAAAAAAAAAGAAAAGAAAAGAAATATGCCTACTTCCACTTTGAAGAAATTCAATGTTTGCTACAATACCTTGAGAGCCATCTATGATAGTCACTTTCTTGTCGTTAAAGCTATGCCTGCTTCCACTTTGAAGATTTTCAATGCTCTGCTGCAATAATTGAAAGCCATCTATGATAGTTAATTTCTTGTCATTTAAGCTATGCATAGGGAAATCGACAAGATTTGAGGTTTTGTGAGACCTGCTGCTACTTGCCTACACAACTTTAACAAAGTATGATGCAAGTAGTCCCGAGTGTAGGCTGCTACCGTAGTTTCGTGTAGATAACATTAACATGTGTCATCAGTTATGCTATGTCCTTCTAACGATGTCATTCCCTCTGGAAGGTATGAAAAGATCCATGTAATTTATAAAAAAGGGTTTTTATTTCTTTTGGTATTATCGTGTTAATCCTCCCTTTTACCTTGAGAAGTATCTAAAAACAAACAACGTTGATGATCATAAATTTTAGAAGTTATCAGCAGGTAGTGCTAATCAACCACCCACAATTTATAAAAGATAAATCCTTTCAGGTGAAAGCGATATTGCAGAAATGATTATTAGGGAGAGTGAAGCAGAGGAACCATCAGCAAAGACATTTTTAGAAGATGTTCGACTCACTTTTCCTGAGGTAAATACCATCGTCCAGTCTGCTCTTCTTACATGTAAGTGTCTTTCTGTGCTTAAGTTTTTATATGGCATGATCTGTTGAGGTTCTTTTTGTAGGTTCTTCGAGCTGTGAAGACCAAGCAAGTCACACATGCTATTTTAAACCATCTGGTTGAATACATCCGAGGTCTTGAAAAGGTGGGATTGCTTGAAGAGAAAGAGACAAACCATCTTCATGATGTTGTACAGGTGATTACTAATGCGTCATCTCTATTTTTAACTCTCAAAGAAAAGGGTCATTCTATTAGTAGAAGAAAATGCACATCGGCATTACAACAAACTTTTTTTTGTAAAGCTTCATTTCATTAATTACAAGTGGGAAACCTCAAAACAAGGAAAACCCACTAAAAAGACCATTTACAAGGGAGACTAGTAGAGTGTTCACTATGTTCAGTGTGAACATAGTTAAACATCTAAAAAACAATCTGTAAAAAGAGCATACAGAGATGAGTCAATCTCATGAAGAGAGAGACAATCATATAAAGATTGCTGAAGAGAGGAACGGAAGAATGAGTAAGCATCCAAATGAGGCCCAGCAAAAACTATCCTGTTGCGAGACTGCCAGGTAGTCCATAAAGCCCAATAACGAACCCAATCAAAGAAGACTTTATAGGATCTAGTAGATAATTATGAGAGAGATGGGGAATAACCTACCATCCCCTTGACAATGGCTCGCTGAAGCTCCCGCCCCCTCTCCCTGCTCACGTTGTTGCACTGCGCCCATCGCCTTCCCTGCCTGCTCGCCCCCTCGCTTCCTCCTCGCTTCTTCCTTCTCCGCCTTCCCTGCATTGCCCGCCGCCTGCATTGCCCGCCGCCTTCATTGAACCCCCGCCGCCTTTCGTTTAGCCCCCCCGTTTGCATTCGCTGCTGCGCCCCCCCCCTTCCGCCTGCCTTCGCTGCTGCCCATAGCTCTGCTCGCCGCCTTCCTCTCCCTTACGCCTCCCCCCCCCCTTGTCTTCGCGCCCTCCTCCTCTCTGCAGCGACTCATTCCCCCCCCTCCGCCAGTTCGCTTTTTTCCTCCCATCCCTTTTGCGCGCAGCCCCTGCCCTCCCCCCCCCCCTTTTTTTTAGGTTTTATCTCCTTCGCCTTCTCCCCCCCCCCTCCCGCCTTCTCTTGCTTCCGCCCCCTGGGGGTTTTGATTTCATTTTTCGCTCCGTATTCCGCCTCTCTGTGTGCAACTCGGTTCCAGCAGGTTCCTGCCTTCGCCTCGCCTTCGCCGCAGCTTCAGACTCTGATGGAGGCTCCTCCCGCCCCGCCTCAGAGGGACTCATCCGCAGCCCCCTCGCCCGCCCCTGAGGACACCCCCATCAGGCTTTCTCTTTCGCCAGAAGAGGAAGCGAGCCTCACCGCAGAGGTGGAACGCCTCCAGGCTCATTCCACCATCTGCCGTATAGTCGGCACTCGCCCCAGCAGAGGGGAGATCAGGGATCTTCTTCAGGCCCGCCTTCTTGCAGATGTGGGCAAGATCCTGGATGTACAGCTTCTGGGCCGGGGACATTATCAGATCGAGTTCGAGGCCGCCCAGAGCGTTGCCAAGGTCCTTGCCATGAGTCCCCTTGACATCAGGGGTGCTCGGGCTTTCTTCAGACCTTGGCAGCATGGATTTGACCCAGCAGCGGCGGAGCAGGGAGAGCGCCTCTTCCATGTTACAGTTTGTTTCCCTGGTCTCCGCCGGGAGTATCTTCCGCTCCTCTCCAGGCTCGGAGCATTGGTGGGCTCGGTACTAGAGACGGCCCCCTCAGCAGCTTCAGTGGTGGCCAGAGCAGCTGGGCTACCTTCGGTCAAAGTGTTGGTGTCTGACATCTCCTTCCTTCCTAAGGTCATTCAGCTACCTAGGATAGGGGGGGGTGGATAGATCAGAGAGTGGAGTTCTCGGGGCTCCCGAACCAGTGCTTCATTTGCAGGCAGGTCGGTCATCTGGCCAAGGCCTGCCCTCGCAGGAGACCTCGACCCTCACCACAGCAGCAGGCTACTGATGGCCCGCCCACAGATTCGGCTCGGCAGGCTGCCTCCGGGACACCTGCTCAGGCCACAGAGACCTCGGAGTGGCAGCCTGGACAGGGGCGCCGCCGAGGGAGACAGCCACAGCAGCACGCCCAGAGACCGCTGCAGCAGCAGCCACAGTCTCAGCCTCACTGGGTTCCCGTGAGGAACAGCTTTGCTCCCCTTCAAGAGGAGACCCCTGCAGCGACCGAGGACCAGGAGATGCCAGCTCCCCCTCCTTCACCCCCCCCACCCCCGTCCCCTCCCACCGCCTCGCTTCCACCATCGCCTCCCCCCGCCCCCGCTCCGGTTTCGGCAGCGGCTCCCTCTCCACCTCCCTCGCCTCCCCCTCCTCCCCCTCCGCCCGCCTCACCTTCCCGGGAGGCCCTGGCAGTTCCCTGGCGCTCACCTGCAGTCCGGAGAGCGCTGAGCACTGACCTCGCTCGAGCATCATAGAGGAGACCTATGCCGATTAGGGCCTCACGGATTTCATCTATCCGCAGTCGGCTGAGTCGCCTTGGCATTAGATAGCGCTCGGAGGCCTTTGATTATACCTTCACACGGCTTTTTGGAGCAGAGGGCCCCCATGAGCCAGCACCCATTCGAGTTCATGTAGTGATACCTCCGGCCTGCGGGGAGGAGGCACTAGACTCGGCGGTGGCCTTCTCGTTCCCTCTATGTGGTCAAGGAGCGCAGTATCCTTGACAACATCTTTACTTTCTAGGAGGCAACGGCCCGAGCTAGATTTCTTGGCGAGGACTTGGTCGTGATGCTTCTCGATTTTGAGAAGGCATACGATAGAGTTGATTGGGGATTCTTAGAGGGCACTATGCTTCGCCTGGGCTTTGAGCCAGGATGGATCAGAGGGGTGGCAGCTCTGTATTCCACAGCTCGCAGCCAGGTGCTGATTGCAGGAGGACGGGGGCTGAGTTTTGAGCTGACCAGATCAGTCCGTCAGGGGTGTCCTCTCGCCCCTTTCCTTTTTCTCTTCTTTGCGGAGGCTATGAGTATGTATTTGACGGCAGAGGAGGTTGGTTTGAGAGGACTTCAGCTCCCAGTCCGGGGGGAGGATTTGCTTGATGCTGAGTTTGCAGACGACACGGGCTTATTTTTGCATGGCCAAGAGGCCAATCTTATTCGGGCTGAGCAGTCGCTCCAGGTTTTTAGCGCAGCTTCGGGAGCATTGATCAATTGGCGCAAGACAGTGGCCTTTTGGATCAGTAGTGCTCCCACTCCGGCATGGAGCCCGGACCCCGGTTTTAGATGGATTCCTCCAGGCACAGCAGTGCGGTATTTGGGATGCCAGATTGGTCTCGATTTGTCACCTGAGCAGCAGATTGCCCCGCTTCTTCTGAGCATTCGGAAGAAGCTATTGTATTGGAGTACAGCTCGACTATCCTTGGCTGGGAGGGTGGTGGTGGCAAATCAGGTGTTGTTAGCGACCATGTGGTACATTACGTCTTGCTGGATTTTCTCGAGCTCTTGCATCAGCCAGGTACAGAGGCTGATCAGGAACTTTCTGTGGTCTGGGCGGGACGGTCAACCAGCTCGGGCAAAGGTTGCATGGGCAGTTATTACACTTCCGCTGGCTCAGGGCGGTTTGGGCATTATAGATCCAGTCGATCAGAGTAGAGCCTTATTGGGGAAGCTTATTGTTCGGGGGTTGCTTCCAGGCGCTGAGCCTTGGAAAGAGCTCCTCTTGCAGCGACTGCAGGCTCGGGCGCCCCCTGCAGGGGGTACTTGGATACCAGAGATTCGCTGGATCTTCATAGAGATGAGGAGGACAGGCCTCAGTAGAGGATGGGAGGACAGATTTGCTTTGAGTATCCTGAGAGCTTGGGAGCTGCTGAGACCGGGGCTCTCTCAGCGGCCTCCTTCTTGTGTTGAGGAGCGGGCCAGGCAGTCGCTCATCTGGAGCCCAGCGGTTCGCACGGAGCAGGGTCATATGCTGGGTTCTCGCCCTCGTCTAGCTTGGGGACCTTTAGCGGCAGGCCCAGCTCGTAGTTTTGGAGACTGGCAGGCTTTCTGCAGTCTACCAGAGGAGATCCAGGTGGAGAGGCTGAGCCACTTCAGAGGGGGGTTGATTATGAGGGATGATATACAGGAGGCACTCACAGAGGAGTGGTTCACGCCTCTCGAGCCAGTGGCCCCACGGTGGATGGGAGCCTTTACACAGTTGGAGATCCTGATTGCTGTCAGAGCTAGCACTGAGGATGGCAGATGCCTCTACTATGAGATTCAGGATGAGGGCAGACTCCAGAGAGTTGAGGTGGAGTCGCCTTTGGTTGCAGAGTGCACCTTTCAGAGGATTCGGGTAGTGGCTGCCGCTTCTCGGAAGTGGCATATTGACCCCGACCCTGCTGATGTGCTCCCGGATTGGCGCATATGGGCATATGCAGCGCGCCCCTTGGCCCGGCTACAGTGGGACCCCGGGGAGTACGAGTGGCATGATCCTTATGCAGCCCTTGAGGCCACAGAGATCACCTTTTTCCAGTATACTGTTCGGCTGGGACGGCATATTTTGACGGCGAGGAGGACGGTTTCTCCAGCGGCAGCGGGGCATTGGCGATTGCAGGGACTCTCACAGGAGTTCCTGGAGGATTTCTGGGCTCGGCTCTGGGCTAGTCGGCAGGCCCGCAGGATCTCGGCTTTTCAGTGGCTGGTCGCCCACAAGGGCTCAGCAGTTGGCACTTGGCTTGTTTACAGCGGTCTTCCGACGGCCTGCGTCCGATGCGGCCACCCTATGGAGACACAGAGACATTGCCTTTGGGACTGCCCTCAGGCACAGCAGATTTGGCTGCGGATGCTTGCGTATTCTGGCCCCCCTCTCTCCAAAGGGTATGTTTACGTGGGGTGCCGCTGCTTGGTCGACTTCGTCAGGGCCTGCTATGGGCTATGAGATGGAGCAGGGCAGTCAGGCCATCAGATTTATTAGGGGCCAGCCTCGCCTGTTTCCGGTACCGGATTTCTCATCCTCCAGCTGGACACAGGAGAGGGATTTACGATGGGAGCTCCTCAGCAGCCTCACCATCTGGTTCACCTGGAGGGCCCGGTGCTTTACGGCCTTTGAGGGGAGATTGGAGCCACCAGCAGAGACTGTACGGCGGATTTGGCAGGAGTTGATCCACACCCTGCGAGGACAATACGACCGCATCCGGGGAGACTCGGATGAGGCGATCTTACGGCGCCAGGCCTTTCACACCACTTGGCGCTGTGGCCCTTTCTACACCTTACACACGGGATCCCCCCGTTGGCACTACAGGCCACCTATTTGGCTCTTCCCCCCCCCTATTGTATGATTTAGCCGCTCAGTTCTTTGTACTGATGCTTGTATTTTGCAGCACCTAGGGAGAGTCTCCCGGGCTGCCATGATGTATTCGCTGCTCTTCTCTCTCTTAGGAGCAGGAGAGATCTTTTGTAGCCCTACGGGCGTTTTTATATAACTAATGAAAGGATCTTCTCTCGGATGTGTGGCAATAGCAAACAACAGGGAACTAAGCGGACAACCCTGGCGAACTGAACGTTCTAATTTCCAAGAATCTGATAGAGAAGAGCTCAAAATCAAAGAAGCATCACTATCATTATAGAGCCAATACACAATATTTTGCCACTTTGCACCAAAACCAAGATAACTCATAGTCATAGCTATATAATCCCAATGCACAGAATCAAAAGCTTTCTCAATATCAACCTGCAAAATGAGTACATCCTGCTTGGTGTATTTGGCATATTCAATGGCAATATAAGCATTAGCCAAATTATCGTTGATTTGCCTGCGAGGCACAAAACCATATTGCGCAGGATGCAAACCATCATGTAAAAATCCTTTAATACGATTTGCCAACATCTTAGTCAGAAGCTTATAGATGACGGGCATAAGAGTAATGGGCCTCCAATCAGAAAATGCTTCACAAAGATCCCGTATAGGGAAAAGCTTAACCAATCCTTCTTTCCAAGAAGATGGTAGTACATCATTTGCCCAAGCTTCATTGATCATATACAACAATGATTGTTCCAGCTGCTGAGGCCAAAACGCATGGAAAAATTCCACTGTCAATCCATCCCATCCGGGAGATTTCCATCGACCCATTGAACGCAAAGCATCTTTAAGTTCAATATCAGTGAACGGAGATTCTAATTCCAAAGCATCCTGTGGAGAAATAATGGGCCGAACATGATGCAATAAAGCATAACGAGCATTAAGTATGTCAGGTGAAGTTGCTGGCGGTTTAGCAAAAAGAGCTGCAAAATGCTGACTAGCAATGTACGAGAGCTCCAACAAAGAATGAGTCCATTGACCATCAGGTTTTTTCACCCTTCTGATGCATTCCTTTTGTCTTGAAGCATGTAGATTTTTGAAAAAATATTTGGAAGAGCAACCCTTATCTATGATAGCTCGATGTCGCGAACGTGTCGACCATTTTTGCAATTTTCTTTGATCATTTAGCATGAGGAAGTGCTTAGCCTGCATTAAAATTCTTGTTCATTGGTATTTAAAACCCGAAACTGAACAAGATCAGCCATAGATTGACATGTTTCTTTAGCCTGCAAGATCCGATTCCGCAAGTCGGCCATGTAATAACGACCATAATCACAGATCACAGCCTGCATGCGCTGAACAAATTGAAACCAAGCAATGTCAATATCCTCATATATTTGAAGGGGCAAAGGCTCAATGGCTCGGAAAACCATTTCCTTGAAATCAGCATGCACAAGGTAACTGTTGTTTAAAAGCAACAGCCTATGTTTCTGAAGAATAGAAACATCCTGTGGCATATCAAAATAAAGGCCTAACCATAAAGGAGAATGATAAGAGAGTAACATGGAGCGATCAATCCATAGCTTGCAAACAAAATCATCGTATTGGTCTGCATGTAACAAGTACCAGCGATCCAGACGTGTCCAGATATGCGGAAAAGCATTGTGATTAAAGGTAAACCCTTGCAGACGAGGGAATACATGTTGCCATAGGTCCAAAATATTGCAGGAAGAGAGCAAATCATTCCATGTTCTGCGTTCAGCTCCAAGCATATGAGTTCTTCCAGTGGAATTAAATTCAGGAGATGGAGCATTATTAAAATCTCCACAAAGGAATGCATTATGGAGCCAGGGATAAGCCAACATTTGCGACCATATATTTGCCCTGTCAGCTGAGCTTTGTGGCGCATAAACTGTTGCAAATTCATAAATTTGTCCATACAATGAACATTGAATGACCATCCATCTGCGAGCAGAATCATTGTAGGCCAACATTGGTTGCAGATCATGCTTAACAAGCATAAAAACTCCTGAGTAATGCTGAGTGCCCGCATAAAATATATCATAACCAGCAAAGTGACCTGATTGACCCACTAAGGTATGCTGATTGTGTTCTTGCACACACACCAGATGAGGTTGCATTTTATGTACATAGTGCCAAAACAACCTAAATTTACCAGGATCACAAAGTCCTCTAATATTGTACGAGAGACATTTTATTGGAGCATCAAACATCAAATCTGTACAAAGGTATATACAGTGAACAGCCAGCCAAAATCAATGCTGCATAACAGCAACTGAGTCAGGGAGAGAGCCCTCGCCCTGAATCAAGAGAGACTCATGCATATTCGTATCAACACACATATCCAAAGGATTTACATCGGCATCCATACTTGAGGAAGCACCTCGAACTACATCTGACCATATTCTAGAAAGCATAGTCGAAGAAGTGGAAGACTGTGCAATAGTGGCAGATGCAGTCCAATTACGTGAAGGAATGGGAGCACGACGAACCATAGTAGCTTTTTTCGGAGTTTTCCATTCAGCCGAAGATATTTTATCTTTTCCTTTATCCTTGGGTTGATTAGGCACGGCCAAAGAAGAAACAACTTGTGGAATAACTTTAGCTTTTCCTTTTTCTTTCTCCTTTTGAGTGTTTCGAGTGGCTTGATTTGTTGGTATCTCCTTAACTTGAGTAGGCTGCACATTCGCTGAAATGGGAGGTACAGCAGATAATGGCGGAGGATGCAGCAGAGAAGGACATTCAGAAGCCATATGCCCAAATTTATGACAAGTGAAACAAGCACCTGCAAAGACTCCCCAATTTAATTTGAAATAACGTGCACCCATGCCACGCACATTTTCTACTTCAACAGCAATTGCAGGTGGTTGCTCATGGTCTGTATCCCACAAGATGCAAAATCTGTTTTTGTTTCCTGTAGGACGAGGTGCACAAACCACTTTGCCCAAAGTGGCTGCTATACCTGGCAAGTGTTCCCTCAAATATTCCGGAAAATCCACGACCTCGACCCAAACAGGACAACGATGCCTAATCAAGGACTGATAGTCCTTGGTCGGGGACCAAGGTAACACATGTACCAACTGTATACCAAACATAAGGGGAGAAGTTTCAAGCATCTGCTGCTTATATTGACCATCAGACAGTAATACATCATAAAAACCCCTTGCTGCAAAGTGAACTCCATCTACAAAGGGTCCACCTAGAATGGACTGAATCCATTGAGCTACTTCTTGCGCAGAAGGCATTTTGCCCGGAAAGAAGAGGATAATCCCTTTTTCTGAGTATCTACGCAGAGGAGACGCAATCGTCGGCAATTTAATCTTATAACTGAAAGAAGGAGGCGGGTCCTTCCATTTGATACGACTGTCTACAAAGTCCTCACATAAAGCCTCATATACAAACTGTGCATCCGACAAATCTTCCTTAATCATGGTGATAGATTCAATTGCAGTATGCTGCCTCTTGTTACTGTCTGCAGCAGTATCCCGGCGAGCATAGGTCACAACAGTCTCAGTCTCAGACATAATTGTAAGAGTAGAGTCTGTACAACACTGCCAAATAACTTCTTTTTTTTTATGAAAGCTGTATGCTGTATACAGTAGCCTAAAAATTTCTGCTGATGCGAATCAAAAAGAAGCTCTATTTGCTGGAATGCTGAAATTGACTTTTGCTGATGCGAATGAAGAGAAGCTTTGTACACTGGAAATCTGAAACTGATTTCGAACTGTAGAAAATCTGCAGAAGCGAAACGGAATCTGAAAAGGAGGGCGAAGCTATACGAGGAGAGAGGAAGGCGTGCGAAGAACCGACAAGAAGAAGCGCGCACACACACACACAGCCGCACACACACACACAGTCGTATAGGGGCGCACAGAACGCGGAAGAGAGGAAAAGGGGCTGATAGACGATGGGAAGGCAGAGTAAGCGTGCGTAAAGAGGGGATCCACAGGTGAACGCGATGAGGGCTGGAAAGGCGACACAGTCCAGGAAGCAGGCGAACCAGGCGAGTAGGTCGAGCGAGCGAACAGGTCGAGCGAGCGAACAGGGCGAGTAGGTCGAGGCGAGCCGGCATTACAACAAACACCAACATATGACTTGGCACACGTAAACTTGTTTTTTGGGTTGGACATTGACTTGATTTAATGCATGTGAATGTCCACGGGATCAGGGATGCCTAGGTGGGTGCTTTTTTGAGGCATTATAGGTATTTTTGCAAGTGGTAAGTATTACTCCTTTGCCCATTTTATTGTATATAAGGTTTTATTACTAATGTTTACATGGCAGGCACACACTACACTTAAATGAGGCCGGCTGACTCTTAAAGTGGGAGCAAAGTGGAATATGGTCATGCACAACAGTCAGAAATTGTGTATTTTGAATATTTATGCACCTAATCTGAGAGGTGAGAGGGTGGCCTTTTGAGACACCATTAGAGAGATCCTCCCTAGGTAGATCATTGGATAGTTGGAGGGGATTTGAACATGGTTTAGCAGCCCTTTCACAAAAAGGGTGGCCATGCGGATAAAACACACCCCTAGGAGAGAGCCTCATGGGAGAGATTCACTCTCTCCTTCTATGGAGGGACTGTTGGTGGGACAGAGGATGACTTCCAGAGGAGGCCTAACTCTTTATCTTACTTCTGACATAACCACAGATGCGGGGATGGATGTATCTTTGCACGATTGGAGAGGCTCTATGTGGATAATTGGGGTGTGGATTAGGGGAGGCACCATTGCTATCATGCCTAGCACCACCAAGTTAGATCATTGCGTGAATGTTTTGTGCCTTGGGGAGCGAGGAACTGAGATGGCATCCCCTGTATGCGTATCCTTGACTCTCTCTATCTAGATGCATAGATTTCAGATAATGTCAGAGAGATTTCGAGGTCATTTGGCGATCCCTAAAGAGGACCAGCCAGTATTATATTAGTGCTGCTTTGGCGAAGAAACAAGAAGTCCTGGACAAGAAGAGCTGCCAAGGGTAGGATTGCTAGAGGGAACACGAGAAGCATCCACAGTTTCCTTGGATCCCAGACTTCTCATGTATAGTTAGAGGAAAGCTGCAGATGGTGCCCAAGGGTAGGATTGCTAGAGGGAACACGAGAAGCATCCACAGTTTCCTTGGATCCCAGACTTCTCATGTATAGTTAGAGGAAAGCTGCAGATGGTGCCCATGGATAGGCGGGTTGAGGTCTCATTTCATGCTAACTAGGCCTTTTGGGTACATATGGGTGGCAGCTGCAACAACTTCTTCTCAGCACATGGGGCTACCCATAGTAGAGAATGTGTGAGATACTTGCAGGATTCACAAGGAGAGATTCAAACTGAGCCAGATACGGCAAGGAGTATTGCGTCAGATTTTTATGGGATATTGCTTTCTGTGGAGGCTTCCTCTCCGGAGAGATGTTTCAAAGCAGAAAGTTTGGGAGTGCATGCCCAAACTTATCACAGATGATATGTGTTCTTCATTGGATGCCCCCTTCTCGAAGGATGAGTTGAGACATGTATTGCAAGCCCTTTTACAAGGAAAATGCTAAGGGGAAGATAATAACAACCAAAAGAAATGGAATATCTGGTTCCTCCTATAAGAGTGCCTAAGTCGATGCCAAAACCTCTCCTGACTGAATCAATGGAGTAATCCCAAAGGTATCCTTGTGTGGCTTGAGGATAGGAATTCTCTGAAGTACCTGTAACTACTCCCTAATTTCTCGGGATTCATATTGTAATTTCTCTGACATGGGTGTTGGGCACTACATGTAGTCATGGAATGTTTATGGTTAAGCTTCCCATGTATGTGTATGCTAGCTGTATCTAGGAGATCCTGGCTGAAGCCGGGGGGAATGTAACTACTCCCTAATTTCTAGGGATTCATATTGTAAATTCTCTATTATCCATGGACATGGGTGTTGGACACTACATATAGTCATGGAATGTTTATGGTTAAGCTTCCCATGTATGTGTATGCTAATTGTATCTACGAGATCCTGGCTGCATAGAAGCATGTTAAGCATTTGATGGATCTTGGAGAACCAAATGCAATACATAATGCCATGGATATTTGATGGATCTTGGAGAGCCAAATACCATAGCCCTTGTAAATATCAAGTACATATGAATAGATGGGGTTTCTTCCAAAATATGTGTTTAAATGCATACATTTGTGTACATGGCTTATTTTTATTTGCGTGTATTGTTTTGTTTGCCTGGACTATGCTTGGATTTTATTGCATGAGAAGCTCATGGATCTGGGGACGCGTGGATTGCACCCATGGGTTTGTATGTTGCATAACTTGTCTTCAATTAACTTGTATTGATGGATTTGTACAGGAATAATTGACATTTTGAAGGCAGCCCACTCTTATGCGGGTTTTCTATCTCCATGCATGCATGCATGACAGTCTAGCTAAGTATGGTTGATAAACTTCTTCTCCATGATAAGAAACCCTCATGCATGTGAAACCCCCATACATACGACATGCATGGTCAGAAACCCCATACATGCGACATGTGACATGCATGGCCACAAATCCTCATGCATGCGACATGCATGGCCGGAAACCCCATGCATGCGACATGCAAGCTTTGCAGCTACATCCATGCATCATGCAATACTTTATCTTTTCATGCACCTAAAAGTGTGCCATGCAAGCTTACTTTTCTTAAAAGTAAAGCATGCAAGCTTACTTTTCCCCAAAAGAGTCGTGCAAGCTAACTAACTCAAAAGAAAAAGATGCAAAGTAAAGTTTTCCCGCTCTTTAGCTACACGAGTTGCTACTTTGCTAATAGCCATCCTTTGTGACCAAAAGACTTGCACAAATCTCTTTCTACCACATTTTTTTTATAAGCAATATCATCCACCCCTTCTCTTCTTGTAGGCGCCTCCTTCTAGGCTCTATAAATTGAGATTTCCAGCCTCATTCAAGACACTTCTTGGCCTTTGTTTATTGCTCTATCTAATGCACTGATTATAGGATATTTTTTCAGCCATACCATAGTGTTTTTACCTCTCCAAAACACTTGGAAGCTGGCTGAATTCTGATTTCCAGAATTGAAAGTCTCCATTCAAGCTAGAAGAAGAAGAAGAAGACTATTTCTAAAGATTGAAGCTGTGGAAGAATCATCTTGGCTCCGGTTGCTACAAGTTCTATGCGGGAGAACCCTTGGGAAGTGCTGGGCATTCTCCTAAGGCTGATTTCCAGCCACTAGATGGTTGATCTCATTGAAGCTAAGCTACATTTGAAGAAATCGGGATTGCTAGGCAATCTTAGTGAAGGGTGCTGGGCAACATATTGCTAGCTTGTAGTTGGGCTACTTGTGGGCAAGTATAGTTTTTATAAGTTGTATACATGTTCAATCATTTTCGAAGAAACGGTGGTGTATGGCTAGGCCAAGCCACCCGTATTATGTACTTGTAAAATTCTTAGTCCCTTAAGGCAATACATATTCTTCGGGGAGGGGAGGGGGGGGGGACCAGCCCATCTTCTGGTCCCTAGTGTAGTTTCATTTCTTTTCAGGACTTCCACATTGTATAATCAATCGTTATGGCTATGTATGTGGGATATGGCAGTGACCAAGGATGATAATCTTGTGATTTTCAGTATTAAATTCTGTATAAACACGCACCCATTTGTGAGAGTGGTATTAGAGCTCCAGTTCTCTTACTCTGTGTAAATCTTTTTATGATACTGGATAAGACCATGGAGGAGTCATTATCCGTGAGGGAAGGTTAGGATTCTAAGGTAGCCCTCATCTTATCGTCACACTCTGAAAAAGGAGGTACCAACGGTTTTGGTGGCAGTGAGCGTGTGGGAAAAAACCTTGTGGCCCTCCTGTCCATGTAGGGGCACCCTTGCAGTCTATTCCGTATCATATTTAGACGCGAGTAAAGACTGGTCTTGGGGATATAGAATTGTGTTGCAGGCAAAACATTGTAGCTTTGATAGTATTTTTGAGTTGTGTTCCCTTGCTTTGCTGAGGGAAGGGCAACTCCAACAATCATCATGATTAATTCTCCACATCATAGTGAGGTTATGTTGCAGTAATTCCAGTCTGCAGTCGCTGAATTGAAGTCTATTTTGGCCATCCTCCGGCTCTTGCTCTCATGCCCATAACCGTTCTCCTTCACCTAGCCACAGTTCTCCTCCTCATAAAAGCCATTTCCGCCATCATAAAAGCCATGCTAAACTCAAAGCCCGTTCTCCTTCTCCCACTGAAAAGCCGTCAAAGAGATTGAAGACTTTCAAGGCTGGGGATAAAAATTTTGAGTTTGAATCTTATAATGGGAAACGGGATATTACTAAAGCTCTTTCTGTTATTAGACAGTTTGAGGTTGCATTTGTGAATGGCAATTTTACTCAGAAGCCTAAACTTCGTCATGTGGGCATGTATTTAAAGGGTACGGCTAGCAATTGGTGGCTGGCCAAGATTCTTGAGAACACAAGGATCCAAAGTCTTGGGAAGACTTTAAAATTCAGTTTTATGAGCAGTTTCTTCCTCCCGACTTTGAGAAAGATGTAAAGAAAGAGTGGGATTGGTTGTCCCAAAAAGAGCATGAAAGTGTGTCTACATATGTAGATAAGTTTCGGCTGTTTTGCTTAAAGTAACCCCCTTTATAAAGATTGCTAATGATGAGAAGATGCGGAAGTTTGAAAGTGGTCTCCAACATATTATTAGGATGAGCCTAAAACTCTATCCTAATAGTACCTTACAGCACATGCTGGAGTCCGTAATTATTGCCGAAAGTTTGCATTCAAAGGGCACCCCTAGAAAGCAAGAGTTTAGATCAAACAAAGCTAAACATAGGGCAAATCAAGAGCTTTCTAAGGGTGGACAGGAAGCTAGAAATGGAGAAAGAGAACAAAAGAAGAAGGGGTTTGACAAAAAGAAGCCAGGGGGTAGGAACAAATCCAACCGCCTTAGTCTTAAACAACTTAAGTATCATTGGGAGCAAGGTAAATGCTTCCAATGTGGTAGCAAAAACCACATGAAGAGGGAATGTCCTCAACTTGTTAATGATGAAGGCACCCATGCAACCCCACCCTCTTCTAATGCAGTACCAGATGTTCAAGGCAATACATCAGTTAATCCAAATAGTCGCACTTTGTTAAAGGCTTGGGGTAAATTGCAAGATAAAAATGCTTTTTTTGTCTAATCCGGGTTCTACTAACAATTTCATTTTTTATTGAGATGGCAGAAGCACTTAAATTGCATCCTGAGCAGTTGGGTTTGAGTATGCATGTAGAGTATGCTTTTGAAGGATTGAATGCACACGTAACGCCAGTGGTTGTGAAGCTTCGCATTCAAATTGGCAACTATGGTGATCATGAGGAGTTCCTCATAGGTCCCACTTCTTCGGAATATGATGTTTTACTTGGCATGCTTCCAATTCCATACTTTAAAAAGAAGACGCTTACCTTTACTCACATAAGGGCAAGCAGTATTGTATTCATGCAGGCACTACCAGTGCAACTATTTCCGTTGCAGGCCATATTACCATTAAAAAGCAAATAAAGAAGTCTATTTGTTCGTACTTGTTTTTTTGTCAAAGAGCAAATTAAATTAAGTCTAAAGACAAAAGGATGTCACATCTAGATAAGACTAGGGCATATTTTTATATCATTATGAAGATTGTTTTGTAGATGCCTTGCCTAGGCAACTTCTCCCGCAACGTTCAGAGGATCATCGCATTGATTTGATTCCTAGGAGCCCACCTGCAAATCAGCCCCCTTATAGGGCGACTGCAAGTCAACAAGAAGAAATCATGACACAAGTCAATGATCTTCTTGTGAAGGGTTTGATACAACCTAGCTCATCACCTTATTACTCACCCGTTTTGTTGGTACAAAAGAAAGATGGTTCATATAGAATGTGCATTGACTACAGGGCCTTGAATAAGATAACCATCAAGAATCGGTTTCCAATACCGAGAATTGATGATATCTTGGATAAACTCCAAGGGGCATCTGTTTTCAATCGCATTGATTTGAAAAGTGGTTATCACCAAATAAGAGTAGCATCTTAGATGTACACAAGACAGCTTCTAGGACCACATTTTTTATTGTATGAGTATTTAGTGATGCCTTTTGGTCTTACTAATGCTCTTGCTACTTGTAATCGCATGATGGATCGTATTTTCAAAAATCACAGAATGTTTACAGGATCTTTCTTTGATGATGTGCTAGTTTTTTCCAAGTTCGAGGAGGAACACAAGCAGCATTTGGCTATTGTTTTTGAAGAGCTCCGCAAGCATAAACTTTATATCAATCCAAAAAAGAGTGAATTTTTCTTAGCTGGAATTCATTATCTTGGCCATATTGTTTCTAAGGACGGTGTACACATGGACCTTGCCAAAATACAAGCTATTGTTGATTGGCTTGACTTGACTTCTGTGCATGAAGTCAATTGCTTTCTTGGTTTATGCTCATGTTATCGCAAGTTCATTGAGCATTTTGCTCCGTTGGCTGGTCCATTGCATGATCTCACAAAGAAGAAGATTGCTGTTGTTTGGGGTATTAGACAAAAGATAGCTTTCCAGAAGCTAAAAGATGCCATTAGTCAACGACGAGTTCTTATTGTGCCAGAGTTGCATAAACCTTTTGTTGTGGAATGTGATGCAAGTGGTGATTGCATAGGAGCAGTGTGAAATCAAGAAGGCCATGTTGTGGCTTTTGAAAATCAAAGATTGCAAGATGCAGAGATGCATAGTACCATCTATGAGAAAGAATTAATGGTTGTGATTCATGCTTTAACCATATGGAAGCACTATCTCTTAGGTGCTGAATTTATGGTTAGAACAGAGATCATCAAAGTCTCCGGCACTCTCACACAGAGAAAACTTTGAGAGAAGCAGATGCAGTGGACTAATTTTCTTTCCATGTTTCATTTTCAGATTCTTCACACTTCTGGAAAGAATAATTCAATAGCTGATGCATTATCTCGTAGGCCCAAGGTGAATGCTATCATCACTATCTATCATGAGGACCTTTCATCCATGCCTCAAATGTATAATACCGATGAAGATTTCAAAGAGATATAGCCTGATTTACAGGCTGCAAAATCAGTCCATCCTTTCTTCATCAAGGATGATTATTTATATCACTGTCAAGCCATTTGTGTAGTCAAGCAGCTTCGTCAAAAGGTCATGGATGAAGTACATGCACCTCCTTATGCATGCAGACCATAGAGGTATTCTTCCCACTACTCAAGCTTTGGAAAGATATTTCTATTGGCCTTCTATGCGGGCTGAAATAGAAAAATATGTTCGTTAATGTGTGATATGCCAGAAAGTTAAGTATGTTAAGCATAAGTTGCCTGGTTTACTTTAGCCTTTGCCTATCCCTCAAGCCTCTTGGGATAGCATAGCAATGGATTTTATCACAGATCTTCCTCGATCTGCTTATGGTAATAATGCTATTTGGACTATTATTGATCACTTTAGTAAGCAAGCTCATTTTATTCCCGTATAAGAAAGACTATCAAAGCGAGTCATATGGCTCGATTCTTTCTTTTCCATGTTTTCAAACATCATGAAATGCCTAAGTCCATTGTGGGAGATAGAGATCCAAGGACTACGAGCTTGTTTTGGAGAGCTCTATTCGACAATATGGATACTGAGCTCAATTTCTCTTCTGCCTATCATTCCCAAACTGATGGGCAAAGTGAAATAGCAAATTTAGTGGTCCTCGATCTACTCAAATGCTATGTTTTTAATCAAAATGCAACATGGGAGAAGTATTTACTCTTGGTTGAGTTTGCATACAACAATACAGTCCATTCCTCCATTGGCAAAGCTCCATTTGAGGTTATCTATGGCGAGGTAATACTTTCACCCATCCTTCGCTCTAAGGATGAGATTTCTGCTGATGATGAATATATTTCAGATTTGGATACCGTCTATGCACAAGTTCGGGCAGCCATACAATGCTCTGAAGCAAAGCACAAGAAAGCTGCCGATCGGCATCGACGTCATATGGACATCAAAGAGCAGGATTGGGTTCTTCTCAAGTTTGAAAAGGCACGTCTCCGCAACAGACCAAGGCAAGAAGGCAAAGCTCTCAAACTTGCCAACAGGTATTCTGGTCCATTTTAGGTTATTCAAAAGATTAATGATGTGGCTTTTAGGTTGGCTTTGCCCACTCATTGGAAAATACATAATGCTTTCCACATCAGCCTGTTAAAACCATATATTGGAACTCCACCTTCTCAACCAGTTACACAAGATCCACTAGAAGTGGATGATTTAGACGAGGTGCTACAACCCGAACAGATTACCTTCCATCAAGAGCGTAAGCTGGACGCAAGGTCATTTGCAAGTATTTGGTTAAATTCAAAAACTATTCCACTATGGATTCAAGGTGGATGCAAGAACAAGATCTTAAAGAATACCTCAATCTCCTCAACAACTATTTGGAAGCTTTTCAATTGAGGACAACTATTTAGAAGCCACGGGGGACGTAACTAGTCCCTAATTTCTCGTGATTGATATTGTATTTTCTCTATTACCCATGGACATGAGTGTTGGGAACTACATGTAGTCATGGAATGTTTATGGTTAAGCTTCCCATGTATGTGTATGCTAGCTGTATCTACGAGATCCTGGCTGAAGCTGGGGGTAATGTAACTACTACCTAATTTCTCGGGATTCATATTGTAAATTCTCTATTATCCATGGACATGGGTGTTGGACACTACATGTAATCATGGAATGTTTATGGTTAAGCTTCCCATGTATGTGTATGCTAGTTGTATCTACGAGATCGTGGCTGCATAGAAGCATGTTAAGCATTTGATGGATCTTGGAGAATCAAATGCAATACATAATGCCATGGATATTTGATGGATCTTGGAGAGCCGAATACCATAGCCCTTGTAAATATCAAGTATATATGAATAGATGGGGTTTCTTCCAAAATGTGTTTAAATGCAACCATCCCTTGGAAGTATTGTGCCTAGCTTTAGCGACATTCAAGGACATGGTAACACTGCTTATCGAAAAAGACCAGAGAATCAAAGACGGCCAAGCATCTAGTAGCAGCCTTGGGCATGATATGGCCTTTGCTGGAGCACAGAACTCGGGATCCAACAAAAAGGTAAAGTGCAGATACTATCAACATTTGGGACACAAGGAGTCACAATGCTTTAAAAAGCTTTAGAAAGAGCAAGAGAAGCACCATGTTAATTTGAAGAAGAGGAGCTGATCGAAGAAATCAACACAACTATCCAAGTCTCCCTCAACATTGAGGAAGACCGTGATTGGGCTTTTTAAGCCCCCCTTTTTCTTTATGTCGTGTGAGTTTTATTGGTTTCTCTGCCCAAGATGCCCCCAAAAATGAGATGTAATAATCCCATGTGTTTTTCCTGTGTGTTAAAGGGCCTTAATGTTATAAAATGCCTTCTTTCTCATATAAGTCTCATGCTAGGAGTTGGGGTTTGTTGTGTGTGTGTGTGTGTTTGGGGGGGAGGGGTGGGGGGGGGTGTTGTTGTTGTCAAAGTATTGACCTCCTTAGCTCAGTCCAAAACTTTGACCGGAGAGACTCTATGACCATGGCACGGGAGGTGACCCATGGTGAGTCTTGCTCTGAGGCAGGATGGATGGGGGTAGCATCTCATCTTGTGTAAGGGTTTCACTACCTTCACCTCTGCAGGGGGGTTTCTTCGGTATTTGAGTCTCACGTGTGTGAAAAAGCCCTTGTGTGTGTGTGTGTGTGTGCGTGTGTGCGTGTGTGCGTGCACGTGGTGTGTGTGTGTGTGTGAGGTGTGTGTGTGTGTGTGTGTGTGTGTGTGTGTGTGGTTGTTTTGGTAGTGTGTGTGTGTTCTTCTGGTGGAGTGGCTCTCGAATGTCGCGACCTGCTCGCCTGGCTCGCCTGGCTCCTTCGACCTGCTCGCATCCTAGTCTGCTCGACCTGCTCGCCCCTTGTGTGTGAGCACGTCTGGTAAGGCGCACCTGCTTCCTGGGTCTGTGTCGGGCCTGCAGCCCTCTTCGCCACAATCTGAGGGTCCCTTCTGAGCGCATAGAAACAGTGTATTCTCATCGTCTATCTGCCCTATCTTCCTCTCTTCTGCGACCTGTCTGCGTGTCTAGGAGTGTGTGTGTGTGTGTGTGTGTGCGCGTGTGTGTCTGTGCCTCGCTTCAGGTCTGTTTTTTCCCTTCTGTATAAGTCGCTTCAGCTCTCTGTTTTTCCCCTCCTTGTAAGATTGCATTCCATTAGTGCTGTCCCCCCTTTTTTTCCTGATCTGTGTCTTCCTGCTGAATCGAATAGTCTCGATGGCAGAATCAAGCAAGTATTATGTCAAGAGAACTCTTTCTCCTGAACCTAAAAGACAATCAAGGGAATCTCTGCCCCCCATAGCTCCTTCATCTGAAGATGCTTCCTATGTGTTTGACATGTTGAATGAGGATTTTCAACAAAGTAGAAGAGAATGGATACTACCTGCTCCGAAACTCACTTACAAGATGAAGTTGCCTTCTCTTGTGCATCCTCTGAAGAAGCTCTCTCAAACTGCAGTCATCATCTTTTTTCCAGGTAAAATACCCTCGGCTAATGATGTAGGACAATGGGTGAATTCTCTCCTAGGTGGATGCTATGTAGAAGGAGTCTATTTTGCCTCCAGAGGATTTTATGAAGTTCATCTCTTGGATGCATTGACAAAACAAAAGATGCTGGAAATGTCCCCTTTATTTTTTGGTCGTCAAATGGTGCACATCATGCCCTGGTCTCCTAATAAGGATTATCAGAATCTCATCAAACATCACTGCCCTGTATGGGTTGAAGTCGTTGATTTCCTAGATTACATGAGAACAGAGCTTCCAGGCTTAGCGATGACATTGGGACAAGTGATCTGTCCCCCTCGTCCCACAGGTAACAAAAATCGTTTTTGCATCTTATGGGATACTGATAGACCAACCCCCTCTTCTATTGCAGTTGAGATTGAGGGTGTTAATTTGGGAAAGAAATATTTCACTTTGAAATGGGGCATTTTTGCTGGAGCTTGTTTCTCTTGTCACAAGTTCGGGCATCTAGCTTCGGAGTGTCCCTCAAGCCTTCATCCGCCTCCTCCAGCTGCCATTCCTCCGCCATCTAATAAAGGAGGTCAAAAGACTTATGTGGAAAAGATTGAAGCTAAAGGAGCAAAGCCTTCAGCTCCTACAGGGAACCAAGCCAATTTAGCCCAAAACAAGGATAAAGGAAAAAGCAAGCTAGTGGAAAATAATTCACCTTCTCACGAGGGTTGGCAGAATGCAAAGAAGACGGTGCCTCTCAAACAAAGACCTCTCCAATCTCGCAATTGGGATGCTTCTGCTCTATCTCCTGGTCAACCTTCTACCTCTTCGGACAGCCCCATCTCAAAAGCATGGGTCAATGCAGTTAAGAAGGGTATTCCACTTTGTGAAGAAGATGATTTAGTCAGGGAATTGGATTTTGAGGGTCAGCAAGACCCTGTGGCAATGGCAGAGGCTTGATGCCTCCCTTTCTCTTTGAGGACTGCTCATCTCTTGTACATATTTTCATGCGTACTTCTCTTAAATGTTTTTCTTATAATATACAGGGCCTCTGCAATCAGCATAAATGGAGGCTCCTATGGCATTATATAAACAATACTCATCCTGATGTTGTGTGTTTGCAAGAGCATAATCAGCATTCTTTTGCTGGCCAGCATGGGTTCTTTTCAGGCTATGATATATTTTATGCAGGATCTGGACAATTCTCTGGGCTGTGCATTTTAGCCAGACATGATCTGCAGCCGTGTGTAGTATTTAATGATCCTTGTGGCCGATGGATGATTATCCAATGCATGATCAATGGAGAGATTTTTGAAATAGGCTCCCTGTATGCCTCTCAAATTTCAGCTTCCAGAGCTCAAATGTGGAACTCCATTAACCAATATCCTTGGTCTTCAAATGCTTTACTTTGTGGTGATTTTAATAATTCCCCTCACTGGAAGGACAATACCACACATAAATCCCATATGATTCCCTCTGAAATCCAGCGATGGGAACATATGACTTCTTCTCTTCATACTGCAGATTTATGGACAGCAACTCACCCTTCGGTTTTGGGATTCACATATCATCATAATGCTTTTACAGAATATTGGGCCAGGCTTGATAGATGGTATCTTATTCATGCTCAGCAATATGATGATTATACATGTCAAATGTGGACTGATTATTCTCAACAACTATCTGATCATACTCCACTTTGGCTCAACCTTTCTTTTGGTATGCCTCTGGACGACATTCAGCTCTCTTTAGTCAGACACTTGCAGGTTAATCAATTCTATCTTTCTCATGAAAAATTCCAGCAAATGATCAGATTGGCTTGTAAGCCATTGTTATCTCATGCTCAGGAGGATCTGGATTTTGCTTGGAACTCCTTTGTACATCGTATTCAAAATGTCATTAAGGAATATGGAAGATGGTACATGGCAGAAACCAGACAGCATATCCAGTGGGCAAAATCATACAAGCAGTCCTTGGTACAGATTAGCCATCAAAGGGCTCTTTCTGCTTCTGAACAGAATTCATTGTCTTGTGCTTCTTCCATAATTGATGCTAATGATATACGCAAGCTTTCCAAATGGCAGACAAGGGCTAGAGTTAAACCTATGCTGGATAAGGGCTGCTCCTCGAAATCTTTCTTTCGAAATTTACACACGTACAGACAAAGTCAATCTATCATGAGAGTCAGGAAATCGGATGGTCTTTGGACCCAGACTTTATCTCAGCTAGAAAAACAATGTCTGGATCATTTCCGGCTTCTTTTTTCTCTACCATCTTCTCCTACATCTCAGGCTGTATTGGCTCCGAGCAGATTTATTGACCTTGTTTCTCCTATTGTTTCTTTGCAAAAAGCTTCAATGCTGGAAATGTCCTTTTCAGATACAGAATTGGATGAAGCCCTCAAGCATTTGGGTAAACATAAATCCCCAGGTTGGGATGGTTTGACAGTTGAATTTTTTGTAGCCTTCTGGGTTGAATTGAAGGGTCCAATCTTGAAGCTCGTTAATGTAGCCTGGCAACATCAACATCTTCCCTCAGCCTGGAAGCATGGTCTGGTTAAGCTTCTGCCCAAAAAACCTCTGTGTGAAACAATGGATGACTGGAGGCCTATTACTTTGATGCCTGTTATATATAAACTTATTGCTAAAATGTTGGTACACCGGATAAAGCATATCCTTCATGATGGACTTCATCCCAGGCAATATGGTTTTGTTTCAAGAAGGCATATACATGATAATATCTCCAATACTCTCATTGCAATGGAATATGCAAAATACTCTGCTCAAGATGTCTTGGTCATGTAGGTGGATGTGGCAAAGGCATTTGATACGGTGCAGTGGGATTATGTTCCTCAAATCATGTCTAAACTTGGTTTTGGGCCAAAGCTAGTTAATGTCATATATTGGCTTTACTCAGATTCCACTGCTCAATGCTTTATAGGGAAACATTTGTCTGAGTCTTGGACTCTAGAACGATCATTTCGACAGGGATGCCCTCTCAGTGCTCTGTTCTATGCTATTGCTTCGCATCCTTTGCTTCTTTACATGGATCATCTGGTTGATACTAAACAGTTAGAGGGGCTTCAGATTTCTGGTTCACGGCCTTTCATTGCACAGGCTTATGCAGATGATTCATTCTTCATGCCAAAGAACAGTCCTTTGGAGCTTCGTCTATTGATGGATACTCTTTTAGATTTTGGGCTGGCAGCTGGTTTAAAAATTAATTTTCAGAAATCAAAACTCTTTACCTCTCAAGCATTGTGACTGGCATGCTATCCTGTGGCCCGGCCAGATTATTTATCCGGAAAGCATAGTAAGAGACTTGGGCTATCCCATTGGCTGGAAAATCAGAAATAAGCAACAAATATCTTGGGTGCTAAACAAAATTAAGGACAAATTAGAATATTGGAAGATCTCCACTTGGCCATTACATGTACGGCTTCCAATTGTTCAGTCCATTGTTCTGGCTTATGTCCAATTCTACCTTCCTCTCTTACATTGGTCATCTCCAGATCTTTCTTCTTTTATGTCTCAAGCCATGGAGATTTTTTGGAAAACTAAGCTTCATAAAAAAGGTTTAAGGTTGCTCAAAATGGACCTGCTTTGCTCGCCAAAGATGCATGGTGGTTTGAATATTATAAACATCAAATTTCATGTGCTGGCAAGAAAGATCACTATGCTCAAAACCTTTTTTCAACAAGAGCAGCCTTGGTCTATCATGTTGGCAAATCTGTGTGGTCGGATGCGCACAAATGCTTATGGTCGCTGGTTGGTTGATCCATCGGAAGTAGTGCTTGGCAAATTTCAAGGTAAAATCCCTGGTTGTCCATTTTCTACTTCCTTGATTCAGGATTGGAAGAAAGTGCTCTCTCGCATCAAATGGTCTCCCCATCCTGCTTCTATAGCTTCCTCACTTCGAATGGAAAGCATACATTGGAGTGCTGTTTTTTACTCTCCCCTTGCTGTACAACAACCAATCAGAGCTTACAATCTTATGAAATTGGGCATCCGGTTCATTGACGACGTAGTGGATACTACAGGGCAAATTCTTTCTTTTCCGGCAGCATGCCAACAATACAATCTTGGGATGCATCATAGATCTATATGGAAAGCTATTGCAGATCTTTTACACCCTTTCATTCCGATTCCAACATTGGATGTAAGGGACAGGCTTCAAGATTGGCATCTTCAGTCTTCAGGTTCAAGATTATCCTCTCAATCTTTGCATCTTTTAACTTCTATACAGGCTTATCGATTGATATTACCTCCTCCATGGATTGCTCAGCATTCGAATTCTCTTTGGCATCTGGATAAGTCTTTAGCTTGGTGGAAAGCAAAACTGACATTGATATGGAAGTTGAAAATGCCATTGAAACAGAGACTCTTTCTCTGGAGATGCATTGTCGGTATTTTTCCAGTGGGAGTGAAATTGGCTCAAAGAAGGATTGCCTCTCCTATTTGTCCAAGATGTCATCATACTACTGAGAGTGTTCCGCATTTATTGTGGTCTTGTTCATATTCCAGAAACCTTCTGGACAAGATCTCCTATTTTTTATCTCTCAGATTTCCTGCACACAGGTTCTACAAGTTTTTCTGGATATTTGGCACCTTATCAGCTTCTTTGTCACAGTATTCTCTTTTCTTCCATTGGATCAGATACTAGGCCTTATGGACCCTCTGGCTACAGCGAAATCATACATATCTGAATTCACCCCTTCAGCACCCTTATGAGTTCTTCCGAGCCTCGTTGCGGCAGTCCTTACATGATGCCGTGCATGAGGGAGATTTGGATGTTTCTTGTGTTCAGCTTTTCTTTTACTGTTTTTGATGGATAGGGCATAGGCTCTTTTCTTGAGCACTGCCCTGATCTTGCATAGAACTTTTTTACTGCAGTTTCTAAGTTTCTAGGGTTTAGACATCCTCCTGATGTCAAACCCTTCTGTACATTTATGATATAATGCAATTTCAACTAGTTTTACTAAAAAAAAGTGTGTGTGTGTGTGTGTGGTGTGAGAGAGAGGGTGTGTGTGTGAGAGCACGCAGAACGTCGCGACCTGCTCGCCTGGCTCCTTAGACCTGCTCGCATCCTAGTCTGCTCGACCTGCTCGCCCCTTGTGTGTGAGCACGTCTGGTAAGGCGCACCTGCTTCCTGGTCTGTCTTGGGCCTGCAGCCCTCTTCGCCACAATCTGAGGGTCCCTTCTGAGCGCATAGAAACAGTGTATTCTCATCGCCTATCTGCCCTATCTTCCTCTCTTCTGCGACCTGTCTGCGTGTGTAGGAGTGTGTGTGTGTGTGTGTGCGTGTGTGTCTGTGCCTCGCTTCAGGTCTGTTTTTTCCCTTCTGTATAACTCGCTTCAGGTCTCTGTTTTTCCCTTCCTTGTAAGATTGCATTCCAATAGTGTTGTCCCCCCTTTTTTTTCCTGATCTGTGTCTTCCTCCTGAATCGAATAGTCTCAATGGCAGAACCAAGCAAGTATTATGTCAAGAGAGCTCTTTCTCCTGAACCTAAAAGACAATCAAGGGAATCTCTGCCACCCATAGCTCCTTCATCTGAAGATGCTTCCTATGTGTTTGACATGTTGAATGAGGATTTTCAACAAAGTAGAAGAGAATGGATACTACCTGCTCCGGAACTCACTTACAAGATGAAGTTGCCTTCTCTTGTGCATCCTCTGAAGAAGCTCTCTCAAACTGCAGTCATCATCTTTTTTCCAGGTAAAATACCCTCGGCTAATGATGTGGGACAATGGGTGAATTCTCTCCTAGGTGGATGCTATGTAGAAGGAGTCTATTTTGCCTCCAGAGGATTTTATGAAGTTCATCTCTTGGATGCATTGACAAAACAAAAGATGCTGGAAATGTCCCCTTTATTTTTTGGTCGTCAAATGGTGCACATCATGCCCTGGTCTCCTAATAAGGATTATCAGAATCTCATCAAACATCACTGCCCTGTATGGGTTGAAGTCGTTGATTTCCCAGATTACATGAGAACAGAGCTTCCAGGCTTAGCGATGACTTTGGGACAAGTGATCTGTCCCCCTCGTCCCACAGGTAACAAAAATCGTTTTTGCATCTTATGGGATACTGATAGACCAACCCCCTCTTCTATTGCAGTTGAGATTGAGGGTGTTAATTTGGGAAAGAAATATTTCACTTTAAAATGGGGCATTTTTGCTGGAGCTTGTTTCTCTTGTCACAAGTTCGGGCATCTAGCTTCGGAGTGTCCCTCAATCCTTCATCCGCCTCCTCCAGCTGCCATTCCTCCGCCATCCAATAAAGGAGGTCAAAAGACTTATGTGGAAAAGATTGAAGCTAAAGGAGCAAAGCCTTCAGTTCCTACAGGGAACCAAGCCAATTTAGCCCAAAACAAGGATAAAGGAAAAAGCAAGCTAGTGGAAAATAATTCATCTTCTCACGAGGGTTGGCAGAATGCAACGAAGACGGTGCCTCTCAAACAAAGACCTCTCCAATCTCGCAATTGGGATGCTTCTGCTCCATCTCCTGGTCAATCTTCTATCTCTTCAGACAGCCCCATCTCAAAAGCATGGGTCAATGCAGTTAAGAAGGGTATTCCACTTTGTGAAGAAGATGATTTAGTCAGGGAGTTGGATTTTGAGGGTCAGCAAGACCCTGTGGCAATGGCAGAGGCTTGATGCCTCCCTTTCTCTTTGAGGACTGCTCATCTCTTGTACATATTTTCATGCGTACTTCTCTTAAATGTTTTTCTTATAATATACAGGGCCTCTGCAATCAGCATAAATGGAGGCTCCTATGGCATTATATAAACAATACTCATCCTGATGTTGTGTGTCTGCAAGAGCATAATCAACATTCTTTTGCTGGCCAGCATGGGTTCTTTTCAGGCTATGATATATTTTATGCAGGATCTGGACAATTCTCTGGGCTGTGCATTTTAGCCAGACATGATCTGCAGCCCTGTGTAGCATTTAATGATCCTTGTGGTCGATGGATGATTATCCAATGCATGATCAATGGAGAGATTTTTGAAATAGGCTCCTTGTATGCCTCTCAAATTTCAGCTTCCAGAGCTCGAATGTGGGACTCCATTAACCAATATCCTTGGTCTTCAAATGCTCTACTTTGTGGTGATTTTAATAATTCCCCTCACTGGAAGGACAATACCACACATAAATCCCATATGATTCCCTCTGAAATCCAGCGATGGAACACATGATTTCTTCTCTTCATACTGCAGATTTATGGACAGCAACTCACCCTTCGGTTTTGGGATTCACATATCATCATAATGCTTTTACAGAATATTGGGCTAGGCTTGATAGATGGTATCTTATTCATGCTCAGCAATATGATGATTATACATGTCAAATGTGGACTGATTATTCTCAACAACTATCTGATCATACTCCACTTTGTCTCAACCTTTCTTTTGGTATGCCTCTGGACGACATTCAGCTCTCTTTAGTCAGACACTTGCAGGTTAATCAATTATATCTTTCTCATGAAAAATTCCAGCAAATGATCAGATTGGCTTGTAAGCCATTGTTATCTCATGCTCAGGAGGATCTGGATTTTGCTTGGAACTCCTTTGTACATCGTATTCAAAATGTCATTAAGGAATATGGAAGATGGTACATGGCAGAAACCAGACAGCATATCCAGTGGGCAAAATCATACAAGCAGTCCTTGGTACAAATTAGCCATCAAAGGTCTCTTTCTGCTTCTGAACAGAATTCATTGTCTTGTGCTTCTTCCATAGTTGATGCTAATGATAAACGCAAGCTTTCCAAATGGCAGACAAGGGCTAGAGTTAAACCTATGCTAGATAAGGGCTGCTCCTCGAAATCTTTCTTTCGAAACTTACACACGTACAGACAAAGTCAATCTATCATGAGAGTCAGGAAATCGGATGGTCTTTGGACCCAGACTTTATCTCAGCTAGAAAAACATTGTCTGGATCATTTTCGGCTTCTTTTTTCTCTACCATCTTCTTCTACATCTCAGGCTGCATTGGCTCAGAGCAGATTTATTGAGCTTGTTTCTCCTATTGTTTCTTTGCAAAAAGCTTCAATGCTGGAAATGTCCTTTTCAGATACAGAATTGGATGAAGCCCTCAAGCATTTGGGTAAACATAAATCCCCAGGTTGGGATGGTTTGACAGTTGAATTTTTTGTAGCCTTCTGGGCTGAATTGAAGGGTCCAATCTTGAAGCTCGTTAATGTAGCCTGGCAGCATCAACATTTTCCCTCAGCTTGGAAGCATGGTCTGGTTAAGCTTCTGCCCAAAAAACCTCTGTCTGAAACAATGGATGACTGGAGGCCTATCACTTTGATGCTTGTTATATATAAACTTATTGCTAAAATGTTGGTACACCGGATAAAGGATATCCTTCATGATGGACTTCATCCCAGACAATATGGTTTTGTTCCAAGAAGGCATATACATGATAATATCTCCAATACTCTGATTGCAATGGAATATGCAAAATACTCTGCTCAAGATGTCTTGGTCATGCAGGTGGATGTGGCAAAGGCATTTGATACGGTGCAGTGGGATTATGTTTCTCAAATCATGTCTAAACTTGGTTTTGGGCCAAAGCTAGTTAATGTCATATATTGGCTTTACTCAGATTCCACTGCTCAATGCTTTATAGGGAAACATTTGTCTAAGTCTTGGACTCTAGAACGATCAGTTCGACAGGGATGCCCTCTCAGTGCTCTATTCTATGCTATTGCTTCGCATCCTTTGCTTCTTTACATGGATCATCTGGTTGATACTAGACAGTTAGAGGGGCTTCAGATTTCTGGTTCACGGCCTTTCATTGCACAGGCTTATGCAGATGATTCATTCTTCATGCCAAAGAACAGTCCTTTGGAGCTTCGTCTATTGATGGATACTCTTTCAGATTTTGGGTTGAGCTGGTTTAAAAATTAATTTTCAGAAATCAAAACTCTTACCTCTCAAGCATTGTGACTGGCATGCTATCCTGTGGCCTAGCCAGATTATTTATCCGGAAAACATAGTAAGACACTTGGGCTATCCCATTGGCTGGAAAATCAGAAATAAGCAACAAATATCTTGGGTGCTAAACAAAATTAAGGACAAATTAGAATATTGGAAGATCTCCACTTGGCCATTACATGTACGGCTTCGAATTGTTCAGTCCATTGTTTTGGCTTATGTCCAATTCTACCTTCCTCTCTTACATTGGTCATCTCGAGATCTTTCTTCTTTTATGTCTCAAGCCATGGAGATTTTTTGGAAAACTAAGCTTCATAAAAAAGCTTTAAGGTTGCTCAAAATGGACCTGCTTTGCTCGCCAAAAATGCATGGTGGTTTGAATATTATAAACATCAAATTTCATGTGCTGGCAAGAAAGATCACTATGCTCAAAACCTTTTTTCAACAAGAGCAGCCTTGGTCTATCATGTTGGCAAATCTGTGTGGTCGGATGCGCACAAATGCTTATGGTCGCTGGTTGGTTGATCCATCGGAAGTAGTGCTTGGCAAATTTCAAGGTAAAATCCCTGGTTGTCCATTTTCTACTTCCTTGATTCAGGATTGGAAGAAAGTGCTCTCTCGCATCAAATGGTCTCCCCATCCTGCTTCTATAGCTTCCTCGCTTCGAATGGAAAGCATACATTGGAGTGCTGTTTTTTACTCTCCCCTTGCTGTACAACAACCAATCAGAGCTTACAATCTTATGAAATTGGGCATCCGGTTCATTGACGACGTAGTGGATACTAAGGAGCAAATTCTTTCTTTTCCGGCAGCATGCCAACAATACAATCTTGGGATGCATCATAGATCTATATGGAAAGCTATTGCAGATCTCTTACATCCTTTCATTCCGATTCCAACATTGGATGTAAGAGACAGGCTTCAAGATTGGCATCTTCAGTCTTCAGGTTCAAGATTATCCTCTCAATCTTTGCATCTATTGACTTCTATACAGGCTTATCGATTGATATTACCTCCTCCATGGATTGCTCAACATGCTAATTCTCTTTGGCATCTGGATAAGTCTTTAGCTTGGTGGAAAGCAAAACTGACATTGATATGGAAGTTGAAAATGCCATTGAAATAGAGACTCTTTCTCTGGAGATGCATTATCGGTATTTTTCCAGTGGGAGTGAAATTGGCTCAAAGAAGGATTGCCTCTCCTATTTGTCCAAGATGTCATCATACTACTGAGAGTGTTCCGCATTTATTGTGGTCTTGTTCATATTCCAGAAACCTTTTGGACAAGATCTCCTATTTTTTCTCTCTCAGATTTCCTGCACACAAGTTCTACAAGTCTTTCTGGATGTTTGGCACCTTATCAGCTTCTTTGTCACAGTATTCTCTTTTCTTCCATTGGATCAGATACTGGGC